>NC_141137.1:24162529-24476100 GCF_053477565.2 Lygodium microphyllum
AGAAAATTTATATATATTCATCTTAACTAATACCAATATTATCCAAAGTCTTCTACACTAGCTCAAAATCCAAAGAATGATGTCTAATAAAAGAATCCAAGCACTTTCTCTTTAGTTTTTTGAATTTCTTCTTCTCAAGAATATCCTTTGGGATTGTTGAGGATAAGAGATGATAATAAACTAAATGCTTTTGAAGCATATCTTTTACTTATATTTGGTTGAAGAAGATACCTAAACAAGATTAATATTATCACTCAAATACTATTATAAGCAAAGTTATATTTAATATTTCTTAAGTAAAAAGATTTACCTTATTGCTTGGATTCTTTTACTACAACCACCTCCTCCTTGTTTGAGATGCTCAATGTTTTTGAGAAATCTTTATCAATTTTAAAGGTCTAAAATAGTTTGTTTTTGCTAATATACTTTGATGCATTTCTCCAATGAATGATTCTTCTATTGACAATCTTATAATTTTTGTAAGAACTCATCTCTAGATGTTATTAACAAGTGATTCTCCAATCTAAGAATATCATTCTTTGCAATAAAATCAAGTGTATAGTCTAAAATTCCATTATAACCATCACTAATAAATTATTTAGTGAAAAGCTATTATAAAAATGAGGATTACTATTTTTAATAGGATATTTGGGGTATAATCTTCCATCCAACCAAAGATCAAGATTTTTTTCCCTTCAAATTGAAACACATATTTCATGGACTATGAAATAGTGTTTTATTTTGTTCTTTTTCTAATTGGTTCATACTCATATTTTGGCTTAATATGAAGATGATAGAGTTGGATGATTGATCCATAGCTAAAGATGTGACTTGCAACTTTGAATAAGAATACTATGTAATTCAAAAAAATCCAAGATTGATTAAGTAAACTAATAAGGAGAAGAAGAAGGAAAAGAGAGAATAAGAATGGAGGGAGGTGACAAAATGTCAAAAAAATTCAAATTAAATGTTTGCTATCACTTCCATTAAGACAAGCTAGGATCTTCATTAAATCAATCATCATCATCTTTATGCAGTGGCCTATATTTATAGGTCATTATACAAGCATGAGAATATTATGATAGCGACCTTTTAACAATTTGTATATGTTTATTTATCAAAAAATTAAAATCAAAAATATTTTTTATATCTCATAATATTTTATGTGTCTAATATCTCTTACATGGCATTTTCGAGACCTCAAATCTCCCCTAATACTTAGTCACATACACTCGTCCCACTAGTTGCACAAGGTGTGCACAAGCAACACAACCCCACAAAGGGGGCCAAGGAAGATAACTAAATACATACTAGTATAATGAGAAACATAAAATATCATTATCCAATTTCAATTCTATCATCAAAATGTTCATGGATCTCAACTCCATGCAAAGCCATAGATACCATAAGGGTTTTCTCTATTTCTTTTTTCACTTGGAAAAAAGATCAAAACTATTATACAAGCATCATAACATAGTAGATCATAAAAAAGCTTTTAAAAATAGACTTTTTGCATCCAATTCAAAAGTTAAAACGATCAATATCTACACTCTCATCAAAGTTAGATGTTTACGCACATGTAATAGCCTCCAATACTTGTCTATGATAAATGAAATGCATATACATTGAAGAACATGCTATCAAGTATAGAAATGTAATGCAATATTATAGAAATTACAATAAGTTACAAAAAATAATATGATAATTTATTTTATTATTATTTTTTTGAATTTTTAACATTTTTAATTATCACATGATTATAACTTGGTGTGTATACGTTTACATATGACACTGGTTGCTCATGCTTGGTAGTTTAATGGTAGGGACTAGTGTGATTTGTGCTTGGTATGGCAAACTATTAGGAGAATATTATTATTTTCAAAGAGCAATTATGGTGTACAAATGATATTTAATTATTAGGCATTTGAGTAGCGTGAAATTATTATAATTTGGATGAAATTTTTGTATTGTAATGGTTGTATGCAGATAAGCGCTAGTGAATTATTTGAAGGCTAAATTATATCATCTTGGAAATTTTATTTTATTTGTATTATTATGTACATCTTGGGATAGATTAGAATTATCATATTTAGGGATTTCATTCAGGAAAGTTAGCTTACTTTTAAGAAAAGAATTGAAAAAGATGAACCATACAAAAAGAGAAATGTATGGGACTATTTTGAGATGCCTATTGTATTTTGAGCACTACGAAAATCAAATTAAAATAAATACATGTGTGGGAGATATGCTCACCCATACATTGGGGGAAAATTGTACCCAAATGGTCTATTGTGCATATTGTCTTTCAACTTTTCTCTCTTACAATTAGTGGGTTTTCTCAATTTTCTTCAATTTTGGTTTAAGCTATGGTAAATATATACAACATTAGTATCAGAGCACAGTGATTGGCATGTGTGTCATCATCAAGTCAATATTAAGATCAAGACATCCATCCATCATTAAGGGTTTCTATATCATCATCATCAAGCACATTGAGGAGACTATTGGATAAAACTTGTGTATAGAGGTTTCCTACCTTAGAGAATAGGAGTGGTTGTTTTTATTCTTCTCAAGGTAAAAGAGATCTTTCACTTACCTCAAGGTAAAGGATACTTCTTTCAAAACTTTATTCCACATAAGTTTCATCCTTCCCTCTTTTCAAGATCTACCCAACTCTTCATACGTCATGACCTGCACCAAAACCACTATCAAACACTTCTTCCATGAGAAGGTGGTTTTACTAAGAAGAGCGAAGAAGGAAATTTTGAGATAAGAGGATTATGGCAGCTACCTTCAAGGTCCCAAAACCACTCTGATCATCTTCTCTAGATTGAAGCCTACAATAAGAATGTTGACATCATCACACCACAACAACCCTAGAGGCTCCACAATTTCCACAAGGCATAGGATAAAAGAGCACGTCGACTTGCTGCCATTCACCCCCATAAGCTTAGCTTTATTAAGTTTTACATTATGAAAATTATTTTTTTCTAAATTTTGAAACAGACCTACAGCAACAATCGTTCCTATTTTGGGGGGGAGGAGGCAAGTGGCTACCTTTATCCTACCCCTTCTCTACCTTCACAAAACTAAAATTCTTATTCTCTTACACAACCATTGTTCCCATTCCAACTATTCAAGAGTTTAACTTTGTTTCATACACAATGATCGAGCCTTTCAATACTCCAAAATTTAATGTGGGATCTCCTCTTGAATTTCAAAAAGATTCCTTTTTAGCTCCTCAATTTTATCTCAACACTTGAATGAACTAGGCTAGTATTTCATAGCAAGAGGGTGACAATGTAGTCATCTATATAGAGATATTGTAGCAACAACTATAAATGTTGCATATGCTGAAGGAGGTACCAAAAGACATGCTCCAACAAAAATATGAAGATGAACTCCAATTAGGTAGACAAGCTAAGTTTCATTCTTTTAAACATTGTTTTTTACAAGTTATTATATCACTTACACGCACACACAACATTGAAAAAGAGTTTCAAGTTATTACACTCTCAACAATCTTCTCAACCTTGCTTTTACAAGAGTAACCAAAATCCAAAGAAGCCTTTCACTTACCATCATTTAATTTTTTTTTCACCTTCCTATCCTACCAATTTTACAATAAAAATGTATCTAATCAACAAGCTGGAGCAACCAATGTAATTTCCCAAACTACAAATCTCAATGTTCAACATAAAAATTTTAAGCCAACATGTTACTGTTGTGGTCAACCTAGCCATCTACGAGTAGACTATCGAGTTAATTTTCCAAACAACAACAACATTAACACCAACAATATCACTGCTCAATTGCACAATATAGAGGAAGTGCCAATTACACTCTTGAATTGGACCACTAATTCTTTACAACAAGAGGCAACTGTTGAAGATAAGAAAGGTATGCATATCTCTCTTCATACTTTATTAAAAATGCAAGGAGTCTTGCATAATTTAGATGTAGTTATCTTGCCATGATGATGGTAGTTCACATGATTTTATTTTTGATAAATTAATTAGAAGACTAGATTTGGAAGCTACACCATCACTATATAAGGTAAATTTTTCTTTTTAAGAAATAAGATATAATGAAACTTGTGAAGTTAAAGGACTAGAAATATCTATGGGCTCTTATAAAGAAAAATGTGATTTTCATGTGGCTCTTTTATAGTATTCTAACATTAATCTAGGTATACCCTTTTGTCACTAGTATAATCATGGCATAGGTTACTACACTCATTCAATATCTTTTGATTTTTAGAAAGAGCATATCACCTTCCATGGTAATTCATACTTAGAGTTATTTCCTCCGATTTCACATAGCATATCTCATAGAGGTTGAGGATCTTGACACTTCTTACTCCATCACAAAAGCTCTTTCTAGCTATCTATAAGAACTATTTTGTAAATGATTACCTACCTTGGTTGCCACAATCTAGAGGTGAGTTAGACCACAAGATAGAATTTCACCTTTTAGGTATAGTCCATGAAGGGAGGTGAGCCCTTGAGGAAAGCATGGAGGGAAAGCAAGAGCTATGGTGAGAGGAACAAGAGCAAGAGAGAGATATATATAAGATGTGGGAACTCTTGGACTCTGCAAAATCAAACTAGACCCTAACAAGCAAAAATTGACCAATTTAGTGCATCCTGGATGAAGGAGAGCACCGCTCGCAACATGAGAATCTTCCAAAAGCCTTATAGGCATTTTTTACCTTAGAAATTGCAATCGAACGGCTAGACATGCCGTTGATAATCCGTCAGCCTTTAGCCCCTGTTAGAGCTATAACTTGACCAACAAACCCCGATTTAACCTTGAATGAGTGGAAAGATGCAGCCAGACCCTAGAGACTGGTGAGAGTGGCCAGGAACCGAGATTAAAGCCCTATTAGGTCGAGTACGTAAACAAGAGTGCGAGAGCCGCACCTACCACCTTGTGTTTGCACTCATATTGTTTTCGACACTTGAAGTGCACTTAAATTGGAAGCATGATTTCACACCATGCACGAAAAAGAGCATGCATACACACTGAGTGAACATTAATTGAGGACTATTTGTAAATAACAAGGAACACACTCAGATTTAACAATTCAAATGAAACCATGAGTAGGAGAAGACCCTTAAACTTAGTTCAGCGGAGAACCCCAAGGGTAGGACTATGCTAAAAGATACAACAAAGGAGTCAGCCGCATCGAGAACCGACATCATTGGGGACATGAATCTACCTGACTTGATCAACCTCATCAACACCGTGGTGGAGCAAGAGATCGCAAACATGGTACAGATCAGCACGAACTATAGGCGCAATGAGGACCTTGATTTGGGGGGTTTCCTAGATGAAATCCAATAGATGGCAAGCAAGTACAACTTGCAAACCTGGATGAACCACCACGATAGGCCATCCGAGCTTGATTTGGGGGGTTTCCCAGATGAAATCCAATAGATGGTAAGCAAGTACGACTTGCAAACCTAGATGAACCACCATGGTAGGCCATCCGAGGACATCATAGCAGAACTCAAAGAGGAGAGGAAACTAGCACGAAAGCTTTGTGAGGAACAACAAGCTAGAAGCTTGTGACAGAATGTAGAAATGCAGGAGATCCAGTGAGTGTTAGCCTTAGCATACAGAAATCAAACAAAACCTGATGCATAGAGAGAGAGAGAGAGAGAGAGAGCTAGAAGGAGACCTTACGTTGAGCGAGCTTCTCATGAAGCAACTATTAGACAACCCATCACAGCAAAGAGCAGAGCACAATAGCATTGGCAAACTCATTGCTTGTAGAATTAGGAGTTAACCAGGGCTCCAAGAGCCACTCTAAAATCCTTGTTGTGTTTTGTTGCTAACCAGTTAGACAAGCCAAATGACGATCCCTACAACTTTGTAGAGTAGTTCAAGCAGGTCTGTGAGGCCAACGACCTCACCGATCTCACCCAACGCTTGCAAGCCTTCGGCCTATGCTTAGGCGATAAAGAAAGGACTTGTTACACCATCTTAGATGCCACGGAATGTAACAATTTCAACAATCTCAAGAACTTTTTCATTAAGAGATTCTCGGAGGGTCGATACTCAAACAATCTGATCGTACGGCTCATGAATGTGAAGTAGAGAGATAAGGAAGATATCAAGGATTATGTGACCCATGTGAGGATTCTCTTTAAGGGAATCCCAGCAAACAAATGACCCACGGAAAGAGCGGTGTCCATGATCTTTATCAATGGAATACGAAATGAGAAACCCTACAAGGCCTTGACATGCAACTCAAGCTTGTAGTGAGACTTACTAACTACCCTCTTTGAAGAGGCCATAAGAGTGGATGACTAGCTCAAGCCATGATGAGACTAGCACTAGAACCTTGGAAAGGGCAACCACATCTAGTGAATGGTTGGTCCAAAGTAGCTAGGATAAGGGAACAAGTACTGACTAGAACCAGGGAGCTAGCAGAGATGAAGATGGAGCTAGCGAGACTACAAGAGATGATGAGGATACTTACGTGCCCACACATCCAATGTGTATATTGTGGCAGAAACCACCTGGCATAGCTGAATGTCAAGATCCTAGGTCCCAACCTTGCACCCATTGCGGTAGGTTCGGTCACGATATCATGCATTGCAGACTATGAGATGACTCCCATACTCACAACCCTACAACTAGCCTTACCTAGGGAATAGGCCACCAAATTTCTTCAAGAGGGGAGTCCCATTGGCTCTCCCGGCACCTACTGATGCTAAACCATCCATTCCTAGGATGGATATAAATCCCATGGGTATACCCAGGCCTCCTGGACCTTACATCACCCATCCACCGAGCGACACTCCAGTCACTACGTGGAGGAGAGCCGAATGACGATGAGCCTTATGTGAACCCTTCTGTTTGTACAATGAAGAGAGCAATCCAATCCTCATGGATTATCGACTAGTACCAGTGATGGCTTTAGGAAGAGGGAGAGGTAGAGGCTTAGGGGGGTAGACCCAAGGGTCGATCTCTTGTTGGACTTGTAATCACCCAGGACACATCTCTTCATGTTGCCCCAAGAGGGAGCAAGCGAATCAAGATAAGATTGATCTCAGATGCACTGAGTGTGAAATCACTCATCTCTTTGCCAATTACCCTAGACAAAAACCATCCTCTAGTTCAACAATTGTGCCATCAGTCCCATTGGGGTTGTTTGGCATCGAGACACTCGATGGGGAGGTCATGCCCATCCCATTACATGTCATGACCCGAGTGCAAATGAAGTAAGCTGGCATCTCGTTGCTAGGGCCTAGCAACTTAGATGCAACCTCAATCGAAAAGAAAAGACATAGGTGAAGGGAAAAAAAAAACAATGCAAAGGTCACTCTCAAAACCAAGAGTGCCACAACACTACCTACTACTACTTGAAAGAAGGTCACAGATGCAGAGGTAGAGACATCAACTCTGCAAAGACTGTTGAGAAAGGGAGTGAGTGCTAAGGTAGGGGTGTATCCTAACCCAAAGCGCCAACTAGAAGCCATATAAAAAGTCAAGGAGTAGGTGAAGAGGCCCAGGAGCACCTTAAGGATGCTGAACCCATCTTGGAGAACGAGATCGATGATCGCTCAAGCGTAAGCACACTAGTTTTGCCTCCACGACCAAAGTTGAGAGAGACATCTACACCTCAAGCAGTACCACACCTAAACAGAGTTTAAACGCTATGAGTCAACAAACCAGTCAAGGCCTTTGGCCAAGGAGTGCAGGACTAGGAGAAACGCAAGCAACTAGCAATCTTCTTACAATACTAGTGACCGCCGCAGTGACTCTAAGCTTAGGAGATCTGCTTAGGTAGCATCCAAGCATTACCACACCTAAACAGAGTTTAAACGCTATGAGTCAGCAAACCAGTCAAGGCCTTTGGCCAAGGAGTGCAGGACTAGGAGAAAAGCAAGCAACTAGCAATCTTCTTACAATACTAGTGACCGTCGCAGTGACTCTAAGCTTAGGAGATCTGCTTAGGTAGCATCCAACGCTATGGCAAGAATTAAAGTAGTGGGTAGAAGGATCGATAGAGTAGGTTGTAGCTAACTTACACGAGCATGATGTAATAACATAGATACCAAGTCTAGCACTACACTCAGTGCCCAAGTCCTTGCATGTTAATGCTTTCTAGGAAGGCATAGAGATGTATGCAATCTTACCAATCCTAGCTCTAGGTGATACCACGAGAAAGGGAATTGTAGACACGGGGGCAAGAGTTAGTGTGCTAAGCCATGTAGTACTCCAGGCTTGGGGTAACACACCTATTGAGAATGCTAGGTTCAGTGTCACACTGGCTAACGGAATGAAAGTGAAGCCATTTGGAGTGCTAAAGAATTGGCCAGTAAAGATTGTGAGAATCCAATTCTTTGTAGGTCTCATAGTCATGAAGGGAGTGGACTACGACATTCTGCTAGGCCGATCCTAGATGTGCAATGCACGAGTCATAGAGGATTGGGACAATGGTCTAATCTTCCTAGGCAATCATATGGAAGTAGTGAGAGTAGAGATGAATACTTGAAAGATGACACCAATCGACCTAGATGCCATCTCAACCATACTGAAGGGAGATGCGCAAGTTAGAAAATCTTACAGGTCATTAATAAAATATGTCCCTTGTCCTGAGGATGATCGAGATTGGATGCATGTGCTAGCCACAATCGATATGCCATTCTCAGATAAGGAGGAGTACGAACAAGCTGCTAAGGCAGTTGGTAAGCCTGGAAGCATGCCCTCAGTGCCAATCTGCATGATGGCTAGAAGCTCGCAAAGACGACCCACCCCTATTACATTCCATATTCCAAGCAATAAACGAGAGCTCCACGAGATCTTAGAGTACGACGAACAAGCTAGCCATCAACTTAGCTGCTAATCTCAAACCGCTCAAGGATCTCTTAGACGAATCCAAGTGGCCGTGGACCAAGGTTCACGACTTGAAATTCATGTACAATTGGGCCTTAGTCATCACCGATGAAAAGAGAATGCAATGTCAAGACCTAGCTGATGAGCAGTCAGATGAGGATATTAAGCAGTAATCGAAAGTCTTGGCTACATTTCAATGTTGGCTTGCTTTGTTTGAGATATAGTTTAGGTATAGGTTGAAATACCTAAGGTCAGATAATGGGGGTGAGTATGTCTCTAAAGCCTTTGAGAAGTTTTGTGATGAGAGGGATATTAATAAGCGTCAATTCACCACCTCGTACACTCCACCCTAGAATGGTATGGTTGAGCATGCGCATGACTAGGATAATTCAAGAGCAAGTTTACAGTATGCTTAGCTAGGTAGGCATACCACATTATTTTTAGATTGAGGTAATTACTACTGTCGTACACTTGATAAATTGGTTCCCATGTATTGCTCTTAACTAAGGAGGTATAGTCTGGAAAACCTCCCTCATATGCTCATTTGCATGTCTTTGGTTGTGAGGCTTTCTATTATGTACCCAAGGACAAGCAAAATAAGATGGATCTTAAGTCTAGGAAATGCATCTTTCTTGGTTATGGGGATGTAGATGAGATGGGCTATTACCTATGGGATCCGCAAGCTTGGAAGGTTATATGTGATCATAATGTTGTTTTCCATGAGGAGAAAATGCATAAGCAGCTTGAGCATGTTGTTGAGGTACATAGGGTGATATTTTAGGAGGAGCCTTTTGATACCGTACATCCAATTAGACAACTTGCAATAGTGGCTGATGCTTCAGTGGCCTAGGTCCTTGATGCTCCATAGGATGTACAAGACCCACAGCCAGTGGTCTACTCGAGATAGACTACAACATGCACAGTTTGATCCCTCTATGGATTATGTTATGGTGACAAATGGTGATGAGCCTCTTACCTATAACAAGGCTATGCACAAAGGTAATAGTCACTCTTGGGAGAGGGCCATGTAGTCAGAGTATAACTTACTGTAGAAAAATCATACATGGGATTTGGTTCCTTTGCCTAGTAGCAAGCGTGCTTTGCCATGCAAGTGGGTGTATAAGTTGAAAAGTACCCCTAAATGCCCTAAGCCGAGATACAAGCCTGGATTGGTTGCTAAGGGCTTCAAGTAAGAACATGATGTGGATTTTGATGAAGTATTTTCTCATATTGTGAAGACGACTATCCTATGCTGGGAATTGGCTTTGGTTGCTCAGCTTGACTTGGATCTTTATTAGATAGATGTCAAGATGGCTTTTTTTCATGGGGACTTTCGTGATGAGATTTACATAGAGTAGCCTAAGGGCTTCGTAGAACTTGGCAAGGACCACCTAGTGTGCAAATTGAGGAAGAGCTTTTTGTGATGAGGTGACTTTTTTCCTTATCCTATTGTACTTATGTACATTTGTACTTTGTCACTTTTTTCGTGTTCTCTCCTCACTAGGAGCACATTTGCCTTTAAATGGGAGGTTGTTGGGGGTAAAGGCACTTGTACCTAGCCGCACATGTATTAGTTACACTGACATTACCACATATCCGCACACCTATACACTGCAAGTGGTAGACGCCCATCACTATCACTTCATTATTTATTCTTTCAATGACATTTGAATAAAGGGAAGGCTATCACACATCATGATTTCTAGAGTGTCTGATTCCTTGAATCGAATGTCTGATTTTGACAGGTGTCCGATTTTGTGATCCGATTCTTGCGCATCCAACTATGGTATCTCTGATTCACTCTATCCGATTTTGTCAAGTCTGATTTTGACTAGTGTGTCCGATCATCAAAATTGGATAGGGTATGTCCGATAGGACAAGATGGTTAAGTCCAATGTTCGATTCTCAAAATTGGATAGGGTAGGGTGGTCCTAACCGTCCTATCCGAGTGTCCGTGATTCGTCCAATCAGATTCCAATGGTCTGATCGAACTAGCAAGGTTGTCTGAGTGTCACATGTTCGATTTTCGAAATCGGACAAGGAAGTGGGTCCGAGTGTCCAATTCACAAAAATCGGACATGCGACATATCCGATTCTGGGAATCGGACATTGTGAGGTTTGTCTAATTCCGACAATCGAAGCAACATAATCGACGAAAATCACCAAAATGAGACGATTTTATGCATGCAATGCTTTAAGCTGGTCTAAATCACTACTATGAACAATAATCAATATTTGTGTATACTTGGTGTGGTCAGAAAATGCCTAAGCACCGATCGATTCGTCCAAAGGGGTCTCTCTCTCTCTCTCTCTCTCTCTCTCTCTCTCTCTCTCTCTCTCTCTCTCTCTCTCTCTCTCTCTCTCTCTCTCTCTCTCTCTCTCTCTCTCTCTCTCTCTCTCTCTCTCTCTCTCTCAATGATGTGGTCACAAATGAGCTTGCTCCTTGCCCTTTTGGGTTTTAAAGTATTTCCTACACTTAGTTTTGACCTCTCCGATCACTTCCCTTGCAACGTTAACACATTTCAGCTCTCTTTTTTTCCATTTTTTCCTTGTTTGTGCCCTATTTGGGCTTGTTTCACAGCAGCAACCCTAAAGCGTCTCACCTCAATCTTTCAATCCTATCCTACTCTAAACGAAACAAAAAACAAATGTTGCTAAGATTAAAACCTCAAAATCTCCTACCTATCTCAAGCTCCGGTTCAAGGATGTAGACCTTACTTTGTCGCTCGATTTGAGGCATGCTAGTGCCAAGCTTGAATTCATTGGTCCCAAAAACGAAACCAAAATGTAGAGAGGGCTCATGCTTAATCGCCAAGACCCACGAACCGCTTATTGTTTCAAGTGTTTCAAGCAAGCACAAATGGTGATCTCTCACCTAGCCATCGACGCACCTTCGATCCTACCGATGTGTAGTGAGCTTACCTTGATGCCCGAATGTGTAGTCACCTAGCCACCAACGCGCCTTCGATCCTACCGGTGTGTAGTGAGCTTACCTTAATGCCTGAATGAGTAGCCTCCTCCCTCAAGCAAGCCGGTAGCTCCACGATTCATAATGCAAGCTCAAGTATCCTCAAGCCTCCACCTCCAAGCTCCATCCTCCATAGCTGCGCGCGAGACAAGAGAAGAGAAGAGAAGAAGAAGACATGAGATGGTGGAGAGCTTCCTCTCCAAGATCCCTCACCCTCACACTCTCATACTCCCTCTCTCAAGCATACAAAATAAGCAAGAAGGAGAGAAAAAGAGAAGAAAAAGAGTCCACCTTAGCCACACACCAAAGAATGAGCTTCTCATTCACTTTTTGAGTTTATATATAAAGCTCTTATCCCTTTGGGAACCCATCCCATTTTTTACATGATTAGCCATTGTGGCAAGGTCCTCTTTTCCCATTCCCTTCTAGTTGCCATTTCTCTTTACCTATGACCTTCTACCTTTTAAAATTTGCATAGGAGGGAGCCTGGCGCTCTTTTATAAGAGTTTTAGGGGTGCTTTGCATTTAAAAAATGTGCCTTTGCCTTTGACTTAGATTTTGAGGTCGTTATTGCGCTTTTGGCCGTTTCCCTTCTTGATTCTTCTATTGTGTCCACATTTAGAGTTTTCTTGGACTTATTTTTAACCATCTCAAACTGGGACGCCTTTGCCTTTGACTTAGCTTTTGAGGCTGCCCTTGCACTTTTGGTTATTTTCCTTCCTACTTCTTCCGCTATGGTCCACATTTGGAGTTTTCTTGGAGCTCTTTTTGTCTGTCTTGAACTGGGGTTAATAGTAGAGTATACTACAAACGAGAAAGCATTTTTATTCCTTTTAAGGACATGTGTCCAAGGCACCGATGCCATTAAGATACATGTGATATATCAATCACAACCAAAACATGGTCAATAGACCCAAATACAAGCAAGGGATAGAGGCTACCATCCTTGGGACCTCAAGCAAATACAAGATTACCATGGATAATCCTCCTTGCAAAGTCACCAATAGATACGTGATATCCTACGTCATCCAATTGTCTAGGAGGGAGTAGACTTTTTGTCAAAGCCAAAACATGGTATATATCATGCAAAACAAAAGTGTTGTCTAGAATAAACTGCAGTCTAATATCACCAATGGCAATGATATCCAATGCCAAGTCATTTCCTAGTCTCACAAAGCCTATCATACTACGATAGGAATGAGACCAATCTCTATGCAAGGTAATATGAAAAGAAGTCTCCTAAATCAAGCTGCCAACACTAAGAAAAAGTGGAGGAGACATTAACCAACTAATTAGCATCAAGAGAAGAAGGTATGGAGATATAATTATCATCATACTCAGGCTCCAAGGCATTTATCTCTTCAATTTTCATGTTAGACTTACTAAGAACAATGATATGATCATCAAACTTATTCTAAACTTTACCTTTACCTTTCTCCTTGAACTTATCATTGAGCATCTTATGACATTGTTGCCTAACATGACCTTGCTTTCCACAGTAATGACATATAAGAGAGGCCTTATGACCATGGGACTTACTATGAGACTATTGCAAGATTTAGACCTCTACGAGTCTCTACCACGGTAAGCATTACCTCTCTTATCATCATATCTTTCCCTAGCAGTCAATGCCTAACAAGTACGGGGTACATCCATATTCTTCACATTTATCTCCTCTATGAGTAAGGTACCCTCAACGTCTTGGAATTTCAAACCATCCTCAGGTATATTAGCACACATGGCAGTACAAAAACTATTTGATGACTCAAGGAGTGTCACAAGCAGAACAAGGGAGGAAGATTATCCTTAAACTCAATGCCTTGTGAAGTATGGTTGAAAATTGATTGAAACTCATTCAAATGTACAGAGACACTAGTCCCTTCTTTCATGTCTTCAGGTTCATGAACTATTTCAACCAATACATCTGTGAAGTAAGACTTTGGTTGTCATAAAGATTATATAACTTTTTCTATAACTAGCAAGCGTTATCCGCAGGTGCCATAATATTAAAATAAACTTATTTAGACAATAAAAATATGAGTAGATTTACATAGCTCATCCAACTCATCCCAAGTATCCTCATCAATGCCTTCACACTTTATACTCTTGGCTTTCAAAGGCCTAACATGCTTCTTTTGAACCAATACCTACACCATATCAACATCTTTCAATATGTAAAATTTGTGCCATCAAGCTTTTCAATATTGAAAATAGCACTATCATTCAATCAATGTTAAATCCAAGAGAATGGGCTTTTTAAATGATTGCAAATCAATCCCCAAAACTCAACCAAAACAGAAGGAAATACCAAAGTATAGAGCTATGCACCAACTACAAGCAATAGACTATCAATGTATAATGTCTTCTCTCCAAGAGATAATGCTAAAAACTATAATTATAGTAATGTGGAAATAAATAAAACAGCATATCTCAATCCAATTATGGAAAAATAGCCAAGAAAGAGAGCTCCCACTACTAGTTATATCCTAGTAGCAATTGAAGTATAAAGTATACAACCATTAATGACTAAGCATAGACCACTGATACCAAAGATTGTTATGAACTCAAATTGTCAATAAACCATGCATCCCATAAGCATATATATCACTGACAAGCTACTGACAAAGTTAAGCTCTGGTGTCCATAAGTAGAGGTAACTGCATCCAATAGTATATAAAAGAGCATCTACATGAAGTAAGAGTCCCACTATCTCAAAGAACCAAGCTCAACTACATAAAGAATCTAAAGCTCTAATGCCAATAGCAAGTAGCCCCCATCAAAGTAAATCTAAATGCCAAATGAGCAATACAAGCTCAAGATATCAAGTACATGGCCATCCAGAATCTAAGGTACATTGAGGAGTATAAAAACCAAGTCTTCAAACCCATAATATCAATGACTAAAGCAATTGAGGCATAAAGCCAAAGCTCCAAGGCATCCAATGTATCTCAAATCTGACTGGTAAAGCCATCCATAATCATATTTGGATCCAAGTATCAATACATGTACGTGGCATACCCGAATAGCATCAAGCCTCAATAGGCATAGAGTTACTATTAATAGCTTCCTGCCCAAAACTATTATTATAGCAATGAAATTTTGCAAAATTGAGCTAATCAAGCTCTTACTAATACAAATAGCATCCCAATTCATAATCATAACATCTAGGTACCAAAATACCATCTCTAAGGCATTAAACATGTATAATGGAGCTCATTGTTTGCTATCCAAACCAAAAGCATTCTATTCTGTGTGAAACAAAGAACTACAAACTACATAGAATCAACTTTTTGAGTACTCAAATCTATAGCTCTCATCACACTCTTTATTTCTAGCTATAGAATACCAAAATCTGATGTCGTATATGCAAAAGTTATGGCCAAAATATGAAAGTATTATCAAGCTACCATAGCTATCCACGAAGCACTCAACAAGCCTTAGTTAAGCCTTGGGAAACTCCTTAACCAACCAAGAGCAAGTTGGAACAAGCCAAGAGAAGAGAATACTCAATGCATACCTCAAGAAGCTCCTTGATAAAATCCTTGGGAAGGAACAAGCTGTGGGAGAAGGAAAGACTCAATGCAAACCTTGGAAGGAATAAACAATGGATGCTATAAACCTTTAGCTAGAGCTTTGAATCTAGTTTGAAGCAAAGGATGAAGAAGCTCTTCAAATCTCAGCTCTAATACCAACTGAAAGGTAAAGGCCGAGTGAAAGTGCACAAGCGAAAGCAAGAGCTATGGTAAATGGAGCAAGAAAGCAAGAGAGAGAGATCCCATATGTGAAAATTCCAATAGTCACAATGTGTGA
This sequence comes from Lygodium microphyllum, assembly GCF_053477565.2. Taxonomy (NCBI): domain Eukaryota; kingdom Viridiplantae; phylum Streptophyta; class Polypodiopsida; order Schizaeales; family Lygodiaceae; genus Lygodium; species Lygodium microphyllum. Next base: position 24,178,158 of record NC_141137.1, read on the forward strand.
CCAATAGTCAATAAAAGAATAAAGAATAAAGTAGCAGTGATAAGCACCCTCCGCCTACAATGTATAGGTGTGTAGTCATAGTGTGTGAAGTAAATACAAGGCAACATAGGCACATGCTCCTTTATCTCTAACAAGTTCATCTTTGTATCAACTTGTCTAGAATTAAAGAAGTTTGTGTTCTTCTCTTATTTGTTGCATACTCTCTATTCCTTCTAAATGCTACGACATGTACTTTTTATAAAGAACAAGTTGGATCCTTGGGAAAATAAGGAAGAAGCTAAATAAGCAAAGTTCAACAACATGATTGCTTCATGTCAAGCTAAACAAGTAGAGTTCAACAACAGGACTATTTCATGTCAAGCTAAAGATTATTAGGTTGTTCATATTCCTCGTGTGGAGATTTTATTGACCTTTATTAACTTAGAACAAGAACAAGTACCCGGCTAATGGCCAACTTAAGAACGAATGGTAACTTGGAGGTCTACATTTGAAGAATATAGAAGGTACTACTCTAAAAGAAAGAATCAAGTTACTCAGATGCAAGAGATCTCTACTCCCCATGAACCATAATATTGGCTAAGATTCTTTTTGCAAAGAATAAGAATTAGCATAAGGCCTAGGGTGTAACCTTGCTCCAAAAGAGGTCAAAGAATGTAGCTTGTATGTTAATCTAATTTATTATTGGCCCAAATTTTTTGACAACAATGCATGGGAATTTCGTTGCACAAAAGTCATGAAGATACAAACATTTATTGGCCTAGGATCTTTAGATCACCAATCACTAGAATTTTAGGGGAAAGGCATAAGCTCTTAGCTAGTAAGGATGCTTTCAAGGTTGAATATTGGATCAAATCAAGGGACACAATCTAGTCATTCAAAGTGTTCAATGTTGAACATTAGATTACATAGGTCATTGTGCCTTGCAACTCAAGATCACATGCAAAGTGTTGGCACATCAAGATTCAATTTTTAATTTCTTAGCTTGATTGGCAACCATGCGAACCATGATGTGAAAGAATTTGGGGTATTACTATTTCTCGTGAAAGACTTGAGCAGTTTTCAAGTGCAATTGGTTGCTAAAGCTGCCCTCTTAAAGTTAGAACCTTCACTTAGGAGGTGATCATAGGTGCCTTGTACTCTGTTGAGAAACTAAAGGAAAGAGGAGTCCTTTTTTGTTATGCATTGCCATATGGCTTTTATCATGGGGCACTGCTTGAAGACCCCGAAGGGCACCATCCTGAAGGATGGCAAGTACCATAGAGCCACACAACAAGCGACTAACAGAAATCGATCCTTGGACTGTCTAAAACACACACATCCACCTCAACCAACTAAGCTATGGCTTCTTGCCAAAAGAAAAAGAAAGTTTTTAATAGTAAATTGTGTGTGGAAAGCATGAATCCCTCAAACACTTTCTATGGGATGGGCAGCAAGCATCAAATGCCTAGAATGACATCCCACCACACCTACAAAAAAGTGGGCTCAACTAAGAGAATTAGCAACTATGTTTTGGGATAACATATGGACTTAACAAGCAGATGGAATGGATCCTAGATTCCATTCATATCATCACACTAACTTCTTTCAATATGGGAGGCCAAGGACAATTGATTGACTAATGGCCAAATAGAAGAAGTCTCTTGGAATAGTGTCTCCCAAAGCTAAATTGTTTTTAATTACCATTCCTTGTGTGCTTGCGTGCACAAAATGCTATGTTACTTTGTGATAGCTTTGCGCTATCACACAAAGCTGTGTGAAGGTGTGTTGCGAGGGAAAAAAAGTTGCCATGTTGTTTCATAGCAACTTCGCTTCCGTCACTTCTTCTCCACACTATACACAAACATTTGGAGGGAAAGCATCACACTTATCTCTTCTCTATCCCTAACATCAAAAGGATATATCTTATCTAATATTTGGAGGGGAGGCTAACACCTATATGAGAGAGAGAGAGAGAGAGACATAACGTAACATTAATACATTTAGTGTTTATAAACTTCATATCTTATATTCTATACACATTTGAGAGAGAGAGAGAGAGACAGAAAGACAGATAGACTATTCTTACTCTCTTTATATCTTACAAATTTGGAGCATGCAAGGAACGCTAGGCCACTTCGCTTCATGGGAAGTAGCTCTATCAAGGAAGTGAAGTTGATGTGCCACATGGCAACTTCGCTTTCTCACACTCTCTCTCTCTCTCTCTCTCTCTCTCTCTCTCTCTCTCTCTCTCTCTCTCTCTCTCTCTCTCAAAATGTTTATTTTCTCTCTCTTTAAATTTCTTTCTCCTCTCTCTTTCTCCCCTCGCTAAACTTTCTCCTCTATCTCTCTTCAAAAAAAAATCTCTCTTCTTTTCTTCCTCTCTCTCTTTCTCTAGTATATATATATATCATTTTTCGCTCTCTCTTCCTTGTTACTCTCTCTCTCTCTCTCTCTCTCTCTCTCTCTCTCTCTCTCTCTCTCTCTCTCTCTCTCAAAATGTTTATTTTCTCTCTCTTTAAATTTCTTTCTCCTCTCTCTTTCTCCCCTCGCTAAACTTTCTCCTCTATCTCTCTTCAAAAAAAATTATCTCTTCTTTTCTTCCTCTCTCTCTCTTTCTCTAGTATATATATATATCATTTTTCGCTCTCTCTTCCTTGTTTCTCTCTCTCTCTCTCTCTCTCTCTCTCTCTCTCTCTCTCTCTCTCTCTCTCTCTCTCTCTCTCTCTCTCTCTCAACTCTTCAATTTTTTTCTTGTAACTCTCTCTCCTTTTTTCCTCTCTCCACATGTTTATATTCTCTCTACCACAATTGTTTCATTCTCTCTTCAAATTCTCTCTCCAAAACTTTTTTCCTCCCCTATTCTCTCTCTAAAATTTGTTAATTCTTTCTCCATTTTCTCTCTCTAATTTTTTTCCTCCCATTCTCTCTCTCTCTCTCTCTCTCTCTCTCTCTCTCTCTCTCTCTCTCTCTCTCTCTCTCGTGTGGATACTTTTCCATGCATCCTAGGCACTCATCATGACTTCCATAGTTTGGCTCATTGACCACCATGCCACACGTCATTGCCACATATGTCATCCCTATGGTAACCATGCAATGTAAATTTACTACCCACAACCAACACTGCCATCCACACCCCCTTTGTTGTTCATGTTGTTGTCACTACTACAATGCTGCCCAGTTTGTTTGCCAACTACACCACTATGCTGCATAGAGAGAGAGAGAGAGAGAGAGAGAGAGAGGCATGCATTTGTTGGCTTATACCATTCTTCTTCATGACATAGAGAGAGAGAGAGAGATGGGTGCATAAGTTATCTTGTGCCACTCTTCTTCATGGCACGCAAAGAGAGAGAGAGAGAGAGAGAGAGAGAGAGAGGGGGAGGGAGGGAGGGAGGGAGAGATGTCGCTCTCTGTCCTATTGGTTGCTATGCATGCAAGTCCTTCGCTTATTAGCCATCTAGCCCTTGGACCATTGTACCATGCCTCGCTCCCTCACATGTGCACTCTTGTCCTGCTCTAGATCCTACAAAAACTCATAGTCAATGTGGGACCTCTAAGTGAGAGAGAGAGAGAGAGAGAGAGAATCATTGAATTTAAAATAAAGCATTCTCTCTCTCTCTCTCTCTCTCTCTCTCTCTCTCTCTCTCTCTCTCTCTCCCATTGGGTGCTTATTCAGTGCTACTCTACCACGTTGCCTTGCTTGTGAGCTATGGCCCTAGTTTAGGTAGGCAGCACCTATGACATCTGTTTCATGCTACTTTCTATAGCTCACTTTTCCCACAAAGGTTTCTCCACCCACTACTAGTCTAGTAAGCTACTCATATTTTGCATGCTCTAACTAGCCTACTACCCACCGAGAGAGAGAGAGAGAGAGAGAGAGGGCTTTGCTTGATCATTGGTATCCTCGGTCTACTAAGAGTGTGTGTGAGTGTGTGAGTGTGTCAAGGGCCTCCCTCGATCATCGATGCCCTCAGCCTACTGTGTGTATGTGAGAGAGAGGGTATCCCTCAACCATTAGCTTCATGCACCCTTGGCTTACTGCATGATGACCACACCTGCTCACTCATAGCCTCCATTGATGGCCTCCTACCCTCCCTATCATGCTTGTTACAAGGCTTGATTGGAGTTGCAACCACAGAGCTACTCTCACCACTACTACTAACTGCTACCATTGCTTGCCACTCTTGCTAGCATCGACATTTGCCATCCCTGTTATAAGGGACAAAGCCCTACTGAGAGAGAGAGAGAGAGAGAGAGAGAGCACTGTACTTTTACTCACTACCACCTCTTGTGTTCTGCATGTTACTATTGCCCTTTGCCAACTTACCATTGTTGCCACTGCTTAGTTGCATACTGGAAGCCACCACTACTCTACCTATTGCCTGCTAGGAGGCACTAGAGCATAGAGAGAGAGAGAGAGAGAGGAGGAAGTACCAACCTTGCTGCTCTCTACCTATTTTGCCAGTTAATCTGTCACCTTATACAAAGCCGCCACTCTCCATCCCTTTCTCTAGCTCTCTACACAAAGAGAGAGAGAGAGAGAGAGAGAGAGAGAGCCTTGTGACCATTACCAGCTACTATTGGAGATGTGAGAGAGAGAGATAAAGAGAGAGGTTCAAATTTAGGGTTGGAAAACATGTATAGTTTCGGGATCATTGTGGAGGTTCAATAGATAAAATAAAGAGAAATATCTTATTCTTACTCTCATTATGTCTTATTAATTTAGAGCCTGCAAGGAACGCTAGGCTGCTTCACTTCATATGAAGCATCTCCATCAAGGAAGCAAAGTTTATGTCCCGCACAGCAACTTCGCTTCTTCACCTCTCTCTCTCTCTCTCTCTCTCTTTCTCTATCTCTCAAAATGTTTATTTTCTCTTTAAATTTCTTTTTCCTCCCCGTCTATCTTTCTCCCCCTCCAAATTTTCACTTCCCCAAAAAAAACCCTCTTCTCTCTCTCTCTCTCTCTCTCTCTCTCAAATGTCTTTCCACTCTTCAATTTTTTTCTTGTAACTCTCTCTCTCTCTCCATTCTCTTCCCATTTTTCCACTCTTTAGTTTTATATTCTCTTCCCCCAAATTATTCTCTCTCTCTCTCTTCCATTCTCTTCAAAAATTTTAATTCTCTCTAAATTCTCTCTCATTTTTGTCACTCTTTTCCCTCTCCTATTTTCTCTCTCCCTCTCCAAAATTTTTAAATCTCGTCTCCCCAATTTCTCTCTCTATCTTTAATTCCTTTTCTCCAAATTTTTCATTCTCTCTGCTCCCAAATTTTTTTCCCCACTTTACTCTCCTATTCTCTCTCCAAATTTGTTTTCTCCTCTTTTTCCTCCCCTCTCTCTCTCTCTCTCATTGCCTGCCTGTTTTATGCAACTCTGCCCCACAGCCTTGCTCCTCAGCTGTGGCTCTTGCCTTTAGGCAGGCAGTGCCTACGATGCCTCTTTCGTGCTACTTTCTGCAGCCTACTCTTTTCACTAATTATCTCCGCCCACTTTCTGTAGCCTACTCTTTTCACTAAGTTATCTCCGCCCACTAAGCTGCCCCCTTCGCCCATTTTTTGCACACTCCATCTAGTCTACTACCCACCCACAGAGAGAGAGAGAGAGAGAGAGAGAAGGCTTCGCTCGATCATTGGTACCCTTGGCTTGTTGAGAGAGAGGGGGGGCGGCCTCCCTCGACCATTGGCCATCGATCTGCTGAGAGAGAGAGGCCATACCTCGACCATTGGCATCCTGCATCCCTGGCTTGTTGCATGACGATCACACCCGCTCACTCATAGCCTCCATTAATGGCTTGCTACCCTCCTTACCATGCCTCTTGCAAGGCTCAATAGGAGCCACCACCACAAAGCCGCTCTCGCCGACACTACCCTAACCACCGCCATTGCTAGCCACTCTTCCTAGCATTGCCACCTACCACCCCTGCTGTAAGGGACAGAGCCCTAGAGAGAGAGAGAGAGAGCACTACCACGAGAGAGAGAGAGAGAGAGAGAGCATGGCGCTTCTGCTCACTACCGCCTATGGGTGTTGCCGTCGCCCTTTGCCAGATTCGCCACTATCACCATTTCTTGCCACTGCCTGACTGCGCGCGCTAGGAGCTACCGCTGCTTTGCCTGCTGCCGGCACTTGAAGCCGCCAAAGCACACAAAGCGAGAGGGGGGGAACTCAACTTCGTGATCATTGTGGAGGTTCGAATATCACTAAACCAATTACTAAAATAAAAAATATATAAACATAGATAAGTAGATAGATATAGAAGACTTCTTGGGTGTTGGGCAAACAAAATAGTAGGGTCTTAGCACAGCTTTTAAGCCCCTTTGACTAAATGCCTACATCAGTGAGCTATGTAAATTTTTTGTCATTATTATAATACTATCTATTTGCATATAATATAGTTTTGTAGTTCTACATGTTGAGTAAAAGCTTTTGCTATCCTTCGACGCCAGAGTGAGAGCGTATCTAGATTCTAGATGCTAGGCTTCTGTATACAGTATTGCATACAAGAATTAATGGGAGACTTACTTTTGATGAAGAAGTATTAATGAGAATAACGAGTCCAAAAAAATAACTTTCGATAAGAGGCGGAGGGGATGGCTGAAGCTCTTGCCGATTGACTCGTAGTGCTTCTTCTCTCCAGAAGTGAGGTGGAGCACCACCCACAAAAGGCGGTATACATGGTGCCAAACTGACCGTCGAGGGCGGTTTTGGCGCCAATGGCACCATTCTCACTACTTGAGAGACACGTGGAGACTGCGAGACTCTCCTCCGCCACGTTCTTGGCGGAAAAGACCCTTGGCTCGAGGGAAAGCCTTCATGCCGCAACATGCGCTCATGCAAGCAGTCTTGTCATCCCTCAAAGTTTACCCCCCCACCCTCCTCAGTTAGCAATAGCTCCGCTACATCATGGACTCATCCCCCCCCCCCCCCAACGGACCTGAAGCAGCTTCGCCCCCGCCCTCATTCCCAATCGGCACGCTTGTGATGTCCGACTCATCAATTATGATCAAGACATTGGCTCCCCCCTATCCATCTATTGATGTCCATGGCAGTACTCCCAAAAATGATCAAAGGTTCGCTAGTACCATGGCGGAGGTATATAACAACACAGGAGGGCATAGGAGGTATATAACAACACAGGAGGGCATAGGTCACATCCCTCTCTACTATGTCTACAATCTCCACAAAATGCCACGAAAGGGGAAAGCCTTTCTCAAGAGGTCTCAGCTCACCTGCACCCCTTCAGGCAGGACGCCCCCAAAGTCGTCTTCAAGTTGTCAGAAGCAATGGATGGTTGCCGCGCTGTGGGAAGATCTAGCAAACAGCGTGAGGGCCAATCCAGATCTCCTTCTGCAGCACCGGTGGTCGACACCCCCCCCCCCCCCCCTCGTTGCCCAACTAACTCAGAAGAAGAAGTGGGTCTAGAAGTTACATTCTCAATTCATATTCCAGATCTTAGCATTTCTCATTGGATTAAAGAATACCAAACCAAAGCGATCTATGGTCTCTGTCACGGTCCGCATCCTCCTACAGAAGTCCTTAGGGCATGGATGAGGGACCATTGGCAGCCCCTTGGCATTAGAGTCTTGCATGCTATACACCTACCAAATAACTACACTCTCTTCCTTTTTGAAACCCAAGAGATGGCCGTACATGTCATGTCCTTTGGCCAATGGATGCTCAAGAACTCCCCATTGACCCTGTTTAGATGGGATGAATCCTTCAACCCTCTCGTTCCTAAACCAACCAAAGTCCCTGTGTGGGTCGAATTCCCCAACCTCCCTAACCATCTCTATCCTTTTCTCTAGTCGATAGCCTCCCCCATAGGCAAAATCTTAGGGGAGCGTCCCTACTCGGACATCAACCAGAGATGGCATCCCCAGGTTCTAGTCGAACTAGACCTTAGTAAGAAACTGTGCAGCTCCGTTCTCATTCAAAGCAATAGCTATGCATTTATAAGGAAGCAAGAAATCACATACATGAATTTGCCTAACTCTTGCTTTAAGTGCCATAAACAAGGGCACTTCATCAGGGACTGCCCTGATTGGGAAAAAGAAGAGGACACCAAGAACTCGAAATCAAATTCGAAAGTCATCCCCGAATCCGGGGGCAATAATAAGGAGACATTCGACAGTTTTTAGATGGTACATGACAAGAGACCAAAACTCCCCAAATCAAAGGGCAAAGTTAAGTATTCTTTTGTCTCTAACTCAAATAATAGGTACTCCCCTCTACTAATGAATCTCGAAGACTCAGGGGTGATGTGGACCCAAATTGCACAACTAACCCCCTAAGTTTTGACTCAATAGATTCTAACAATGATGAGTTTATCGATGGAAACCAATTTTTTAAGGAGACTACTAGCTCCGTCAATGATTGAGAGAAGGGTTCGAAAATAAACCCCCCTCTTCAAGATGGGCAAACAAAAGAAGGAGAGGATCTAGACGAGGATGAGGAAGAGAGTCTCCCCTCCTCCAACGTCAGGGTAGGACTACATGAGTCCCTTACCCAAGCTAAGGAAAACCTAGAAGAGATTCAAGAGTTCCACTATAAACTAAGGAAAACCTAGAAGAGATTCAAGAGTTCCACTATAGGCAGGAGAGGCCCACTCCAATGGAGACAACCAATAGTAGTAGTAGTAAATGAAGGCATTCTAAAGTAGGAGCCGGGCCAAGTAGCCCCCAACTAGCATTCCTAGGAAGGATAAAGGTTAAAAACCAAATAAAGTAGGTAAGAAATGAATAATCTTAAGATTATCTCCTATAACTGCAACGAACTTACAAAAAAGTCCAAAGCGACAGTGATCCGCAACTGGCTTCAGATGAATGCCATCAACCCAGACTTCATCTACCTCCATGAAGTTAAAAGTATTAGAGAAAGGTTGGAACAGAACCTCCTAACCATAAACAAAGAATTCACATGGCACTCAACTAGGCATAAAGGGGGGGCAGGAGGGGCTGTAATTGGTGTGGGCCACAAACTGAAACATTACATACAAGATTTCCTCCTGGATCCTGGTGACTGTTGGGTAGGTGTAAGACTTAAGGATTTAGAGGAGTTCGCGATCATCTATGTATATGCATGGCAAGCTAATAAGGGTAAGTCAAGAATTCAGGATTCTCTTAAACTACTCGACTGCCCGATCACCCTTGTCGGTGACTTCAATTTTGTAGAAAAACTTGAGGATCATTTTGAAGGCAAGGGCACCATTATCTCAAGCAAGGAGAGAGAATCCTGGCTAAACCTTAAAGGATTCCAGAGCCTTATTGAACCTAGCCCAGAAAAAGGTTTCACTTGGTCAAACAACCAATGGGGCCCCCTTCTCAAGAAGGCTAGACTTGATAGATATAGGTGTGTTGGCCACTTTTATCGATGCCAGAACCAAGATCAGGCACAACATCTCCCTCTCGGACCACAAACCGGTGCAATTCACTCTCTCTACTATGAGCCACTATGTTCGGACGAGATGGTTTCACGCGGATCAGTCTTTGTTCTGGATGGAGTTTGTCCATAAGACCTTGGAAACCATATGGAAGAGCACTCTCTTCTGCTAGCCCCGACTAAGGCTTGGGAGTCACCGATAAGAGACATCCAAAAGATTCCTAAGAGAGGCCAAACTCCAAGTTATCAAACAAAGGAAAGAAAAAAGGAACCTGATCTACCAAGAAGTTATCATGTCAGAAAAGTCAGTAGATTCAAGTTAGACAGAAGCACAAGAGAAACTATTAGAAGCCAAAATGTGTCTTAGGCAAGAGGAGCTCGCTGAAGCCAAATCCCTCCAGCTGTACTTCCGCGGTTGGTGAGCGAGTAAAATAGATTGACCCACTAAAGAACAATTCAAATTCCTCAAACTAAAGGAGAGGGACAAAATCCCTCTACTCAAAAAGAATGATGGGTCCATTTCTACCTCGCCAGAGGAAAACCTTGAAACTGCCTATGCCTATTTTAAAAATATATTTAGTCAACCCTCACAATCTCATCCAGCTAAGACAGCTGCAAGGGCTGAAATAGCTAGATGTCAACGCTTAGTAGTCCCAATAGCCACAACTAGACTACTAGAAGTAGACATTAATGAGGTAGAACTCAACAACACCATTGACTCTCTAGCAAAAGGGAAAACCCTAGGACTGGATGGTCTCCCCAATGAATTTTATCAAGAATTCAAACACTTCCTACTCTCCCTGCTCATAAGGGTTTGGAAGGAATCCATTTCTAAAGAGTCCCTTCCAAGTCGCATCAATGAAGGGGGTTGTCAGACTGATTCACAAGGACTCCAAGGAGGACTTGGCGAACTGGAGACCTATAACATACCTGGCCACAGCACAAAATCTTTGTCAAAACACTAGCTCGTAGGCTGAGTTTCCACCTAGACCAATGGATTAAGGGGGAGCGGAAAGGCTTCATCAAAGGTTGATATATTCTGGATGCAATAATAGGGCTATGGGAGGGTATGGATCATGCTTAACGAACTAATCAAGATATCATCTTTCTTAAGATAGACTTCGACAAAGCATATGATAGGATTGAGTGGGAATTTATCCTCTAGTCCCTTCACGATATGGGGTTAGGGCAAAGGTTCATCATGTACATTGGTGTTCTTTTTGGAAATGCCTCAACAAGGATCTCCATCAATGGTATACTTACCAATCCCTTCATCCTTTGAAGATCCATCAAACAAGGTTGTCCTCTTGCTCCCCTACTATTTGCAATAGCTACTGATACTCTTGGCTAGCTGCTAAAATACCAACTTAACCAAGGCAATCTTTAGGGCATCCATCTTCCTAACTCAAATAGGTAGATGCTCCTCAACCTGTTTGCTGATGACACAAATTTCATCAAAAATGAAGAGCGCTCTCTTAAAGCCTTTTGGCAGTGCCTCCACAAATTCTATTTAGCCTCAGGCTCCAAAATTAATCATTCCAAGACAGGCATTCGCTCCAGTCTAGCTCCCCCGCCTCAATGGCTGTTGGACGAAGGATGGCAAGTCATCCAAGAAGGAAAAATATTTAGACTCCTAGGGATCCTGATGGGGTTTGGGGTCACCTTGAAACAAAGATGGCAATGGGTAATGGACAAGCTTAGTGTCAAGCAAGATAGATGGAAGGGCTTTCAAAGCGGGATGGCTGCGAGGAAGTTTGTCATGCAGCACTTTATTTACTCTACATGTATCTACTTCCTGGCATGTTGGAAACCAAGTAACTCAAGCCTAAAACAGCTAGACACCCTGTGTAGGAATTTTCTATTGGGAGGAAAATTTCACATGTTTAAGTTGCCGATAATAGCTTGGAATATTTGTACTTTGGAAAAAAAGAAGGGTGGTCTGGGACTTCCCAATATAAACCTCTTGGCATCTAAACTAGAGTCAAAATGGATAATCAAGAGCCAACTCCTTCCGAAGGACGACTGGGCCATACTGCTGACTCACAACCTCTAGAGAGGAGTTAGCTATGAGGGGATTACATTTCATAACCTTCCAGTCTACAATATTCTCTTCAAAGCCCAACATCAAATCAAAAAACCTTCCCAACTCTTTCGTTCCATGTGGGCTTCTTGGCTTCAATATAAGATTTGAGTTCTCCTTCGAAATCAAAAGAAAGAAAATCCATGTGTGGGCCTCAAAAGACTCAGTATGGTTCAGCCTTACAGTGGCCCCAATCATGGAAGAGATAACCAAACCAGCGAGTAAGCTTCAAAAGAAAGGAATTCGATTATGGCACAACCTGTGGGATGTCATAAATAAGACGTGGAAATCGCCACTTGACATTAAAACGGAGTTCCAACTTAATAGTCAAGATCTAGATACAATCATAAACAGAATTAATGTTTGGGAAACGGCTAATGTTGGTTGGATGTTTAGTAACTTGCAAGTTAAAGTGGAAGACATCCATTGGAAAGGAAGACTACAGCTTCTCCCCCTCCCGTCCCTTCGATGGTCCAACGCCAATTTAGTTGGTAAGCTCAACAAAAGGTGGTACATATAGTGGTCAAAAGCACAGTGGCATTACAGGTTTGAACAAGCATAGTCGGTCTCCCTTCCCCCTAAACAATTAATTCTACTATGGACTATCCTTCACCATGCGGTGTGGACTAACAAAAAAGCAACCAATATAGGTAACGGTAATGGACTATGCCCCAGATGTGGTCACTGGTCAAAGTCCATTCCACACCTATTTATTTCATGTCCAGCTAACCAAGAATGTTTGCAAGAACTAAACAGGTTACTCTTCCCCCTTCACCCTTCAACATTCTCATGGAAAGACATTCTTCTTGGCGAATTATTGCCTCACCTTTTGACCTAAGTTCCTGAAGTTGCCTATAGTTATCTCAACTAATAAACCACTAGTTGGAGCTACTTCTCTTGTAACCATATAATCCTCCCAGCTTCTAGCACTAAGATCCACTCTTTGTGAGGCTCTCCCCACAATGCTTACTTTTCCCTGCTGTAAAAACCCCTTTTCATAATTCGACTTACTGTTTATTCAAAAAAAAAAAAGTGAACAACGAGTCCGTCATAACACTTTCCCAGTCGCGCCACGTTTGATTTACTCGGCGTTATGTAGTACACTTTCCCAGTCGCGCCACGTTTGATTTACTCGGCGTTATGTAGTATTAAGTTAGGAGCACTCGAAGTAAATGCATAATCTTCAATGATGAGATCTTTTGTATAATTTTCATGATGAGTTAAAACTTAAAAATACAGGCTTCAAGGCGCAGGGCAAATATAACTCTGTACTTCATGACGGCTATCCCTTCGCTTTCGCAGAGCAAATTGTCCTGCTGTGACATCGACGCACAAGATGAAAACGAATGGTATTCACGCCCATTTTAGAAGAAATAAAGCCATGCTGCCACTCAGAATTGTAAACGAGACCAACTGATTACCTTTACGCTTAATTTTTTCATTTTTGCAGCCGAAAGATTTTTTCAGTTTTGCAGCCGAATGCTATTAGAGGTACAAGGCTGGATGAAACGCTCACCATCAGATAACCAAAATTTCCTGTTACGCACAGGAACATGGACAATGAAAAGACTATAGCTTTTTATCAAAGTTGAGGAGGAACATGAAAAGAGAAAAGGTTGCTTGAAGCAAAGCCCATGTGAAGCCGCCATTCTTTCAATGATCTGTATGATAGATTCACGTTGTGAAGTAAACGGGCCCAAGCTTCGAGCTAAGAAGTTGAGGATGAGCCCTGCTGCTGTTTTCCAGCTTCTTCAGGTTGCGATTGATAGTGTCGAGCAAAACCTTCATCTCGTTTACATCTATGTCATTGGCATGCACCCTTTGCATACGAACGTCCGGCATGCTATCCTGACCAAGATTGCTGCAACCGGCAGAACCTTTCAACCACACCTTCGACATACAACTGACCAAGAGTTGGAACCTCTTGCTTAAGAAATCGCTCCCAGCGTTGATATTGTGAGGTAGGCAACTGCTGCAAGAAACCAGAGGATTTTGAAACTTGAGCGCACAAGAAGCAGCAGCAGCTGGTGATGTCGCAGGAGGGGACGACATATGCCTTGGAATACCGCGTTTGCGTGCCTCTGCATCTCCTGCTCTTCGACTACTTCGTCTTGATATTGATAATCTGCTCATAGCTGCATGGCTTGGCCTTCCTGCATTTGCTGGTCTACTGCGACCATGTGTTTGTCTTTTTAACGATGATCTGCTGCAAGTGCTCATTCCAGCAGCATCCGGCATGATTTGTGCTTGCTCTACCTCAGGCTCCAGCTCTACAGTTCGCAGAGGTACAGCCATGTGAAAGCCTTTCTTGCTTTTAGGAATTTCACAAGAGCCGCGTGCAGAAGAAGAGATTTGCGTGCCTACCGTGATAACGCTGTCCGCTTGACGATGATCGGGCTTATGAAGAGTTGCGAGTGGAGCGTCGTCGATTCCAGAACTTGAATCAGGAGAGCCGTTGAGAATGCCTTCAGGCTTTTCAAGGTTAAACAAGGGGTTGATCTTGTAGCATCTGTTTGAAAAGAATGTCGGCTCATTGACCTCCCGCTTCCACCCATCTCTATACACTTCAGAATCCTTTACGACATGTACACCTGCTGAGGATACTACACGGATGCGCTGTTGCAATGCAAGCATGATGCAACAGCCTGAATGAAACCGAGCGATTGCTAGCTAAACCAAAGGAGAAATGATTGATTGCAATTTTTATGAACAACAGCCGTCCTACATTTACCGGTGGGGTGGTGGAGTAATCACTGGATCCATCGCTTGAATCTCCATCTTCAAGCACAGTATTGTTGGTGGTGGAGAAATCAGGCTCCGGAAGAGTAGAAAGAGTAGACGATCTAGGCTTGCGCAAGCTTTCGACAATCTTCATCGATGACAAATTTGTGACAGGTTCGAGCTCCCAAACGGGAAGCGATCTTATACACTTTAGCAGGCGATGTACTTGCCTGAAACGAAGGAAACAATATTGCTGAGAATTGCGAAGCAGATGAAAGATGAGAAAAGAGTATTCGAAGTTTCTATCTTCTCGCACAGAAAATGGTACTGGCAAACAACAGAAACCCTACAAGAATCGAGCCAAATATGTTTTACGTGTGGTGTTTATACACCGACTGAAGAAGCCGCAGCAAGACGGTCGATGAACGAAGCCACAGCACAGCGTTCTTTTCTCACGTCGAACCAGAATGAATGCAGAGAACGGAAGGAAGAAAGGACTCCATGGCCGAAAGCTTCAGGATTTCAGTAGCCACTGCGTGTAGAGCTGCAACTATTGAAGCTCACACCGTTGCGACTTCGAGCCCACTATTACAGACTAAAGACCGCTGGCCCCTGGGACCTTTTTTCGGTGCGGCCAATAAAGGTCAGACATAATACTCAATAAGCACCCACGCCTAGCCACCCGCCACCAATTCTTCAGTTGTGGCTTGGTGTCGGGCGCAATTCCTTTTTCGTTTTCCGCCTGCCCAGTGCCCACGGCCCAAAGCCCGTGTCTGTGTAGTCTATTCTTGAAGTGTTAATTTCTCCTTTGAAAAAGAAACCAAGGTGACACGTTTCTATTCAACGTGCACCCGTCTATGCCTTACTAGGCGCTCCGCGCCTAGACTCGCCCCAACGCAAAGGCGGGTGCGATTTTTTGGGGGGGGACCGGGTGCTGGACGCGTGGCACCTGCCCCCACGTTCTCTTTCTTTTTTGTGGGGGAGGTGGGGGGCTACCACGTGGCACCCGCCCCCCACCTCTCCTTAACTAATAGTATAGATGATCTTGCTCTCACCCTCTAGCTATCTCACTTTGAGTTTTCTCGCTTGGCTTCTTATCTACCCTTACGCTTCTTATCTACCCTTCAAGGTAGGCCCATCGTGTTACACCTACCCATTGCCTAGAAGGTGTTGGGGGTGTCATGGCACTCTCTACTAGCAATGTTGAAAATTGAAGTCTTCCCAAGTACTTGTCCCTGTAGCTATTGGAGAAGGCTTTCAAATTATACAGTGTGCAAAAGAAAATCCAGGTGAAGTTCTGATGTTTAATATTGAAACACTCACTAGAATATTTGATACCATATAGACGTACATTGGCCAAAAGTCCTTCTAAAGCAAACTAGCCTTGTTGTTGTGCTTCACGTGCAAAGGAACACTAGGCTGCTTTGTAACAACTTTGCATTGTCATGCGAAGTTGCCAATAAGCAATATCGTGAGGCAAGCAAACTTGTCAATAAGCGGCATCATGAGGGAATCGAAGTTGTCATGTGACATTTCTCTCGATTCCCCCTCACACATTGTAATTAACTTTCCCTCTCTCTCTCTCTCTCTCTCTCTCTCTCTCTCTCTCTCTCGTTTGACAATTTTTTAGTATACTATAATGCTCTTGTAAAAATGTACTTACTCAAAGACAAAGAAAAAGAATGCATATCTTTATGACATGCAAGTACTAGATCTCTACCACATAAAGTCTTTTAGCCTTTGCAAATCCACATTCACTTGATCAAGCTATTTGAAGTACACATTGAATACTTTGCCGTGAAGAAAGATAAACAAAGACAAATTGCATGATTTGTAATACGAAAGGCTAGATATGCATTTGCTTTTGGATATATAAAGACTTATGTATACATGTATCCTCTTTTGTGTATCAAACTTCTAAACTTTCATGCTAACACATATACACAATTGTAACATGTACATATATTCTTTGTTTATATCCTTGAGTGTAGGAAATCACATGCTTGCATGATTTGTAATACGAAAGGCTAGATATGCATTTGCTTTTGGATATATAAAGACTTATGTATACATGTATCCTCTTTTGTGTATCAAACTTGTAAACTTTCATGCTAACACATATACACAATTGTAACATGTACATATATTCTTTGTTTATATCCTTGAGTGTAGGAAATCACATGCTTGCTTCATATGATATCTAGAAGTGGCTCTATATATATCATTATACTCTAGCAAATTCTTACTATATATTAAGAGGAGGTCGAGGGCTGCTGCCACGTGGCAGCCCCTAGCCTCCCCACGAACAATGGTGGGGGTAGGTGCCACGACAGCACCTGCCCGTCCTCGACCTGCGCACCGCCTCGACCTGCCCGCCTCGACCTGCACCTCCTCGACCTACGCCTCGACCTGCTCCCACCTCGATCATCGACCTGAGTGCTCTAATTTGGATGCTCTCATCCTTACGGAAGGGGAGAGGTATCCAAATCTCGCGACGACATGGTGGTGCTCTCTCTCTCTCTCTCTCTCTCTCTCTCTCTCTCTCTCTCTCTCTCTCTCTCTCTCTCTCTCTCTCTCTCTCTCTCTCTCTCTCTCTCTCTCTCTCTCTCTCTCTCTCTCTCTCTGTGCACCTCAGACCACGAAGTAGCAGCAAGAAAACTCTCTCTCTCTTCGGAGACAAACACGCATACCCAAGATAAACCAGGTTTATGAGGGTTCTATCTCACAGAAAACGAAAACCTTTTAGTAAGCCTAAAACACAAACGACCTGAACGGGCATTTCTACAAAGAAAAATTGGACATTTTTTTAAATAATGCGCAATTTATTTATTGAGAACGCGGGGGCGAGTGCCACGCGTCCAGCACCCGCCCCCCCAAAAAATTGTGTCCGCCCCGGTGCGAAGCGCAAGGGCGAGTCTAGGCGCGGAGTGCCTAGTTGTTATGATTAGAAACAACATTGTTGTGTTGAAATTGACCATAAAAGGAGCACATATGAAATGTTCCATAAAATTTAATTGTATCCAAATGTTACAAAAAGCCATTGACATCGACAAAAAAAAAAGACTTTCTCTACAATACCTAACCAAAATAGAGCTTTTTTTTTAAGTAATCATTTTCGTCTTCAAATATAACATACATAGGTGAAGTAGAGCCTGATGCTAGAGTATTGTTCTAGACATTGTGCTAGGAACTTTGGCCTCTTTGTAGTGCTAATACACCTTGAACTTAGATATAGAATAGTCTATTATCAATTTGCAGCTATAAACAAAGTCTACTCTTGTGACTTGTTGATTATCATCGCAAATGTTAATCGAACAAGCATAGTAAATGAAAAAGTGTGAAATAAAAGTGATTCTAAGAATGAAAACTTATTTTTTTATATTTGTTCATATAATTATCTCACTATATATTACTTTTCTATTAAATACCTTACATATCAATTATATGCCATTAATAGTCATTTTTCAATATTTCTATATCTGAGGAGAATAATATGTACATTTATCTTTAGTAATAATAAATGGAGAGGAAATTCACCTCCAAGATCTAGTATATTTAAGTACTATATGGAGTATAATAATGAGTTATCAATTATCTTTGCAATTGAACATGCATTATAATATTACATAACCTCTTTTGGCATCAATTATATTGCATGATCATGCACACGAGTCACCTTTGTATATCCTGATGTAAGTATAACACTGTTAACCCTCAAACAAACAAGGCGGAAAACCCAAAAAATCTAAAGCAGAAGATAAAGCCAAGGTAAAAGTAGAATGGAGAACGAAGGCACACCAAGAGAAATTGGGAAACACAAAAAGTGTGGAAAAGTCCTAAATGAGGGAGAGGCGCTCAAGAAAAAGCACAAGTCAATACTTCTGCAAAAGAGCGCAAGGCTCACCGTGATTTATTTTTAAAAAAGCGTTGGACCTTGACATGTGCAAATTGTAAATGTAGATGGGCAAGAGGAGGGAAATTAGAAAGATAGGCGGACAATGGAAAAAGGGCCTAGGCTATGACCAGCCATGTAAAAAGGGGATGACCGCCCAAATGCAATTTTGGGCTTATATACAAAGTTTAAAAAGTGAATGAGAGCTCATTCTTTGGTGCATGGCAAAGTGGACTCTTCTTCTTCTCTCCTTCTCTTCTTTTGCTTGCTTGCTTGTGAGTGCTTGAGGGAGGGAGTGTGATCCCTAGGAGTGAAGGGGTGAACTTGTGAGAGTGAGGGGATCTTGGAGGTGAAGCTCTCCATCGACTCCTCTCTTCTTCTTCTCTTCTCTACTCTTCTTTTGTCTTGTGCATATCTATGAAGGATGGAGCTTGGAGGAAGAGGCTTGAGGATGCTTGAGCTTGCATCAAGAGTCGTGGAGCTACCGGGGTGCTTGAGAGAGGAGGCAACTCGATTGAGCATCAAGGTAAGCTCACTACACCCGTAGAGAGGTAAGGCACGTCGGCTATGTGAGAGGTAGCCATTGGCGCTCGCTTGAAACGCTTGAATGATAAGCAATCCATGGGTCTTGGCGATAGAGCTTGTGCTCACGCCTCTACATTTTGGTTCCGTTGTCGGGACCAACAGATTCAAGCTTGAGCGCTTGCATGCTTCGAATCGAGCATCGAAGTAAGGGTTTCATCCTTGAACTGGAGCTTGAGGTAGATAGGAGGTTTTGGGTCTTTAATCCATGCTAAAAGTATTTTTTATCTTTGATGGTTAGTTTAATAGGAGAAATTAGTTCATTACCTTACTTTCGATTCTTGTTGCATTTAGGGTAGGTTAAGGTTAGAAAATCAATTGGAAAAGTGTAGGGTTTGCTACTGTAAAATAGGCCAAACAAGGCACATATATGTGAAAAATGGGAGGAAGGAGAGCTGAAGGGGGCTGAGATCGACCAGTATGAGAGCAAGAGTGGCAAGAACTTGGTGAAGGAGGGTTTTAACAATCAGGAGACCCAGTTGGTTACCTGAGAGGGAGAGTGAGAGAGAGCTTCATTGCGTAGACTTGATTCAATCTTGTCGCCGATGAGCTCATTGCCCACTACAGTTATTCCCACACCTTCTCTTGCATATGTAGTTAGGATCTAGAGGTGCTCAAGCAGTGTGAAGGCTTCGATCTCTTGGTGCAGCAAATTTTGTGTCAGCTCAACGAAAACGCATCGCACTTGGTCCGTCCAAGTGGCGACAAGAGTCTCAGAATCGGCCCTCGGATCGCCTAATTTGAACCATTTGGCTCGAACACTCATCGTGCGACCCATCCAAGTCAACCACTCGGCCCTTGACCATTCGGACGGGCCAAATTAGATATTCAGCCCTGCCGACTCGGACCACCCGACTCAACCCTCGGACCAGTAAATTCCACCCACTACCGTTTGGCCATTCGGCCCTCAGCCCATCTAATTCGGCCCTCGGCCCACCTGATTCAGCCCTTGGATAACCTCACTCGGACTGTCCAAACTCGACACTCGGACCAATTGCATTCGGCCCTTTTTCGCTTGGCCCTCAGCCATTCGAACAGGTCGAATCAGACATTCGCCCCCTACAATTTGGATATGTTGGGCCAAGCCTAATTTTTCAGAACTCTTTAAACATTTGGACTTGTCCACCTAACCATTGACTGTCCGAACATCCAAAGACCATATAGACGCTAGAGAAGCCTTTCTAGCATAAGGAATAAAGGTATCCGCGAGACTTAAGCATAGAGGAGGTAATGCTAGTCGACCATCTAGCAATTCAGTTCAACAATGACACCGAGTGGAGTATTCGAGCACTATCGGATCATGGCAGGGCAGAGAGAGTAGCAAAGAACCCTACAAATTAGCAGAGACAGGGTCAAAACCGAGCATACAGACCTATCAGGCTAAACCCACGACAAGAGCGATAGAGACATTTGGGCACTTGTCTTCTCACTCGCTCTAAATTCCAGCCCACAAAGCACGAGGCAGTAAAGCTAAAAGCTGGATTTTGCATATGGTAGCAAAATAGCTGGACAAATACAAAGCTACTGATTACCCATACAGCTTTGTGGAACAGTTTGAGTAGGTCTGCGAGGCCAATGGCCTCACTGATCCTACTCAATGCTCCCAAGCCTTTGGACTGTGCTTAGGCGACAAGGGTCGGACCTGATACACAAGTCTGGATGCTACGGAGCGTGCCGATTTCAATGACTTGAAAAATCTCTTCATCAAGAGATTTTCCGAACCTGGATACTCCAATAACCTGTTGGTGCAGCTTATGAACGTCAAGCAGAAAGAGAAAGAGGATATTCCGGATTATGTGACCCATGTAAGAAGCCTCTTCAGGAGGATTCCCATGGGTGAGAGATCAACAGAAAGGGCGATATCCACTATATTGGTCAATGGAATACGAAGCGAGGAGCTCTACAAAGCCTTGCCTGGTAACTCAAGCTTGTAGCGAGACGTGCTGGCGAGGGTCTTTGAAGAAGCTATTAGAGTGGATGACCAACTCAAGGAAAGAAGCTCCAGAGGCTCAAATCACAGGAGCTCCGAGAGAGCCTCAACACCCAGTGAGAGAGCAGACTCAAGCACTCAGGACAAAGGGAAGGGCACTGAGTCGGGACAGGAGCTAGCTGAGATTAGGATGGACATAGCCAAACTACAGGAGATGATGAGACAACCAATGTGCCCACACGTCCGATGTGTGCGTTGTGGCGGAAACCACTTGCCATCTGAGTGTCAAGACCCTAGGTCACAACCTTGTGCTAATTGTGGTAGGTTCGGCCATGACACCATGCATTGTCGATTACCTTAGAGGCTCCCATACCCGTAGCCTTACGGTCAACCCTACCTTGCAAATAGGCCACCGAACTACTTTGGATGTGGAGCCCCAGTGGCTCTTCCAACACCAAATGATGCTAAACCTACCAGCCCTAGGATGGAAATTATTCCTACGGGTATCCCTAGACCTCCTGGACCCTATGTGACCCATCCACCAAGTGACACCCTAGTCCACTATGTGGACGAGCCTAGCAACGATGAACCTTATGTAAACCCGTACGTGTCATACAATGAGGAAGGCAATGCTATCCTCATGGACTATAGACCAATACCAGTGATGGCATTGCGAAGAGGGAGAGGCAAGGGTCTAGGAGGGCAAGCCCAAGAGCCATGGACCTGTGGCCACCTAGAACATATTTCTTCACGCTACCCCGAAAGGGACCAAGCAAACAAAGATAAGGCTGATCTAAGATGCGCCGAGTGTGGAATCACTCATCTCTTTGTTGACTACCCTAGGTGGAGACCATCCTCTAGTTCGGCAAATGAGCCATTGGTTCCATTGGGGTTGTTCGATGTCGAGACACTCGACGGAGAGGCCACACCTATCCCGTTGCATGTCATGACCCATGCGCAAATGAAGCAGGCCAGCATATCACAGGTAGGGCCCAGTAACCTTGACGCAACCTCAATAGGAAAGAAGAGTCAAAGATGAAGGAGGAAGAGATCAGACGCTAAGGTCACCCTCAAAACCGAAAGTGTCAGGACTCTGCCAATTGGAGGGAAAGCCATTGACGCAGAAGAAGAGATATCAATACCTCAGATGACTGAAAAGGGAAGTGCTAAGGTCAGGGAATATCCCACGCGGAATATCACAACCCCAAGCGCCAACTTGAAGCCATCAAGAAGATGAAAGAGTGGGTGAAGGAGTCCCAGGAACACCTAAAGGACGTTAAGCCCATACTAAAAGACGAGATCAATGGTCTCTCAAGCATACGCACCCCAGTCTCTCTCCCACAACCAAAATCAAGAGAAACGAGGGCACCACAAGCAGGGCCGCCTAGACAAAGCCTAATTGCTCCAGGGCAGCAAACCAGTCTAGGCCATTGGCCAAGAACCGCAGACAAGAGGGAGGCAAGTGACTAGCAACCTCCTCAACACACTGGTGACCACCCCTATAACTCTAAGCTTGGGTGACCTACTTAGGCAGCATCCTATGCTATGGCTAGAGCTAAAACGTTGGGTCAAAGAATCAAATGAGCCAATTATCACAGACTTGCCTGAGCACGACACAAAAACTCAAATACCAAGTCTGATGCTGCACTCCATGCCTAAATCTTTGCACGTCAATGCTTTTTGGGAAGGAACGAAAATGAATGTAGTCCTCCCAGTCCTAGCTCTAGGAGATGTCACAAGAAAGGGAATTGTAGACACAAGGACAGAAGTGAGTGTGCTAAGCCATGCAGTACTCCAAACTTGGGGTAACCTACCAGTCGAGACTGCTAGGTTCAACGTCACTCTAGCTAATGGAATGAAGGTGAAACCGTGTGGAGTGTTAAAAATTTGGCCAGTGAAGATTGCAGGAATCCAATTCTCAGTTGACTTCATAGTCATGAAGGGAGTAGACTACGACTTCTTGATAGGCCCGACCATGGATGCGCAACGCAAGAGTCATAGAAGACTGGGGCAACGGTCTTATCTTCTTAGGCAATTGAATAGAGGTTGTAAGAGTAGAGATGGACACTTGAAAGACTATGCCAATCGACCTAGATGCCATCTCCACCATGCTGAAGGCGATGGATGGCAGACTAAGGGATCTTATGGGGCTCTTACCAAGTATATCTCATGCCCTGAGGATGAACAAGACTAGATGCACGTTCTTGCTACCATCGACCTACCGTTCTCGGATGCTAAGGAATATGAACAAACCATCAATGCAATTGATAAGTTCAAGGACACACCTTCAGTGCCAATTTGCATGATGACCGAGACCCAACGTGGAAGACCCACTCATGTTGCATTCCAAGTCCCAGGTAATAGACACCAGCTCCAAGAGATCCTAGGATACTTGACCAATAAGTTGGTTGGCAATCTAGCGACGAACCTTAAGCCACTCCAAGATCTCTTGGAGGAGCCTAAATGGTGATGGTCCAAGGTGCACGATTTGAACTTGAAGTCAATTGGGCCTTACTTCTCGACCGACAAGAAGGGAATAGTCAGAGCCAGGAGAATCAAGAGCAACCGGACAAAGACAGCTCCGACGAAGAATATGAGGATTGTTGTTCCTTGAGTGATGAGAGCGAAAAGGAAATTGATACCCTAGAGTACGACACTAGGGGGCATATAATCGAACAAATACAAGTAGACCCCAAACCACGCAAGCATAGTGCACTTAGAAGTGGAGTTTGACATAAGGACTAAATTCAAACTTGGTTGTAGCACACAGGTGCAATTGATTACGAGCGAGCAGGCCTAAACCAAGTGATGCACCACTCCTGCAAATGGGCTTACCTTCTAAGCTACGACCACTAGGAGAGAGCCCCTCTTTTAGCGAAGATGAAAAGTTCAATTTCGAATCGAAGGTCAGCTCAAATAGTGACCCTGAAATACCTTGGCCTCCCAAGACTAGACGCACTAAGGGGGACCTACCCGCCCACCTACGATGCCGACGATTAAGAGACGAATGACATGCGCGGAACCAGGAAACGTAGGTAGATGAATAGCGAAAATCGCAAGACTTGCCAAAATGATTCACAAAGTTCAAAAAGGGAGATAGGGTGGTGATCTTGTTGGAAGCCAAGCGACAAGGGCAGACAAGAGAACCAATCGAGGGACCCGCCAAGGTCAAGGAGATCAATTTAGCCAAGGAAGGGGAGACCCCACGACCCGTCTTTATAGCAGATGACTTGGTGGAGCAAGATGAAGCAAGTCTCGTTACTCTCCTACGAGAGTATATAGACATCTTTGCTTGGTCCCTAGAAGAGCTCAAGGGAGTTGACCCGAACGTGGTGACTCACAACATACCCATGACGCCTGATGCTACGCTGACCAAGCAGCGCCATATCCCATGAATCCAAAGCATGCCCATGCTGTCAAGGAAGAAATCGACAAGCTAATGAGAGCAGGATTCATCTACGAAATTGAACACACAAACTAGGTCTCGCCCATAGATATCGTTCTAAAGAAAAATGGGAAGATTCGAGTGTGTGTCAATTACAAGAAGGTAAATGTAGCTACAAAAAGAGATAATTACATGCTGCCATACATCGAGCACATGTTAGAGAGAGTGGCTGGCAAAGAGGCCTACAGTTTCCTGGATGGCTTCTCGAGATACAATCAGATGCAAGTGCATCCTAATTATAGGAATAGGATGGCATTCGCCATTGAATGGGGAAGTCTTTACCTACATAGTCATGCCTTTTGAATTGACTAACGCACCAACTACTTTCCAATCGCGACTAATGTGTACAATATTCAAGACATGTTGAGGAAGGAGTTAGAAGTCTTTGTGGATGACGTGCATACACTCTGCTTGGCAAGAACATTTAAATAGACTTCAAGCAGTCTTTGAACGATGTCGGCTATACCGTCTCTCATTGAACCCATTGAAAAGCCAATTCTGGGTGAAGCATGGATGTATCCTAGGACACGTGGTGTCAAAGAATGGCAGTGCCACAAATTTCTCAAAGATCAAGGTCATTGTCGACCTTCCACCCCCAGCAGCTGATTACAAGGGTATTCAATGCTTCTTAGGACACACCGGGTACTATCGATGCTTTGTGTTAAACTACGCATTGATTGCTAGACCTCTATACAAGCTGGTGATTGTATTCGAATGGACTATGGAGTGTCAACACGCTTATGAGGAACTAAAAAAGGCTCTGACCACCACCCCGATATTACGAGCCCTAGATTGGACACTCACGTTCCACGTGCACATCAATCCTTGGAAATTTGCCGTAGGAGCCGTATTGTGTCAACCTGGTAAGCACAACCTCGATTATCCAATGAGCTTTGCTAGTAGACAACTCATTGAGACCGAAATGAATTACTCGACAACAGAGAGAGAGGGCTTGGTTATGGTGTTTACTGTAAAGAAATTTCGGCACTATCTTTTGGCTATGCCTTTTACCTTCTGCGTTGACCATCAAGCCTTGCTGTATCTGGTTAATAAACCATGCGCTATAGGATGCATTGCTAGATGGCTTCTTCTGCTTTTGGAATTTGACTTCTGCATGGTAGTACATAAGGGGAGGCAGCACTACATGGCTAACCATCTGTCTCGCATCCCCACAGGAGAAGTGGGTGGTCAAGGCATTGTGGATGAATTGCCAGACGCACACCTATTCCACTTATCCAACGAAAAAGATTTTTTTAGAGCTAACCTAACGCCATATTGGTAGATGACATAGTTCAAGTGCTTGAGCACGGACTGTTGAAGCGAGCAATAGATAAAGGCCGACCTAGGCGGCTCATCCTAAAGCTCCAACCATACCAGTTAATAGCAGGCCAACTTTGCTAACGAAGGCTCATGGCGGAATCATCGAAGGACATTTCTACAGAGAAGTGAAAAATCACAAAGTACTGCAGTCCCAGCTATGGTGGCCTACCCTTTTCTAAGATGCTACATGCTTCATGAAACATTGCAACGAATGCCAAAGGACCAAAGTCCTTATTCGTAAGGATCACATGGAGCTAACCCCAATTATTGCACGACAAACCTTCGAGAAATGGGGGGTTGACTTCATCGAACCCATTAGTACATTGCAATGAATGCCAAAGAACCAAAGTCCTTATTCATAAGGATCACATAGAGCTAACCCCAATTATCGCACGACAACCCTTCGAGAAATGGGGAGTTGACTTCATCAGACCCATTAGTCCTACAGCACAATATTCACAAGCCAAATACATTATTGTGGTACTGATTATCTAACAAAATGGGCAGAAGCGTGAGCTACAAGAAAGAACGACGCTTGGACCACTGTTAAGTTCCTATGGGAGCAAGTGATCTCATGATTCGGTTGCCCCATCGAACTAGTTAGCAATCAAGGCACCCACTTCATCAACGAAGTGATAGCTCACCTCCTATCCTCCTTCCTAATCATCCATTGGAAATCCTCGCCTTATTATCCACATGAAAACGGTCAAGCCGAATCAACAAATAAAATTTTAATCAACTTCTTGTGACTAAGGTCGTCTCGGCTTCACGCAGTGATTGGGATAACAAGTTGATGGAGGCCTTATGGGCCTACCGCATGCCTTACAAGACAACAAACCCCCTTCAGATTGACATATGGCATAGAGAAAATCCTCCCCTTGGAATTCTTTGTACCAAGCCTCAGGATCGCCTTTCAAGAAAGATGGGATGGGAAGGGGGCATGAACGAAATGCTTGATTGAACTCGAACGCTTTTAACGGAAATACGGCTTCTCACCACCCATGCGCTCATATGCAAGAAGGCAAGATGCAAATGCTGGTTTGACAAGCATGTCAAGCAATGCAGCTTCGAATAGGGTGACTTAATACTACTATACTCAGTCAAAGGACATAAGCAAAAGCTGAATCTTCGAGGGCTATGACCTTTTAAGGTTCGGACCATCAGTCAAGCTGGCAACGTAGAACTCGAGACCCTAGAGGGTGAAGGCAAAGGCTTCTTCAAAGGTAGTTGCATAAAGTACTTCCCTCCCACACACCCATTGTACAAGCCTCTAATGCTAGCACCCCATGTCCACATACGAGTAGCCACTATCACTGAAATAGATGGTGAAGATGAGGAAGCAATACCACCAGCTTACCTAAGCGTGACAGTCATCGCTAAATACACATGCACCATCAATGCATTGATTGATGAGGGAGCTGATTTTAGTATCTTGACTCATGACCATTGGACCCAAATCGGCAAACCGCAGTTGCAGCCTACTAATGCTAACCTCACCCCTTATGGAGACCAACCCTACATGCTATTAGGAAAGTGCAAGATTTTAGTTTCTATCGAGTCTGAAAGCGTGCCGATAATCTTCTATGTGTTGCCCAACACTAAGAATGCAGGCACAGAATTGCTGTTAGGACGGAATTTCAAGAAGCAAACTCATTGCATTGTCGACTACGAGTCACAGCATATCCACCTAGCCGTAGGCACCATTCACATTATTACAACTTTCAGCAAGGGTGGTGTAACCCTTTCCAAGTCCGCAGAGCCACCGATAGGGCTACCCGCAGTTGCACTTAAGGAGGAAGGTCATGACTTGCCACAATCTATCCAACCTTGAGGCCAACAACCCACTAGAACCACCATTGAACCCCATGAACCCCAGTTCAAATGGGTACCTAAACAAGGAGCGCCACCTAGGAAGAGAAACCCACGGCCTCGCAAGGCTAACGATCCACACCCACAACCTAGGAGGCCAAGGCAGAACCATAAACGTGGACGCACAATCAAGCCGTGATGGGTCCGTAAGACTTTATTGCATGCACAAGGCTGTAATGAGGGTAACACTTGGATTTGGATGCCTAAGACCAAAGACTCTATGCAAGTGCGTTTAGGTGATCAACAAGATAAAAGATTGAGTTAAGGAGGCACAAGCTAAGTTTCAAGACCAAGAGTTAGTGGGAGGCATTAGTTCATTTGGCTTATCAAGCATTGCACCTTTGTTAACTCCTATAGGTCCTAATATCTTTGAGAGACCTTCCTCTACTCAATCAAGAGGAACTTCAATCGGTACCATCTCAAGGGTATAACCATGAAACATAGGGGACTAATAGCTTCCAATGCAAGGAGATAGTTCCAAGCATCATTGCAACCCTTGCATCTAAAATTATAACATTAACATTAGATAATTTGCTAAAAGGAAATCAAAGTAGAGGTAGTACTACAAGAACCTCAAATCAAAATATCCCTTACCTTGACTCCAACTCAAACTTTGGGAGCCCTAGGAGTACATACCTTTTGGTAGGAAGTCAATGTCCTACTAATGGAAGCCCTAAGTGACTTGGTGAGAAGAGGAATTATTGATATGGGTGCAAGAGTCAATATAATTAATCAAGCTATCATTCAACCTTGGAGTATCCACCCATCAAGCTATGCACTTCAAACTTCTAGTTGCTTAAGGTCCACCCACCACAAGGGGCCCTTAAGGATTGACCAACCAAATTGTGGGTGTGTTGTTTTTAGTTAACTTTGTGCCAATGAAAGTGTAGACTATAATCTACTACTTGGTCATCCATGGGTGCACAATGCAAGATTGACAAAGGGTTGTGGCAATTGACTAGTCCTCCAAGGAAATAGGAAAGAGGTACCTCTCCTAGTGGACCTAGATGCCATCTTTAGCATGTTGGGAGTAGATATGAATTATCCACATGTGCGTAGATCACTAAACAAGTACATCCATTGTCTGATGGATGATCGGGGACTAGATGTATATACTTGCAACCTAGACTTACCATTCCTACAAGAGGGAAAGTATCATGAGACCTACAAAGAAATGAACCAAAAAGAATCAAAAGAGCTTATTGTGCGCTTGCTTGAATATTATAAAGAGTCAATTTTAATGCCAATTCTCATGATGAATTTATAGCTAAGGACAAGAGGATTCAAAACTCCCTCTAGCAAACTTGAGCTTAAAAACATACTTCAACAATGGTGTTGGTGTTAAGAGAAAACCTTAAAGCAAGACCGTTAATATCCAAAGAATTGTTAGAGAACCTAGGTTGCAAATACACCACCAAATGCTATTTGATTATCACAATAGCCACAATTTAGAGACACAACACAAAGTTTAAGAGGTACCATTAATGGAAATTTTGTAAAATCAAACAATTCTAGTTCACAATTCAAAAGATATGCTATTGAATTAACTACATTCAAAGCAAGTTCCTTGAGATAGAATCATGTTTCCTTCCATGTGAGTGTACCCCAACTAATGTGTTTATAATGGTCAAATGTCTCACTAAATTAATCATTCTAGGACTAGGAATATTGGTTTCCCTTACGCATTTTTCCTTAAGTGTTGACAAACAAGCCAAAAATTTGTTTCATGTGCTTGTCAACTTATACCACGATATCAAGTGCATGCTTAAAATTTAAAAAAATCCAGTACATCCTTCAAAGGAAGGTTTAAATCTAAGTTGTATTGTTTGTCTTACATTCTCTTAACCTCCAAAGTATTTGGGTATAATCACATGCTTTCGATGATTTCACTAATTGTTATGGTTGTCCTTCCAAGGTCATCCACATTGCTATCACCTTCCTACAAGGATTCTATCGAATCATCAAGCAGCTCTCTCATGAAACTCCTAGTAACATAAAACTATATGAAGGATCAAGCACATAGCAAGATTGTGATCCTTAATGCATAGATAACCTTCTATATAAACCATGTGACCATGACCCTTACTCTACAAGGCACCTCAACCTTTTGGAAGGGACCCCTTGGCTTGTAATTTTCTCATCCTCCACTTCATCATGAGAGATATGGATTTTAAGCATTCAATTGTTGCCAACTGTTGCTTCACTTCTATCTCAATATAAGTAAACTTTTGAATTTTATCTTCATATTTTTATTGAAGAGCCAAACTTCCCTTGAGATCCTCATGCATCTTATTCAACTTAGTATCTGCCAAAAACTTATGCCTCTTAGGAAAGACTATTATTTTAAAATTTCACATTTGTAAAAGCATGCCCAATTCATCCAAGTAGTGCCATCTTGCCCTCGTTGGCCTTATTTATTAGTTAATAATTCATGCATAATTTTGAGATTTTATGAATCAAGACTAAGAATCCATTGCAATTTCTTCATTTGATCAAAAAATTTCTCAAGCAGGCCACATTACCATTTGCGACTTCGCATGTGCCAATTTTTAAAGCCTTGCAAACCCTAGATTAATAAAATCTAGTTCTAGAAATAATCTCTACATTTCACATTTTCAAAATTTGCCTACGTAATGCTTGATAAAGTAAAACTTTCCAAGCCAAATTTTAGGGCAATTTAAGGTTATTAGACCCATCAATGGAGCTAATATATACGGCTAGTGAAGTGCCATGGAGGCTAGTATATCAAAGGAGAATTGAATATTCTAAAGGTTGTAGAGATTGCTTTTGAAGTAGAAGTAGGTTGCCCAAAACTGTGAGAAAATATCAAAGAGGCACACATGTATATGGGTAGATGCCTTGTTTGAGAGGAGGATTTGGAGGTGCCAAGTAGCATAAAACTAGACAAATATCATTTTAACATACATCTAGCAAACTAGATTATTAAAAAGAGGAAGGGGGTCATTTTGGACTTGAGTTGTAGCATTTTTGGTGATTGACATACATATTGCTAGGTTTGGTGAGCCATATAGTATCTCACCATGTCAATCCTAATGAGGCTAGTGTTTGAATGAATAGCTCAATTTAACTCTAACTCTCCAAAACGATCTAATCAAAGATATAGTCACTTGTGTAAGCCAAAATCAAATTACTTTTTTGGCACTTCCAAAAGAGAAACTTGATCTAATGCTACAATCACATGGATTAGGTAAAAATATCTAATAATTTCCCTTACCCATCAAACAAAGCACTCAAAAATTGAAGAGAAATTTAGGGCCCTTACAATGCAAATGCCCATCAACATGTGTCAACCTGTTTAGGCACCACAAAAAAGAAAGCAAAATTGTGTCAACCTTATACCCTCGCAAAAGTGACACACTTCTATTAGTTCAAGGGATTGAATCATCGCCATTAGGAGAGATTTGAGGTCCAAATTTGGAGTTTAGAATGTAGAGAGAAAGTGCCTTGAACCAATGAGCAAAGCCTTTGTAACGATCTTCTATTTTTTAAAAGTCAAAAAATCATTTTTAAAAAGGTATCAATATTTATAATTATAAATTTTTAATTGAATATATATCTCTTTAACTCATGTAATTATAATTATGCCACCCTTTACATTATTTGCATAAGGTTGCATTCACTTTACATTAATGGCATAATCACAATTGCATGATAATCTCATGATTGAATATAAATTTAAATCCCCAAAAAGCTTGGCACTTCAAACTTCCCTCTTGTCTTTTTCCCTTCTTATTTGGCTTGTTCCTCTCTTTTCCCCTCTCTTAGCTCATCAATACAAAAATTCAACCTTCAACAAGGCGCCCAAACTCTCATATCACATTCATATCAATGTTTAATTCATTTCAAATAATAGACAATGGATTCATATGATTATTAGAAAAGGTATCTAGATCACCATGCATCATGTAAGGTGCATGAAAAGATGAAGGTGTGAGAGCTCATTCATCTTTGCTAAGAAGGGTAGATTCAAAGACTTCAGACTTGGAGCAAGCAAGAATAGTGCAAAAGAGGTGCTAGCACAACATGTGTTTATACATTGAGAGTCACATTTGGAACCTCAAACCTCAAACTTGATTTTTGTGTGTGTGTGTGTGTGTGTGTGTGTGTGTGTGTGTGTGTGATCCTTAATCTTTAAGTTTTTCTAGACTTGCTATTAGGTTTAATCATGATAAAATTCATTGGTTTTGTGGATATCTGTCATGTAGGAAATTTTGGCATGTAATTAGGACATAACCACAACCATAAAATGGGCTAACATATGTAAATGTAACCAAAAGACTAGGTTTAGCTATAGTTTGGCTAGGGTTAGCTATAGCTATAAATAGGAGGACAGCCATAATTGGGGATATCATGCTATTATGGAAGATTGAGTTTGGTTTTTGTTCTCTATGGTAACCATTTCCATTTTTGGTAGTTTAATGGCAGCTAGCATTAGATTCTTGTTTCTTTGTCAATTTCTTGTCATTTCTATTTGATTATAGGCTTGAATAGGCTAATTTAGTCTTAGGCTAAGATCCCTTCATTACATTGGTATCAGAGCTTTGCTGTGATCCATGAGCAAGGTCAATTTCATGTCACTATCCAGTTTCAAACATTAAAGACAGGGTACTACAGTTAAAGATTTAGTTATAGGGTTTGATTACACCATAACTGTGACTAAATAGGTTCTTCTTCAGCAAACCATGGTTATTTTGAAGCATTTTACCAAGATCCAGGGCAAAATGGTGGAGATCTCCCGAGTTTAGCAAGCCATGACCATTTGGCAGGGTATTTTGGAGGTCTTTGGTTCAAAATGGGCTACATGGAGTTGGAAGAGACTAAAAGTTTCACTACTTTTTGAAGAGACAGGGTCTTCTCTCTCCCAGAGCTTCCATTGAGCTTCCATAGCTGAAATCTTCTCCTATCTCTTCTCCCAAGCTTCAATGACCTTCAAAGCATCCTTCATTTGATTCGCCTTGCCCAGGGCTCACTGTAGATAACCATTTTGATGCAAAACGCTGTCAACAAGCAAGATCTGATCAAAATGCACTGTCCTGAAGCTCTATGTGATAAACATAGAAGGTAAGGCCAGGAGGAGGGTACAATGCTTCTGGCTACTGCAAGAGCCTACTAATCTTTGTAGAGGATCACTGTGCCTACTGAGATTGTTGCGTTTCTACTGTTGAACTATTGAAGCCATAGTATCTGAGGGCTACAGCGGCGGATGTACCCTACAGCAAGGCATGGCAGTGATATCCTATAGATCTCTGGGAGAGAGAGAGAAACTATCAATGAAATAAGTTCCGGGGCATGGCAGACGACAGATGCACCCTACAATGAAAGTTTGGTTGTTTAGAGAAGAGGAAGTTTGATTGATCGAAGGCGTGAAGGAGGGCAAATGGCTTCTTGCTCTTCTTCATTCCTTGTAGTTTCCTCTCTCTGTTTCTCCTCTTCTCAGGACTCGCCATGGCCTTTGTGGATGTGGAGTTTCGTTGCTTCGTCGGTGGCTTGGCCTGGGCTACTGATGGTGGACCACGGCTTGCGTGACGCATTCCATCCTTACGATGAAGTTTTGGAGTCCAAGGTTACCAATGATCGTGAAACCGGAAGATAGACACAAGAGGCTCATATCATCAAAGCTTGTGTAGGAAGCTCATCAAAGCCACAAAGGTCATCAAAAGCTTTCAATTCTTTCATAAATGCTTGTGTTGATGCAAGCTCTGCCGAGGAAGCCAATGGATTGAAGTAGGAGAGGCCAGGGTTGTTGAAGATGTTCATATGTTGTTATTCCTCTTTTCTTCTTCAACTTCCACAACTCTCAATCTCCTGTTGATCAGTTCACTTTCATCACCATCATTGAGGTCATTAAGACCTCCTGAATCTCCAGCTTCAACATCACCGGATGCCAGAACCATCTTCAATCTTTCTACTTCCGATCGAGGGTGGAGGCTTTGAAGGAAGGCGGTCGATTTTAGGACCCCTTGTGAGTTTCATTTGGTCAATAGCAAAGCCCGATATCACAGGAAGTGATGAAAATTGCAGCAATGCATCTTCAATAAGAAGATTATATCTTCATCATCCATTCTTCAATCATGGGGCAACAATGGAGTCCATATGAAGCTGGGAGCTTATGCTACATTGAAGCATGCTGAAATTGGGATTTCTGTGGATCTTTGCAAGCCGAAGACACATTCCACAAGTCCATGTGAAAGGTTTGAAGCATCCACCAATGCCCTTCTCCTCTTCATCAACCATTCAAGGTACTTCTTGTTCATTCTTGGTCTCCTATTGATTACCTTTTTGCTGAGCCATTACTATCATGATGAAATGGAGAAGGAAGAGTGTATTTCAATCCTAATTCACTGATCTTGAAGCCTATCTTTAATGCCTAGAGCTTCCCCTGTTTCAATTGAGTATTACCTTTCAGTGTTTAATCCTCTTGGCAAGGCATTTTATGCTTGAAAAGCATTGGTTCTTGCACTATTATGGTTTATTCTAGCAGGTACTTGACTAATTAATCAGTGGCAATTACACATGGACAAATGGTTCAATGTAATGTATGCAAGATGGCAATGATGTATGGCATTTTGGCAAGTAAGTTGGGATATTGGATTTGGTAGCAAGTTGTGCTCTCCAATGGGCATATGTAATGCAGGGGTGAAAATGCGATGAATGTATAATGCAATCTATTTCAGCCCTACACTTTTGTACTTTGGAGTATGCAGTGGTATTGACAAGATATAAATGTTCATTGGCATTCTTATGGACCATGGGTATCCTTAGCAGTGAATCTTGACTTGGTTCATATTGCCTATCCCTTTGGTTTTCACATAAGCAAGAATTACTTCAATATTGGAAATTGCAAGGGATGTTTCCACCTACTTCAAAATTCTACAGCTCTCTCCTACTCATTTGAGTGTCTCGGTATTGGGGGTATTGACTCAAGTTGGATAAGAAGTACTCAAAACACTTGGAATAGGGCCAAAACAGCGTGTTGTAATAATAGGACAGAATTGGTAATTTTGTTATTGGAATTTATCAACTCATTCTAACGAGAAAAGAACACTTGGAATGGATACTAGACATCACAAGCTTCGAGTGGAGCTATCAAATGCTTCATTTGGACATATATTTCTCAAGCTAGAGCCTATTTAGTACCGGTAGTTCACTAGTAGTTCACTGTGGATAGTTCTGGAAATTCTTAAACAGAGAGGGGTATCACTACTCCTAAATTCAAACCAGGATCTCTACTTGATACTAGACATCTTAAGCTTCAAGTCAAGCTATCATACACCTTATTTGGACTCATATTTTTCAAGATAGCACTGATTTTGTACCAACAGGTCACTATGGACAGCATGTATAACAGGGGGTATAGACATGTAAGTGTGAGACCTATGCTCAGTCAAAGGCAACAACCTAATCATCAGCATCCCTATAGACATCGAGTGCATGAAGGGCATTGTTCTTATGATGATAGATCTCATAGGTATTCTCCTTATGGTTAGCAAGAGTATGCAGGGAATTACCATATGGGGCAGCATTCATATGATCATAATCATGGTTATTTTCATGAGACTGATGGTGGGCAGCATCAACCTTATGCAAATGAGCAAAATATGGGAGCAAATGATGCCTATGGAATACATTATGCAGAGTACCAAGGTCAGCCAGCATATGTAACAGATAGTCATTTTCAAGAAGAAGAACCCATCCATCCTTTCTCATTCAACAATGTACATGGTACCTATGTGTCAAGTCGGATGTTTGAGGATATCACTTCAAAAGGGTTTTGTTATAAATGCGGTGAGAAGGATATTTGTGGTCACATAAAGGTATGCATGGCAAAGCATGTTAAAGTATCGGCTGTCCTAGAATTTCCTACTCCCTATGGCATTCAACGAAGGCTTATACTTACCAAGAGTTGAAGGAAATGTGTCAGCAATTCATATGCTATAAATGTAAAGAACGATGGACTCCTAGTCATGACAACTACTGCAGAAACAAACATTTTGCTACAGCCATTGTTTTGGAGGATTCAAGTGAATATGAAGAAGGGGATTACCAAGTTCAACAACAAGAGTTTTATGGAGCTGAAGTTGAAGACAAAGTTGAAGATAAAACTGAAGATAAAGATGAAGATGAAAATGAAAATGAAGATGAAGATGAAGATGAAGATGAAGATGAAGACGAAGAAAGGATTGATATTAATGCAAACAATGTAGTCAAAGAGCAAGGTAACATGGATTATCAAGAAAAAGAAGACAACTATGATGATGATGGCATACAAGAGGGCAGCATTGGGTATAATGAAAGCTTTCATGAGTCCATTCATTCCCAAGAAGAGTGTGATCATGACAATTTTAGCAATGCATTTCAGCCTATATCTCATGAGGATTTTACTGATCTTGATTATGATAGTATTCAGTGGACATAGATCATGCTTACTTGGATGATATTATGCAAAAAGAGGATATCTATGCTCATGATGATTATCTTTATTTTCCCTATGATCCGGGAGCCTATGAGGATGCTTATGTGGATCATGGGCAGGATTGGTCATACCCATTTGACCCGGGTAATGATACCTATTCTCATGATGATTATCTCATTTATGGCAGTTTCTCTGATGGATTTCCTTTCGATCCGGGTGAGGGCAGTAGTGACTTGATGGATGATGACCATTATTTGGGTGTCCCATTTGATCCGTGATAATATTTTGCCTCTTTCCTATGTCATGGAGCAAGGGACAACTTGCTGTCATAATTTTCTATCAGAGAAATAATGTGTATAACTTCATCAAACATGGCAAATTTTGTCATGACCTGATAGTTTATGTTATGAACTTTATTTCTAGAGTTCATAAGCCCCAATTGGATGATTCTACTGAAAGTTATGCTCATTTTTCTTCAGCTCCCTGTTTCAAGCCTATTCACTATTTCATGGCAGTTTCTTTTACAAGTTGAAGACTATCCTTTGAAGATCTTTTCTTGAAGTTACATTTTGGTTTCAGCTACTACCATCCTTGTAATCATTGTACTTCAAGCTTTGAGGACAAAGCTTCTTCAGGAGGGGATGGTTTGTCATGTAGGAAATTTTGGCATGTAATTAGGACATAACCACAACCATAAAATGGGCTGACATATGTAAATGTAACCAAAAGACTAGGTTTAGCTATAGTTTGGCTAGGGTTAGCTATAGCTATAAATAGGAGGACATCCACTAATTGGGGATATCATGCTATTATGGAAGATTGAGTTTGGTTTTTGTTCTCTTTGGTAACCATTTCCATTTTTGGTAGTTTAATGGCAGCTAGCATTAGATTCTTGTTTCTTTGTCAATAGGGCATACTTGGTCTTGTAAATCTTCTTTATTAACACCACCCAATACACTTTTTACTATATGCTCTCAAGCTTTTTCTTGTCCAAGTTATGTGTGTGTATTCCATGTGTAATAAAACAATTTTTGTACCCTTTAGCTTAGGGGAAAATAGCTTAATTAGGGCTTGAGTATAAAAGGCAAGAGTATACCATTGTAATAATCTTTGTTAGCATATTTGTAAGCATTCTCCATTTCTTGGAGCTTGAGGGTTCTTGCCTCCCCACCAACATTGAGGGTGAATACTCAATGCCCACCATAGCAAGAGGTGGATTTCTTGTAGCAGCCTTTCATCCATGATTCGCATTATACATTGGATAACATTTAGCTATGGCTTCATTATGCTATAAATTTAATATATTTTCATCTATGGCATGGCTATGCCCATTTGATTCAATTGTTGCTTCTTGATTTTCTTACTAATTTAATTTAGTCTAGGCTAAGTTCATTTCAATGGTATCAAAGCTTTGAATTTGATTCTTAACAAGGTTGTTTTCAAGCCTAGATCTAGTTGCTAGCACCATCCAAGGTAACTAGAGTTCATGATTTGGTTACACGACTTGGTATAGTTTAAACTATGACTAGTCGAGGTTTCTTGTGTTTAGTCTACACTGTTTATGGAGCTATTGGAGAATATATGAAGAAGAATTGGAGGGATCTTGGATATTTTGGCAGCTCATGGACAATAAGAAGCCCATTTTGAAGGTTTCAAGACTAACCAAGGTTAATGGAGCTTAGAAAAAGCTTAAATTGGATTATTTTTTGCTGAGCAAGGTTTTTTCTCTTCTCTCTTAGCTTATCCCAAGCTTCCATAGCTGAAACCTTGCTGAGATCTTTTCCCTATGCCAAGATCTTCTTCCTTTGAGTGTACCACATCATTCTTCACTTCTTGAGGAGCATTTTGAGCAGCATCATGACTAGTTAAGAGCTTAGGCCAGCCACATGGAGTCTATAGCTACATCAATGTGATTTGCAATGCATTTTTTAGGCTAAATCCTAGTCCTCTTCTCTAGATAAAATATCATATCTGATGGTTGATAATTGATCCCTGACACTTCCTCGAGCTTTTACAATAAGTTGATGACATTTTTCAAGGATTGCAACATGATTCAAAGTCAACCATGGATTCTTTCTCCTCCTCTTATTGAATATTCAAGACAACAGTGAATATTCAATAAATTTCTTCAAGATTTCATAGGGCTTTTACTTCTTTAAGCTCCTAGAAGCATTCTCTTGCCTTATTCTTTAGAGAATGAGCCATTTTCTCCTCTTCAAGCTTCTTCCAAACCCTAGCCATGGAGTTTATAGAGAGTAAGTTGAATCTTGCTTAATGATTGCCATTCTTTACATTCAACAAGTAACAATGAAGCAAGATTGAAGCATTTGGACAAGATTTAGGTGATTCTTGGTCCCTAATTTGGGGAAAGCAAGGTAACCACGAAATTCTTCAAAGTTTGATCAATTTGTGACTTATTCATGGGGATTATTATGTGTTTTACCTCTGAGCATTAAGTACAAGGCCTTTCCATCAAGATTGATCCAACATTAGAGCAATAGATATTGATTCATAGAATTTCATCCATAGAATTTCTTTTTTCTTGAATACTTGGGTAGCTATGGATTACTGAAATCACTTGGATTCTTGATCTAATCAATGATTGAGGCATCTTTTGAAGATTTCAACTTATCTCTATCAAGAATTGACACACCTCTTGAACCTTTGGATTGATCTTCAGCTTTATTTGAGGGCAATGGATCAGATTCATGGATATTTGGTCATTCTTCAATCAATGTAAGCAATTATGGTTCAAGATTGGTATTCTTGAAGCTTCTTGAAAACTTCAAGTGGACTCTTAATCAATGAAAGACTTATACAAAGCTTCCATCAACTATCTTAAAGGCATTTGACCTATTTCAATCATCTACATCAACTTCAAGCATCAAACAAGGTATCATCTATTTATCTTTAATCTCTCCGATTCCAATTGTTGAGGCTTAGCTAATTGTTGAATGAGGAGTTGAATTGGGTATGTCCTCTTTTCTTGATTGATAAATCCAATCCACTTACGTTGAAAATCAAATGCCTATTCACTGTTGATTGAGTCTCTATCATGAAATGATGGATAATTTAGCCCTTTAGCTTGATTCCAACATTGATCTCTTTCATAATTGAAGCATGCATAATGGTACATTCCAATCTAAAAATTTCAATGAATTCTCACTTACATGATTGCCTAATCTATGAATTTTTTATTTATTGTGATCCTTTACATTGAGATACCCAAGAAATTGTAAAAGGTGAGTTTAGTAGATCATTGAGTCAATGATTACTAAATGTGAACCTTTCTCAACCCTCTTCATTTCATTCAATTTTCAATTTCTGCATCTCATTGAATGTCCAAAGGTTTATTTCAACCATGCAAAGCATCCTTCTCTTCTGAAACACTAACTTTTCCATATATATATATATATATACACACACACACCGAGGAAAAAGGTCGAAGCTAAATGAGATAGCAAGACAAAAGAGAGATTACCCTCCCTTGCTATTTAGGACTCCGTAGGGGTGCACAACCTAACCTGAAAGGAACTTTGCACATCTTTCAAAGTTTCAGAGCCCATTTAGGTGTCCCTCCATCATTTTATCCCTCACCAAAGATGAAGGACTAAGCAAGACCACTTAGGATAGAGTGGATGAAGATTGAAGATCATTGGGAAACACGGCACCAAAATAGGGTAAAGCAAGGTAATGAACACAAAGAATTTGCAAGTCATTACAAGTTTAATGATCTTTTATAGGTGGTTACATGGTATTTGAAGGATACGCATATTGTACTTAAATGGGCATAGGTTTATCATGCATACCAATGGTATTTGAAGGATACACATGTTGTAATTCAATGGGCATAGGTGTATTATTTGTGTGATGAACTCAAGGATGCAAAGTGTTTACCAAGATTAACTTGAGGTAACACCAAATCAAGATGAAGGAAGGTGATTAGTACAAGACAGCTTTTAGAACAAAATGGGGTGTCTACCACTTCTTGGTTATACCATTTGGGCTTTACAATGCACCTACTACTTTCCAGGCTCTTATAATTCACATGCAAAGACATGTAGATGCGCATAAGATGGAGGTTTCCCAGTCCATACCTCCTCTGCAACCTAGAAATACAAACCACTAGAAGGTGATCTATTGATGACATGCATAGTTGTATTGACCGTGTCAACCCAAAAGCTATGTGGTAGACCTGCATGGCTAAGCATACTGCATACACACTCTTGGATGGTTCTATTCATCCGCTTAGCCAAAAGATTCTGGGGTGGGGTATAGGGGGTGATCAGTTGACGCTTAATACCTCTCTCGTCACATAGCTGCTCAAAGGCACATGACACATATTCTCCCCCATTGTCAGTCCTAAGGCATTTCAGCCTATGCCTAGTCTGGTTCTCAATCAATGCAAGCCATCTCTAAAACACAGTCAAGACATCTGACTTAAGCTTGATGGGGTAAGCCCAGAATTTACGCAAAAAATCGTCAATGAATGTCACAAACTACTTTGCACCACCCGTAGACTGGCAGGGCATGGGCCCACAAACATCAAGCATGTACCACAATGGGTCATACATAGACCATAGGTATAACCTCTGTCACAAAGCATGCCAGTGTAGACCAATGTCAAGTAAATGCCAACCAATACGGAGCTCAAACAAGACTTAAAATACATTCCAAAACCATCCAAAGCATTTGCCAACCTTCATTTGCATCCCAATAGTCATATAAAACACCTAGGGAAGCACATGTGACCAATAGGCAGAGAATAAAGTGACTAAATAAGCTTCAGCCTTGGAGTGTACAACAGTGATTTATGTGTAAACCTAAGTATTCCAGGCCACTAAATCAGCTCCAAATGATGGCCAATCAATAGGCATACATTTCCCAAACATTCGGGGACCACTAGGGACCAACCGAGCATAATCGAGTATCAAATGACCTTGTAGCATAAGTATAAAGTGTAATGACAAGGGGCTGCCTATGGACTATGTAAAACAATCAATGGCTAAGAAAATTCATCCCCAAAATCATCTCACATCATAGGCATACATTCCCTTGGCATTCGGGGAGCATACAGGACCAACTGGGCATCAAATGTCAATGCCAAAGTGATCCAGACATAAAATACTAATGTAGCACTGCTATGGGTTGCCTGTAAACTACGTATAATAGTCCCAAACCTAAAGTAAATCACATTAATGCTCAATGCCAAGGCTCGGATAAAATTCCAAGCATAAACCAAATGTATAGTGCCCAAATGAGGCTGCCAATGAGTGCCAAGGGAGGGCTGAAGTAAATTTTTATTATTTTTTGGCAATCCCTTCCTGTTGTACCCTGCAAACTGAAACAAACACTCAAAATAATGCTTCAATACCTCTAAAGGAATGTCACGAGGGTGCCCAAATGGGCCCCGGGAAGCCAAGGAGTGACGGGAGCTCAAGAGAGTTAGCTATGGCTGCCGAGAAAGAGACCCAATGAGTGTAGGTAATCAATAGGAAGCTGAAGGAGTCACAGACCAGCTCAAATTCTCA
Source organism: Lygodium microphyllum (assembly GCF_053477565.2). Classification (NCBI taxonomy): domain Eukaryota; kingdom Viridiplantae; phylum Streptophyta; class Polypodiopsida; order Schizaeales; family Lygodiaceae; genus Lygodium; species Lygodium microphyllum. Next base: position 24,219,311 of record NC_141137.1, read on the forward strand.
AGCAACCACGCTCTGATACCAGTTGAAAGGTAAGAAGGATCGAAGCTTGCTTGGAAGAGCTATGGCGGGAGAGCAAGAGTAAGAAAGAGAGAGACACAAAATGGGAACTCCAACAATCACAATGTGTGACTAGGCCTTCCTTTATTCAAACTGTCACTAAAAGAATAACGAACAAAGTCATGGTGAGGGGCGCCTGCCACCTGCAGTGTGCAATGGCAAGTAATATCAATGTAGTAATACATGGGCGGCTAGGCAGAGGCGCCTTTACCCCCAACAGTTTGTTTAAAACCTTTGATAAGATCCATAAATGCTTTTACTGGAAAGACGTCAAAGAATATGTGATGCGGTGCTTATCATGCCAACAAAATAATGGTTTACTCCTTCCCTAATGGTTTACTTCAACCATTACTCATTCCACATGGTAAATGGACTAATATCAGTATGGACTTTATTATAGGATTAGCTACCACTAAACATGGTTGGAATAGTATTTTTTTTGTGGTTGATCATCTTATCAAATCATGCCATTTTATACCCACCAAAGTCAAGTATTCAGACAAACAAGTGGCAGATCAATTCATGGAAGGAATTTTCAGAATTCATAGTTTACCTATAAAGATTGTTTTTGATAGAGATACAAGATTCATGGGAAAATTTTGGCAAATCCATTTTACTTCCTTGGAAACAAAACTAACTCCAAGTACAACTTACCACCCACAAACCGATTGTTAGACAAAAAGAGTCAACAAGTGGTTGGAAGTCCTACTTGCGACACTTTTGCCATCACATACAAAATGCATGGAATCATTGGATTCATCTTGCAGAGTTTTGATACAACAACATATACCACATGAGTATAGGCATGTCAACCTTTGAGGCTTTATATGGCTACAAGGTTCACGTACCTTCAACATTAATTCATGATGAAGTGAATCCCCTTGCTAAGAAAGAGATAGAAAATATGGAGGCCTTAACGAAACAATGTAAGAAAAATATTCGAAAAGCCCAAGAGACTATGAAATCTTATGCTGATTATAAGCAAAGGCATGTGAAATTTGAAGAGGGATAATGGGTCTTCTTGAAAGTACCTAAGTCCAGTTATGCTTCTCTTAAAGGTGGACATAATAAGCTTGTTCATTACTATTATGGTCTATATCATATTTTAAGAAAAGTTAGAGATATTAACTACCAACTTGATTTACCTTCAACTACTCATATTCACAATGTTTTTCATGTCTCTCATCTCAAAAAGTATATTAGTTAGTCCTCCTTATAAGTTCTTGAAGAACTACATTTCATTGATAAGGATGGAATAATCATTTTTGAACCCAAGAGGATTGTTTGTAAGCAGGAGAGGGTTCTAAGAAACCATATTATCATGGAATATATTATTAAATGGAAGGGATTGTCTATGGAAGAATCTTATTGATAGCATGCTTCTTATTGGAACAATTTTCATGGCTTCTCCAAGAGGATACTAGCTTACTAAACAATGGACAACTTGTTATATAAAATTGTTGCTTTCAAAATAATTGACCTCTTGATGTCCAAAGTGGATTTTGAAGGCATGAATGGATACCTATTAAAGGATACTTCATTTCTATACCTCATATGCACCAATCCGATATGTCTATCCAAAGTTATGGGCCATTTTCTACAACTACCCTATTCAGGACAAAATTTTACTACTTGGTCTCGATGAGGCTCCTCCAAGGTTATTCCAGCAATAGGCCTTCTCTATTCATTTCTACCGTTTGTTTACCTTCTTCATCTTCAAGTTTTGAGGAAAAAACTTTTGGTAGGGATGGATTGTAATAAAACAATTTTTGTGCCCTTTAGCATAGGGAAAAATGGCTTAATTGGGACTGGAGTATAAAAGGCAAGAGTGTGTCATTGTAATTATCATTTTTAGCACATTTGTAAACATTCTCCATTTCTTGGAGCTTGAGGGTTCTTGCCTCCCCACCAACATTGAGGGTGAATACTCGATGCCTACCATAACAAGAGGTGGATTTCTTGCAGCAGCCTCTCATCCATGATTTTCATTGTACCTTTGATATCTTTTAGCGATGGCTTCATTGTGTTGTAGATTTAATACATTTTCATCTATAGCATGGCTATGGCCATTTGATTCAATTGTTGTTTCTTGAATTTTTTGTTATTTTGATTCAGTCTAGGCTAAGCATTTCACCCTGCCATCCTAAATTCAACACTTTAACATATCCTCCCTACCCTTCGACTCCAAGGATCACCCCCAATCACCCAATCATCTACCACCAATGCAACTAGTATGGTCACTACCAAACCATGCGTAACTCGTAGAAGTAGCACCCCCTTGTCAACGATACCTAGAGGCCCGTAACCTAATTTATACAAGAGATTTCCCTCAGAATGAGAAGGTTTTATCTAATCTCATTGGTGTGATCACCACAAGATTAGTGAATTCCCCTCTAGTAGTAGTACTAACCAAAGCAAAGCCAATGCTACTGCCTTCCAAACCCCTTTGCTAGCCCTCAAGAAGAACCTTATTTGCATATTGTAGAAGAAGTAGTAAACAAAGCCTTTTCCTAAACAGCTAATCATCTCCAAAGCTTATCCTTGCCCTCATCTCCGCCACCCTATTTCACCTATAACTACCCTAACATGCCCCATCTTTCCTCACGAAAACCTCAACACCAGATAATTTTGGAGCATCCAATATAAATCTTCCTTAGTGAGTTGCTTCATCTCAACTCTTTAGTGAGACAATAGCTAAAGCATTCATTCAAAAGTTTGGGAACTTCAGCTCTAGACCAAGAAAGCATCTAAAGAATGCATTGTCTAAGGGCAGTCTGGACTTCTAAATATGTTCACAATGTTTCTCTAGCCATTGATCATAAAAGTTCATGTTTAACTATAAAAGAACATGACAAAATCATCTATAGAACCATAGTAGTTGGAGGCTTAGGGGTAAATGTCACGCCAACAAGCACTTTAAGTTGCTTAGGATTATCTTTATCCTAGCATGCTTCTTTTGGAATCAAGTGGTAGATTAGAGGGAAGTACAACCTCTTGGCATTGTTGAAGGAGTAACAACAATCATTTGGGAGGTCCTCTCCCCCATGAATTTTGTGGTGGTAAGAATTGCCTCAAACACAAGGGTTCTACCCAACTTCTAATAAGTTAGCCATGGCTGAGGGGATGGTATGAGATTTACACCATTGGGAAACCAACAAACTGTGCATACAACTAGGAGTCTAATCGAAGGAGCTATCCTTAGAACAAGGCAATAATGGAGCTCAAGCTAATAACCCACTCTCCTACCCATTGTGGAAGCCACGATGGTAGGTGGAGAAGAAGTTATTCTAGAGTATGAAGAAGAAAGTGAAATCTTCGATTGGTTAGAATCATTTGAGCATGTAGCAAGTTGCAACATGGTACACATATTACTACTGGAGAAAATCTCTAGCTCACCACAAGAAGGCACCCAATCCAACCTTGAAGATTCAAACTAAGAGAAGCAATAAGCTAACGTTGTTGGTTAGCTCACCCTGATAGGCATATGATAAAAAAGAGTCGCTTAATCAAGTATCCCCCTTAACCAATGGCTAGCCAAAGAAAGTCTAATACCAAAATTAGCCAATCCACCCCATGCTAAAGGCCAAAGAAAATAGTGCAGCCTTCTTCCTCATTGAAATTCACCCTCCATAATCTTGTTACCCTACATCTCCCTCCTCTCTTCTTCCCCAATGTCTCTATGGCACTATATAGATCAATCTATAGATCTTTCGCATATATAGTCTCAAGTGTCACTTTTCTCATTGCTTTCTCTAGTTCCGTCAACTTTTTCACCACCTAAAATATTATCTTCCCATATTCATCCCATATTAGACTTGGAAGACCCACCATCCAAGTCCCCTACACTTGCCACACAAATAGGTGACATAGAATTGGTTACTTTTTCAACTTCTTCCACCTGTTCTATAGATCCCCGTCCATCTCCCCAACAACTAGCTACCCACTCCCTACCTAACCCTCCTCTCCTAGGCCATCTCCATATCCCTATCCCTCTCTTCTCCTACAGCCAAGGTGAAGCAACCACCTCTTCTAAAGTAAGCATAATTAATAGCATCATCCTCAACCTATGCATAAGTGTTAGTTGGCAATCCTCTAACCACATTGGCAACAACACTCTTGTCTTTCATGAGCAGAGAGTTACATAGGTCAAAGCTTCCTACCTAGAGCATGAAAACCTAGAGGAGAACCTTATCTGCTACACGAGTCCATCTTTGTAGTAGAGAAGAAGCCTTAGTAGTTGCTAAAGCAAAGTTATGGACAAAGATAAAGAGAATACAGTCCAAATTGGCTACAACCATGTCAAACTACAAAGAAAAATTAGCAACCATACTGTAGTGCCTAGCCATTGATTCGACGACATTGGAGGCAGCCCAAGCATTTCCACATCACATTTTTGCTTTTTGGGTGGCCCCAAATTTAGAGCCAAGGCTTTCAATATAATCCACTTGATGACATCATTCTCCTTATAGAGTGTATACAATCATTGACTTAGTTTTCGAAATTGAGCTAATGTTACTGCTTACTAGCATGGTGAGCCCTTTAGTGGCACATGATTTGTAGCCTCTAGATGTAGCTCTAGCAAAGCTACAGCATACCTCTAATGACATCCAAAGCACAACTCCGACAACACTACAAGTGAGCTCTAGCAATGCCATGGGGATGAGTTTTCTTCTTTACCAAGAGTATATTTATCATTATCTCAAAGGGTGCAATTGCATCCAATAAATATCTTTTTGGAGACAACCACTTTTGTAGCTTTAAAAAAAGCAGTTACTCTGGTCTTAGCAATTTAGAAACAACCAAATTTGTAGCTTTGGCAAAAGTGGTTACTTTGGCCTCAGTAGAATAAGTCATTCTAGCTATAGTACTTGGCCACCTACTTACAAGCTTTATAAATCATGATGAGGGATGTAGTGGCTCACCCAGTTCCATTTGTATATAATATTGTTGTAGAGACACTTGTAGTGTGCATTATGTGCAATTGAGTAGCATAGTATTTACAAAGGTTTTACCAAACCACTTCAATGAGAGATGTATCTTTCTTTTTTAGTAATATGAGTTGCTTCCTCTGTTTTTGAGCTAGTCTTATTTCAATGTCTTTCTAATCTCATCTTTACTCTTTCCCCATCCCTTGCACTCCTCGCTCTGTCTATGCAACCCCATAGCCTCACTCTAACTTTGTGTCTTACACGGTTCTATGGTCTCTCTCTTTCACTCTGTTTCTCTATCTTGGCCCCTTTTCTCTCTTTGTCCCCACCCCTTGCACTCTCAACTTCCTCCATGCAACCATGCACCCTCACTCTAACTGCGTGGCTTACTCTATCTATTGCCTCTCTCTTTCACTTTATGTCTCTATCTTGGCCCCTTCTCTTGTTGAAATATGGCCCTTCAAATGGGCTCATATGAATCCTCTATTATTTGGTGGAAAAAGGGGAGATGTATTTGGGCCCATTTGAGAGAAGTAGTTGGACCCATGTGACTATGATATTAATGGCGTACACAAGCAACTTGCCTAAGCCTATATAATAGGCTTATTCTCATTGTAACACACTACTCTTTGATCCATCAACATGAATACAATTCTTTTTTGCAACTAGCTTGTGTATATCATTCTCTCTTTTTCATCTCTATGCACACATTGTCTCTCTCGCATAGCCATGAGCACTTAGAAAGCATCATGTGGACCAAAAATTCCAACCTAGTATTAGAATGCGAAACATCCTTGCATCTAGATCTTGCACATTTAGTTTGCCATTAGGTATTATTCAGCCTCCCTAACCATTCTCATCCTTCTTTTTCTTCTCCTTTTTTGATATTGTTTTTGAACTCTATACTATTTTAAGAAGGGTGAAATTAGCTCCTTATTGTCATCATTATCTTCCTTTCTTCACAAAATATCAAGTTGCTCTACATGTCAGTTCACTAACCTACTCAGCTTTATGTTTTAGCTAGCTATCGAATAGCACAAAAACAAGAGTGAAGTGATTGCTCATCCCTTAGCTCAAAGTTCTAAGCACGATCAACTCGTTGGGTCAAGTATGAGCCCACCAACATCTTAGATTAGATGTGCACCAATAGTCTAGCTTATCGATTCAATCCTCACGATTAGATCATCAGCATGTCTACCAATAGGAATCTACATGAGCAATTGTACTTACATTGATCACCCTATGACCATCATGGCCAATGTTATTAGAACCCAACATTTGAATCCATGACATCTATCCACAAGATTCGGCATTAACAACAATTGCAACCAACTCAACAAGCCAGTGTGGTTACTCCACAACAAGATTTGCATGCATGGAAAGAAAAAAAAAACCCAACATCATACTTTTCATGATATTTGAGCACAAGCAGCTAAGAAATACAAAATACATTTGTTCCTTACCCATCTACCTAGCATAATGCAACCATTGTTGCCCACATGTTACTATTGTTTGGGATGATCTGTAGAAGCTAATAGAGCAATCTCTATAGTCATGCAACAAATGTAGAAGACTAACTTTGAACGCAAAGAAAATGTCCTACCTTCTCAAAGACAAGATGGCTTATTGAATCAAATGAATGGAGACAATGCTCCTACATGTGCTAGTGATGAGCATAACTCTCTTAAACATTGGCTAGGAGGGAAGGGCAATTTTTTGTTCATTTACATGCCTCTCTAGAGAACTTGGATACTAATATCCAATTGCACTCTCATGAGAAGGATGGGTATACTCTCCTAAAATGTCAAAATATTGTATGGTCATCATAAGATATCTAATTTTTGTGAGATGATCATGGATTTGAAGGCTAATGATTACTTTGCGTGAGATTAAGTGTGCTACAAATTTCCCCCCTACTCTTATGGATTTTGATGTTTTCTAAAGGGATTCTCAAGGTATTGCTTTGCTCTATTAGAAATCCCTACAAGCCCTCTCTAATTCATAAATGTGCTCTTTGGTACTCAAAGTTTATTTTCATGGGGCTGAAGTTTCAAGGGTTTTAACTTATGGACCTAGTTCACTTGATAGAAAGATATTGGTCCTTTACCCTTTTCTTAAGAAAGTGGAATATCATTGAAGTCTATCTTAACAAGTTGTATGATTTAGAAACTAAACCTTATTATAAAATAGAAGCGTGAGAGAAGTTATATTTATTGCACAATTGTTGGACATCATTACACTAGATTGAAGTGGTTTGCATAGGAGATTCTCACGATAAAGCAAGCATTTTAATAGCTTTTGGAGGTCTATGAGTTAGATATACTATATATTTTTCATATGGTGCACTTGGTGGATTCATCTTTTGTGGTGAAACACATATTTTCATAGCTCTTGAAGGGCTACAAGATTAAATACACCATATTTTTTGGATGACGCATGGTGGATTCACCCTTCATTGAGCTTTGATGAGTACCTTGATGTTTCTCTTTTTGGACACTTTCCTTTGTGGGTGTTGATAAGCTTCCTTCTTGATAAAGTTAGAAATCTTGATCCCCCTCCATTTAAGCTCAGCTTTTCTTTCATAAAGAATAGTGAACTCAGGTTTCACATGAGGCATTCATAGAAAATTCTACTTGATGTGGGAATCCATTTGAAAAGTGGGACTCTAAATTGAGGTACTAGTTGCCTTTAGCAAAGAACATGGAAGACAGAATGTTGCTTAAAAAAGAGTGGTGGATCCTTTAGTTGTGGCTACTAGGGATTCTCTCCTTGCTATTTTTCACGAGTATCTTGGTGACCAATTTGCTTGGGCTATTCTTTTTTGCAACTAAAAATTCATTGCAATACATGAGAGGAGTCAAGACTAAATGGAATTCAAGTTCAAGCTAGGACTTAATAGCTCCAAATTGAAGATTTTTCATTATCTTTCATTAAACCATTGAAGATGAAAAGATTACATGACTTTATTATTGAAGTCAATGATCAAAATGGTGTTAAACATACATTTGATAAAGGTGTTTCTAAAATGTTTTGCAAGTTCTTGACTAGCCCTCTTTGTCCATGAATGGTGGTAACATTAAACCCATCCCTAAAATCCTATAAGGAAAATATGCAAGGATTAGAAACCTATAACTCTATCAGATGTCACCTATAACTTGGTTATTGCAAAGGCTTTGGCCTTAAGGGTTCATAAAATTTGGTTGGCTTTGCTCACAAAATGAATATTTATGAAGACATTTTGAATCTCGCCTTCTCATTAGATCATGCTTTCACTTGATCAAATTTTGCATTATGCTCAATCTAGACTTGGACCAGGGCTATGCTAGAATAAGGTGGGATTTTATTTTGCTTATATTGTCCAATATGGGCTTTGGTGATATTTTTTGTAGTATGGTGAGGGCACTCTTTCCTAATGCCACTATCATTGAGGATTCTAAGAGTATTGCTTCTCTCTTGTAACTTAATGGTAGGCTTGTGGAGCTTCTCGGTTCTTTAGTGAGTAAGGATAAGCTTATGTGCTTAGGCTTTCTTTCTTGGAAGATGAAGAGGTTATTCATGAAGCCAAACTTCAATATATTGGATTATAAAATAGTTAGGTATCTTGGGTGCCACATCAAGTTGGTGGGCTACGAATGAGATAGAGATCTAATCAGGTTATGTAGAAAGTTGTGATGAAAATAGAGTATTAGAACAAGGTTTCATTGTCCTTTTCTAGTAAGTTGGGGTTTTTGAAACCTATATTGTAGTCGTAACTTTTGTAACTATGGTTTTCCCCTTTCATAAATCTACTTGGGAAGCAATTGAGAAACTATTTAGAGATTCTCCATGGCACAATGATGCTCATCAGAGCTACCATTACGTTTCTTGGGCACAAAGAATTGCTAGTAGAGCTCTACAGTCACTAATTTCAATCTTAAGTGGCTCAAAAAGATCCATGTCTCTAATCAACCTTGGGCCATGTTAATGAAGCATTAGATTTTGGTGGCCTATTTGCAGAAAAAGTTCTAGTGAAAATTGTAGTGATTTCATAGACTTTTGTTTTTAGATGATAAAGTTAAAATACTTTCTTTTGAGATAACCTAGCTAATTTTTTTTTGTTAGAGGATATTTTTACCAAGTGTCTAGATTGGTCTTCTAATGACACAAGAGACTCATTTTTAAACATATCTATATGGCTCTCGCCATTTTCAATTATTGGAAAGCCTTCTTTTGGTTATATCAAAAGACAACCTTCATATTGTAGTTGAAGGTCTACATAGATGGGATGATATTTGGGATATGGTAATAAGTTGGATAAGTAGGTTTTGGATGAGGAGGAAGTTTTATATTTCTAATAAGAGGAGTGGTTGGTTTTAGTATTCATTAAAATCAAGGAGGATTAGCCCGTTTCACTTAGGATCAATCTCGACTTTTTTGGGCAGCGTATTTGCATTAATGAAGTTATACCCTTGAGGCTTACATCTATCTCCCCTTCAACTAAGAAATATTGGATGGTAAAGTCTCACTCCTATTGGAATAAGCATGATAATAGTTGATGTTGAAGAAATTTAGAAGTTTGGTTCTTACTACATGGATAGCCACCTCGTTTGCTAAAATGAAATTATTCCTTTCATGGATCATTATGATAAACCTTTTGTCTCATGATAAGCTCTCTAAGTGGAAGCAAATGGTTGTTCCGTGTCCTCTCTACAAAGTCTTGAAGAGGAAGGTTTTCATCTATTTGGGTCCTGCAACCACACTAGAAGATTTTGGATGAAGATTCACGATTGGTTTTTGTTGTTTGGCACATCATAAGAGATGCTACTATCTAGAACATTTGGGGAAATCAAAACTCAATTTTCTTTAATAACATAGCTTGGATTTTTATTGAACTTGTTGATAATTTTGACAAGCTCTATTCATAAAAGAGCTTAGTTATGGTTATCTCTCATGATGCTAGTGTGCAAGCATATCCCTGTCATCATTGAGTCTTATAATCTATATCAAGGTGAAGTGCAAGGATAATGCATCTTCTATATATATTTGCCTTGGGGATCCTGAACCAACTAGAAGATTCCCAAGTCTATATGCCACAAGGAGGAGAGGTTTGATGTTCTAGAAATAAATAGGATTTTTTAAAAGGGTGATATAATAATGAAAAAGGAAAACCTAAAAGGTGAGTCTTTGAAAAGTTATACATATCTCTCTCTCTCTCTCTCTCTCTCTCTCTCTCTCTCTCTCTCTCTCTCTCTCTCTCATTTCCATAGAGAGAGAGTTTTTGTATTCAAGAAATGATTAGAGGTTTCTTTTGAAGTGTGATATGATGATGGAAATAGAAAAGGGGCGTGTCTTGGAAAAGTTGTTTGTAGCTTTGTGTATGCACATGTGTGTGTGTATGCATCTCTCTCTCTCTCTCTCTCTCTCTCTCTCTCTCTCTCTCTCTCTCTCTCTCTCTCTCTCTCTCTCTCTCTCATTTCCATAGAGAGAGAGAGAGAGAGTTTTTGTATTCAAGAAATGATTAGAGGTTTCTTTTGAAGTGTGATATGATGATGGAAATAGAAAAGGGGCGTGTCTTGGAAAAGTTGTTTGTAGCTTTGTGTATGCACATGTGTGTGTATATGCATCTCTCTCTCTCTCTCTCTCTCTCTCTCTCTCTCTCTCTCTCTCTCTCTCTCTCTCTCTCTCTCTCTCTCTCCAAGAGATGAATTTCTTTACTATTAAACATATGAGATTATATACTTTAAGGGTAGAACATGTGCATGCAATGTGTATATACTCTAAAAACACTAACAAATGCACATATACTATAAAAAGAGAGATGAATTTTCTTTTAGAGAGATGAGATGATATTTTAATTATTGGACATACGTATGTAATATATACATATTCTAAAAACACCTACAAATGTACATGTACTATAAAAATACACACACATGCATGTAATGTACGCATATTCTAAAATCACCTACAAATGTACATATACTATTAAAATACACACACAACATATATGACATGCACATGTAAGCATGCACACATATTGAAATGCATAGGCACATGTATGCACATATGCACACAAGTACATACACATGTAAACATACGAGCGAGAGAAAAAATGGAGAGAGAGAGAGAGAGAGAGAGAGAGAGATAAAGGAGAGAAGACAGAAAATAAAGGAGAGGAGAGGGAATGGAAACAAATTTATAAAACATACACTTACATGCATGCACACACATTAACACATATATCCACACACAAATATGTACATGCATAGATACATGTGCATATACATGTTGGGGGTAAAGGTACCTTTACCTAACCACCCATGTATTCTTATACTAATAATACCTGCACATATATGCACTACAAAAGGCGGGTGCCCATCACTGTTACTTTATTCTTTATTCTTTCAATGATATTTGAATAAGCGAAAGTCAATCACACATTGTGATTATTGAAGCTTCCACATATGGTATCCCTCTCTCTTCCTCTCTTGCTCCATCCACCATAGCTCTTACTTTGCTCTTAGTTTCACTTATGTGCTTCCACTCGGGCTCTAGCTTTTAACTAGTTTCAGAGCCAACCATTCGAGGAGCTTCTATATCCTTTACTTTAGCTCAAATTCAAAGCTTCAACTCAAGGTTTCATAGCAACCATCATTTATTTCTCTTGAGATATACATTCAATCTTTCCTTCTTTCAACTTGTTCCAACTTGCTCCATGCTTATTGAGGAGCTTCCCAAGGCTTAGCTTAGCCTCGTTGAGTGCTTATTGAGATGAGAAGTAGTCATTTTATCCATTTTGAGTAGATAGGAATCATGCTATGGAAGTCATGGATAGCTATTGCAACTTTACAACACTATCATATTTTTGCCATAACTTTTCCATATGGTATCAGATTTAGCCATTCTATAGCTAACAAAGAGTGCAATCAGAACTATAGATTTGGGCACTCACAGAGTTGATTTTTTTGTAGTTTTCTATTTCTTGTTTCATACAAAACAAAATAGTTCTTGTTTGGACAGCAAACAATAAATTCCATAATGCATGTTTGATGCTTCAAAGATGCTACTTTGGTGCCCAAATGTTATGGTTATGCTTTTGGGACTAATTTGAACTTGAAATAGCTTAGCTTTCACTATCGTTTCAACATTGTAATAACAAGGAAACAAGCATTTATTAGTTAAAAGCTTATGCCCAATGCTAATTAATGCTTTATAGAATACTCAGTGGATGTATCACTACTTTGGTTATTATGTATACTTGCCCGGTATATTATGGTATTCTTTTGAGCTAAGATTTGGGCTCCATTACATTGATATTGGTTGTGAATATGCCTTGTTTACTTCAGTGGCTTACGCAGTTTACCGACTTGAAAATTTTATTGGGTTTTATACTCTAAGCTTATGCTTCATGTATCTTGGACACTCCAATGTCATGTACTTAATGTTTTGAGCTTGCATTGCTCATTTGGCATTCAATTTTGTTCTAGTGGGAGTCACTTGCACTACTTTGGATGTTATGTAGAGCTTTGGATTTATGCAGTTGAGCTTGAGCTTACTTTCATCAAGACTTTGGGACTTACTTCGTGTGTATGCTCTCTTGATATGTATTGGATATAATTATCCTACATTGGGCTGATTTGATCACTCACTTTAGAGCTGGCACTTATGTCTATCAGTGCGTTGTTAGTGATATTTATGTGCTTTTGGATTATGTCTTAAGCTTTGCTCAGTGGGTTGTGCATTTGGTAGCTCTCCTCTCTTTACCACGAGATCTTCTATGTACATGATATCTACACCTACAACATATATGGTTACTGACACATTACAATTGTGACAGCCTTCATTGTCGATTGTTCCTAGTCTTTCTTTCTTGGTTGCTCGCACTTGATTATTGGCATATTGCTACAATTTATTACAGTATCCTATCATTTCAGTTTTTTGCATTCTATCTGAGGGCAATCTATCATTTAAGTTTTTCATAGTCTATGATAAGCAAAGCCCTGCTTCTCTCAGATGTATTAGCTGAAGCAACTCATGGACCTTTGTATTAAGAAGGGAACCTAACCTCTTGTCTTTATAGGGAATTGAATTTAAGGACAATCTTCCTCCCTTGTTCTTATTGGTTACATTACCTAAGTTATGGGACACGTTCTATATTGCTATGTGTGTAAATATGCCTACTGTGATGGGCTAAAATTATAGAATGTAAAGGGTGTGCTCTTGAATGAAGAGGTTAATAGAAAGAATATTTATGCTTCACACACCTCTCATGCTTTGATAGTTGAGACAATAATGGTAGGAGTGGCAATGATCGCCATAGGAGAGACTCTCAAAAGTCTCATTCTCAATCGTATGGACAACCTCACAGTAAGTCCTATGGCTATAAGTCTACATTGACTTGTTAGTATTGTGGAAAGTAGGGTCATATTCGGCCACAATACCATAAAATTCATATTGACAACTGCATAGAAAAGGAAATGGATAAAGTGTAGGAGAAGAATGATGATTGCAATATTGTCCATAGCAAGTCCAGTATCAAGATTGAAGAGATTAATGCCACACATACTAATTCTGATGATGACTGCATACTTGTAGCCTCTTCTCTTTATGCTTTGCAATTGATTGATGCCTTGTCTACTTATGCTCAATGTTGGTTGCTTGATTCAAGGGCTTCATTTCATGTCACCCCTCAATCGAGATTGGTTCCACTCCTATCATAACGTGACATGATCTCTCAGATTGGGTAATGATATGGCCTTGGATATTGTTGGTATTAGAGATGTCTAGCTATAGTTTTCTTTAGGTACTGTGTTTTCTTTGCATGCTGTACACCATGTTTCAACTTTGACCAAAATCCTGCTTTCAACTGGATAGTTGAATGATATAGATTATGTTGTATCTTTTGGTTATCTCTCATAGAAGCTTACCCATGGCAATCTTGTCATGGCACGAGGTATCAAGTCTAGCACTCTTTATCTCTTGCTTATATCTAGGTCTATCGACCATGTTTTGGAAGTGGCTACCATACCACATGTATCTTAGGCATCATCACCTTAGGCGCATGTCATGAAAGGGAATGTGTATACTTATCCATTTGCAATATCTTATGCCCCTTGACTAATAAGTGTTTTGATTCTTGTGATCATTGTCTTTACGGTAGGCAGACTTGTGACTCGCATAAGAAGTCTAGCATTATGTACATGGATGGGCCTTTGGCTCTTATTTATTCTAATGTTTGTGGACTTATTGCCTTGCAAGTCATTAGGTGTTGTGAAGTATTTCATTACTTTCATTGAGGATTACTCACATAAGGTCTGGGCATACCCCATAAAGTAGAAATTAGAAGTCATGTCTACCTTTTAGCATTGGTTTGCTCTTATTGAGAACTAGTCTAGGTGTAGACTAAAATGCCTAAGGTCAAATAATGGGAGTGAATATGTCTCCAAAGTATTTGAGTAGATTTGCAATGAGCAGGGTATTAAGCATCAGTTTGTTGACATCCCTTACACCCACCCCAAAATGGTGTTGCAAAGTGAATGAATAGAATGATTCAAGAGAGAGTTCGTAGTATGCCTAGCCAAGCAAGCTTATCACAACATTTTTAGGCTAAGGCAATTACTACTATCGTACACTTGATAAATAAATCTCCATGTACTACTATTGGTTGATGATTGCAGAGTGGGTATGGTCTAAAAAACCTCTATCATATGCTCACTTGCATATCTTTGGTTGTGAGGCTTTCTACCATGTTCCCAATGACAAGCACAATAAGCTAGATCCTAAGTCTGTGAAATGCATCTTTCTTGGTTATGGGGATGTAGGTGAGATGGGCTATCGCCTATGGGATCCATAGGCTCATAAGTTTATTCATAACCATGATGTTGTTTTCTATAAAGAGAAGATGCATAAGCAACTTGAGTAGTTCATTGAGGTATGTAAGGTGATAATTCAGGAGGAGCCTCCTGTTACTATACAGCCAACTAGACAATGTTGAGATGACAAGCTCTATATGAGTTGGCATCCACTACGTGCCTTAGTGATGTGGCATGATATTCTTCACTGGTGTGTTAGGTGACCAACATGAGGATACACCAGTGATTCTATAGCTAGACTATACCCATGCAGTCTATCCTTGGTTATGGTATATTTATTATGCCACCTCTTCCTTCCTAGGGGGTTCCTACTTAGTGACCTCGTGTACATACATTGTGGTACTTTCATATTATTTTTTTATAATGTTGTAGACTTGGTTCTTTTGTGTGGAAGAAAAAGAAAGACTAATAAGATTTCAACCCTATCTCTATGGTGTCCTCAAGTCTCTATTACTTTTATGTGACTATGCTCTTGGTCTCTTCACCTATCTTACATCTTGTCTATTTTCATGGTATCAGAGCCATCCCATGACTGTGCGGAGCTTGATTGTATGTTGAGATGAAGGCATTTGAGCATAGAAGTGAGCAAGCAAGCAAAGGTTAAGAACCTCATCCACTTTGCTCTATTTGTCTTAGGTTATAGCCATAGGAGGCTCCTGAGGCTGGCAAGGCTATAGTCTCTGATTGTAGTGAAACTTGATGAGTAAGAAGAACAATGTATATATCGCACCTAGGCCTTTAGAACTTTCTTATTGTGACTTTTGCCATTTGCCATTTCAGCCTCCATTTTGGACCTGCAAGTAGTTTCCAGGTATACTACGATTTCAACTATGCCCGATATTTATAAATGCACATGTTACAAATTTTGAATTTGTAAGGTCTCAAGTGTTTGCTAGGTTGCAGATACAAAAGGCATTTGCATACAGATTGCAATTTACAATTACTATTGTGTAGTCAATGAAAAAGGCTGTGTGTTTAGTTGTGGTGCACCTGGTATCAACTTGCTTGCACAGATTACAGGTTTTTGCAAGGTTTCTATTTTGTCAAAATGTCTAACAACTTCAATCAAATTGTGAGCAACAAGCTTGATAAGAATAATTATCCTGCATGGAAGTTTAGTATGACAATTTTCTTGAAGGAAAAAGGTGTTTGAAATTACATTGAAGGAGACATGGCAGTAGTATCTGAAGTTTCTATTTAAAATGCTACTAAAGAATAGTTAAAGGCTAAGAAAGATTGGGAGCAAACACAGAGTAATGTTATATATTGGCTATTTGTCAGTGTCACAGATAGGATGATGGGCTATTTGCAGGAATCTAGAACCCTTGTCATTACATGGAAGAATTTGGCAAGGTTGTTCAAAGTAAATATAAAGGTCAAAAAGTTGCAGCTCAAGTTAGAGCTGAATCGAGTGAAAAGAAGAAACCTATCCATTAATGATTATGCCTTGAAAATTAAGAGTATTGTGGAAGCTATTGGATCTATCAGTGTGGTAGTTGATGATGATGATGTTGTGCATGCATGCTCAAATGGACTTGGGAATGAATACAAGAGCGTCATGTCATCTATGAATACGAGAGATGATATCCCTGATTTTGCAAAGTTGATTTCTATGTTGATCCTTGAGGAGAAGAACCTTGGCTTGGATTCCTCTTCTTCTCAAAGCAAGAACAAGTCTAAATAGGTGTTTTACTATACTAGCAGAAGTAGAGGTCGTGGCTCAAAGGCCAAGGTGGTGGTTGTGATCAAGGTTATGATGCATAGTAAAATAGAGGAGGACAGTCTCAAGGAAGGGGGAGCCAAAGAGAGCAAAGTGTAAATTCTTATAGGCAACATAATTTCGGTGATAGCAGAGAGTGCTAGCATTGTTGTCAAAAAAGCCACATTTTTAAAAATTATTTCATTAAAGAAAGTTGAAATTTTAGAAATGGAAAAAAGCAACAAGGTAACTATGCATCCAAGTAGAAACAATGATGACAGAAGTGAACTGTTGTTTGTTATGTAGCACTTCATGAATACTATGATTGTTAATAGTTCATCAAAGAATGATCTATGGCACATAGATTCAGGTGCCTCTAACCACATGACTTCTCATGAAGAGTGGTTTAGAGAAATGCACAATTGAGAGTCTCTGGGCTACATGGAGATAGGGGATGATACAACTCACCCCATTACTGTTCGAAATGTTCCTTTGAGTATGCTAGATGGCAAAACTAAGTACTTGGATGACATGCTACATGTAGCAAATATTACAAAAATTTTGATTTATCAAATCGTAGAATAAGGATTGTAGGTTCAGTTCATAATCTGATGGTTGTTATGTGTAGAAGATCTAAAAAATGATTGCAGGTTGATTGCAAAAGGGAAATGTGTTGGTAGATTGATCACTCTTAGTGTAAGTCTGCCTGAAATGGATGTTTCCATGTTTGCACAAGGTTCAAGTGTTGTGACATGTATTAAAATTCGGTATAAGAAAATTGGTTATGTGAATGTGCAGCTCTGAAAGACATGAAGTCAAAACAGATTATGAATGGCATGTCTAAGCTTAGAGTTGATGGGATGCATAAAGTATGTAAAGCATGTCAATATGAAAAGTAAGCAAGACACGTGTTTCCACATGAAAAGCATGTATGCAAGAAGGCACTTGAATTGATATATTCTAATGTATAGGATCCCACAAAGACTACAACTTTGAGTGGTTGTCAGTATTATTTTCTTTCATTGATGATCATTCTTGCAAAGTATGGGTTTACTTTATGTGTAAGAAAAGTGAGGTGTTTGCTCCCTTTAAAAGCTTTAAGGCTTTGGTTGAGAAGGAGACATAATTGCATATTAAATGCTTAAGATAAGATGGAGGGGGTGAATATCTCTCCAATAAGTTTTCTATTTTTTTGTAGAAAATGGTATGTAAAGGCAATATACATGTAGATATCCTCCTCAACAAAATGGAGTTTTTTAGCAAAAAAAACAAGTATATTGCAGAGGTGCCTTGTGCATTGATGTTAGAAAGAAACTTGTCTCAACGCAATTGCTACTGTTGTATACATTATGAACAGGACACCCACTGTTGTTGTACATGGTATGACACCTAAAGAGAAGTTTACGGGTGGAAAGCTAAACTCGTCCCATATGAAAGTATTTAGATGTATTGCCTATGTACATATTCTTGATGAGTTACACAATAAATTGGATCCCAAAGCAGAAAAATGTGTATTTATTGGATAGTCTCTTATTTTAACCCTATTACATATGAGCTAAGATTTAGCAGGAATATTATTTTTTATTAAATGAGTAGCTACTACAGTAATGTGCAGAATGCAATTGGGGTTGATGAGCATGAGAGTGTAGCTGTGCAAAAAATAGGTCAACGGTCATAGACATTGAGTGGACCACAAGAGTCTCCTAGTCATGGTTCTATTGATAGACCTTGGAGTGGTAGATGAGGTCACAGGTTACTCCACCAAGTACATCACAAATGTCAAGAAAAGGTAAAGAAAAAGTTGGGGACTCACCTATTGTGGCAGATGCATCATTAGGCTTCTTTCACATTGATGTTGATTTAGATGGCTCTAACTAAAGCTTGGATAAGGAGTTTGAGATTCCATCTATTAAAATACTTGGTGTACGGAAGGTATAATAGGATGCTAAAACACTTGGTAGTGATCTAGGTCTATGCAGGTCAAGTAGAGTGAGAAAGCCAATGTAACATTTGACATATGATAGCTATGTAGCTCATCATTATGCATACATGGCTAAGGTTGTGCAGGATGTGGAACCCACTTGTTTTGAGGATGGTGTGGATAATAAGTATTAGGATCGTGCTATGGATGAAGAAATGGTTGCACTTATGGATATGACACATGGGAGTTAGTACCCTTACTTATGTCCCAGCTTTATGGAATAATTGAAAAAAAGTAGCTCTGAAATGAGATTCTTGCCGAATCTGCATTTGCCAACAAAAACGCCAATCCTTTTATTCTGCTATATTTAAAGTTATGAACAAAAAGAGGAAGAGATAACATACTTGGATAGATTCTTTAAGTTTGAGATCTATCGAGATTCTAGAAAATTCAACAAAAATAGGAGACGAATAGAAATGACTTTTTCAAAATTTATTCAATTTATATAATTGCAAATGGGCTTACAAGGTCAAGCATAAATCAAATGGATCTATTAAGCACTATAAGGCATGGCTAATTGCCAAAGGGTATGTGCAGACTCATTGTATTGATTATGAGGAGACCTTTGCTCCAGTGGCTAAAATGGCCACTATAAGGACTATCATAGCAATGGCTGCATCAAAAGGTTGGATCATGCATCAAATGGATGTTAAGAATGCCTTCTTGCAAGGGGAGTTGCAAGAAGAAGTTGATGGAGCAGCCACTTGGTTATGTGAATGAGAATCATCCAGATTATGTATGCAAGCTTTGTAAGGCCTTGTATGGGCTGAAGTAAGTACCTAGAGCATGGCATGATAGAATTGCAAAATACATTGTCAACATTGGATTTCGTAGAGTATACGCTGATAACTTACTCTATGTATGTGAGAGTGACATAGGTATTGTGGTCATTACTATATATGTAGATGATTTGATCATTGTGGGTGATACCAAGACAGAGATTAACAATGTGAAGAGCCTTCTCAAGGTTGAATTTGAGATAAAGAATTTAGGAGAGCTATGCTATTTTGTCGGCATAGAGATAATCATGACTCTAAAGGGTATATGGTTGTCACATAGACAATATGCATTGGATATGTTAAAGAAGTATGGTATGGCTAATTGCAAGCCTATTTTTATACCGTTGGATGTTAATGTTAAGCTTAGTGCACATGAGGGTAACTTGATTGAGAATGTCACTATGTATTAAAAGATCGTGGATAGCCTTATCTATTTGACGATCACTAGGCCAGACCTAAACTACACAATTGGTTTGGAGAGTCAATTTCTGCAACTTCCACGGAAGTCACATTTGGATGTAGTGCAATGCACATTACATTATGTCAAAAGTCCACATTGGGCTACACCTTATTCTATGGTGCATGTATAGTTACACAGATGCAAATTGGGCTGGTAGTATTTCAAACAAGAGATCTACCAGTGATTTTATGTTTTCCTTTGGTAGTGATACTATTTCTTGGAGCAGCAAGAAACAACTGACAATTGCCTTGTCTAGTATAGAGGCAGAGTACAAAGGTACTACAATTGCAACATGTGGGATAGCTTGGTTACACAAGCTACTTTGTGATTTGGGAATGCAAATGGATAAGAAGATTATCATCTACTGTGATAACCTTAGCATCATTCAATTGGCTAGGGATCCAATGTATCATGCATAGACCAAACACATAAAGGTCCATTACCATTTCCTTTGAGAGAAGGTTCTAGCAAGTGATATTAACTTGGTTTGTCAGCATAGAGGAGCAAGCTCTGCTGCTGACATTTCCACCCAGGTCTTGTGAGCTAAGAAGCTTTGACACTTTAGGACTATACTTAGAGTTTATAAGCTCATATTGAGATCCATGGGGAGTGTTGAGATGTCAAGCTCTACATGAGCTGGCATCCACTACATGCCTTGGCAATGTGGTATGATATTATTCACTGGCATGTTAGATGACTGATGTGAGGATACACTAATGATTCTACAATTGGACTACACCTACTTAGTTCATCCTTGGTTGTGGCACATTTATTGTGTCGCCTCTTCTTACCTAATGGGTTCACACTTAGTGACCACGTATACATATGTTGTGGTACTTCCATATTAGTCTTTTACCATGTTGTAGACTTAGTTCTTTTGTGTGGAAGAAGAAGAGAATAAGGTTTCAGCCCTATCTCTCTGTGTGCTCTAGTCTCCATTGCTTTTGTGTGTGCCTACTCTTGGTCTCTTCCACCACACTCCCCTATTGTCTATTTTTAGATAGCCTATAGTAGCTTATACTTCAGTGGCCCAAGAACATGATGTTAGATATGAGGTATAGGCCCCATAGCCTATTTTGCGACAGTCTATTAGGAGATAGACATCAACTTGATTAGTTTGTACCCTCAGTGGATTATGTTATGGTGACAAATGCTAGTAAGCCTCTTATCTATAATGATGCAATGTGTAGAGGTGATATGAACTCTTGGGAGAGGACCATGTAATCAAAGTATGTCTTCCCACGAAAAAATCATACATAGGATTTAGTTCCTTTTCTTAGCAAAAAATGTGCTTTGCCATGCAAGTGGGTGTACAAGTTAAAGAGTATCCTTGGATGCCCTAAGCCAGCCTATAAGGCAAGATTGTTGCTAAGGGTAAGTAGGAGCATGGTGCTAACTTTGAGAAATTCCTCTCTCTTATTGTCAAGATGACTACCCTATGCTTGGTTTTGGCTTTGGTTGCATAACTTGATCTAGGCCTCTATTATATGGATGTCAAGACAACATTCTTTTATGGGGACTCGCATGATGAGATTTATATGCAACAACCTAAAGGCTTTGAGGAAAAAGGTAGGGAACACCTAGTATGCAAGTTAGGAAAGATCCTTTATGGCCTTAAGCAGACACCTAGGAAATGGTACCATAAGTTCAATGCTTTCATGCATTTTCAAGGATATACTCATAGTAATATGGATCCATGTTTATACACAAAGAAGGCTCGTGATGGAAACCTTATGTTTTTGGTCCTCTATGTTGATGATATGTTGATTTCTAGGAGCACTCATGATGTTGGATGCCTTCAAAAATCATCTAAAAAAGAGCTTTGAGATGAAGAACATGGGACAAGCCTCACATATTCTTGGGATGCGCATCACACGTGATCTATCTAAGGGTCTCCTTTACTTGTCACAAAAAGAGTACATCCAGAAGGTGCTTGAGTGGTTTCATATGTAGGATGTTAAGTGTATTGGCTATCCTTTATCTTCTCATGTGAAGGTTAGTCAAAGGCCACTTGTTCACAATCTGATGAGTAGAAGGTCAAGATGGCCAAGATCCCTTATGCATTTACAATGGGCAATTTGATGTATACCACGATAGCCACTTGTCATGTCATAGCATTTGTAGTGGGAGTTGTGGCTTGCTATATGGCTACACATGGTAGGTGAATTGTCTAGGTCTTTTTGAGGTTTTTCTCATGTCATCTTGGCTTCTTTCATGCTTACCACCTTTTCTTGTTTCTGAAGGGCCTCCTCCATGTTGCTTAATCTAGCAAAGTCCTTACCAAACTATTGGGATGCCGCGAAGGGTATCATGAGGTACCTTAAGGGCGTAGATATGTGCATATGTTATGGTGGCCAGAATACAAGAGTGGCAGGGTACATTGACTTTGATTATATAGGATATGCAGATAGTAAAAAGTCCACCTTTGGCTATGTTTGTTTCTTAGATGTCCAAGGTGCAAAAACGCATGTGCCTATCTACTATAGAGGCTATACCTTGGTATTATTGATGTGGTCCCTATACTATATTTGAATTCTATGAGTGCCATTCAGTTAGCCAAGAATTTGGTCTTCCATGCAAAGACAAAACACATTGAGGTGCGTTATTACTTTATTAGGGAGATGCTAGAGAACAAGTCTATTGAGCTTTTCAAGATCTCGACTGACGAGAATCCTACAGTTCTACTCACTAAAAGTTTCTCAGTGTAATGGTTTGCCTTTTTTAGGAAGATAATGGGCATAGGATGAGATGGCATCTATTCCTTATCCTATTGTACTTTATGCACATTTGTACATTGTCACTTTTTTATTGTTCTCTCCTCACTAGGGGCACATGCGCCTTTAAGTGAGAGGTTATTAGGGGTAAAGGCACCTCTAACTAACCACCCGTGTATTCATTACATTGATAATACCCACACACTTGTACACTATAGGTGGTGGGTGTCCATCATTGTCACTTCATTCTTTATTCTTTTAGTAACATTTGAATAAGGAAAGGTCGGTCATGCGTTGTGACTGTTGGAGTTCCCACATATAATGTCTCTCTCTCTTGCTCTTCTACTCCATCTGCCATAGCTCTTACTTTCACTTGTGTGCTTCCACTTGAGCTCTACCTTTTAATACATACACACATGCATACATCTATTGGTGTCCTCAATAGCTAGGTTTGATCCAAGAAGCATACAATTGATGCCTACTCTCCCCATTAGTTCAGGTTTGTTGATTGCAAGATCTTGGAAACCATGTCATTGAAGGAGAACATCAAGGGCATATTGGTTGCTATGAATTGATAGGGAAATGGAGCAAACAAGTGAAGAGTCCAAATCAAGTGCAAAGGACACAACTAGAAGAAAAGGAGGAGCATGAGGAGGGGTGATAGGTTCATGCTAGAAAATGAAAAGGAGTGATAGCTCATATCTATGTTGGAGCTCTCTCTCTCTCTCTCTCTCTCTCTCTCTCTCTCTCTCTCTCGTAGATTTTGCAAGCATGTTCATCTTCTCCATCCCTCTATCTTCTTCAATGTTTGGCCCATCTTCCTCACTCCCACACGCACATAAACACACATGCAGTCTCCCTCCCTCTCTTCTTCTCTCATATGGGGCCTTGGCAAGGGCAAAGCTGATGTGAGCATGGATGAAAGTAAATTGAGCACTAAGCATGGATGGATATGTGTGTGTGGGGCCCACATCCGTTCACTCAATTTTTGTGCAAGCTCTAGAGGCAACGTGATGGCAACATCATATATACTTTAGAGGAGAGCATGTGACCCATAAACTCTGCATAATGTAAGGAATCAAGAATGACTTTGCAGAGAGAAGGGGGTGCATTAGGGTTTCCATTAGTCAAAGTGGGGGTTGGAGCAATGGTTCTCAAGGCGAAAGAGGTGGTTTGGAAGCTCCTATGGGTGTTTGGTTGAGAGGATGAGGGTAGGATGAGAAGGGTGTTGTCATGGTGGGAGGAGGGGGAGGCAAAAGTTGACGTGTATTGCATTGCACACTCCCCTTAGTAATTTATATGTATAAGTATATGTACACACACATAGATGTATACATGTGTGTATGTGTGCATGCACACATGAACACACACATACATGTAAGAAGCAAGTTTCAAATTTGTAAGATGTAGTACAAAGTGTGCTGAGAGAGAGAGAGAGAGAGAGAGAGAGAGAGAGAGAGAGAGAGAGAGAGAGAGAGAGAGAGAGAGAGAGAGAGAGAGAGAGAGAGAGAGAGAGAGAGAGAGAGAGAGAGAGAGAGAGAGAGTTGAGAAAGAAAAGGGGGGAGGAGGGGTTGCACATCCTCTACCTTGAAACTTGCACTTGCATGGGTCTAGCACACAGCACTAGATTTAACTTTATGTAGTGTGTGAAAGAGAGAGACCCATAGAGGGGGAGGGGGTTTATTCACCATTGCTTTATAGGGGTCCTAATGACCCACACTTGTGCGGGTGGGAGTGCAAATCACTAGTCTAAGTTAAAGATGCTCTATAAGCTTGTATGATTTTGATGGGAACATGGGTGAACTAGGAGTAACTCTACAACATGACTACTTCATTTACTAACTACCATTCATGGTCAGTGGGAACGGTGATGGCTTGCCTCCTTTTTGTACGAATGTGGCTGTGTTGGATGGCAAAAGGTTTCCTCAAGAATTAGCACTTGCTTGGGAGAGGGCAAGGGACCCATGTGCATCCCTAGAGTTAAAGTGGATGATGTGCTAGGAGGCTTTGGTAGGAGTGGCTAAATGTTATGGGAAAAGGAGAGCCTAAGATAGAAGACAATTTATGGAGTTAGCAGCTAGAGCTCAAGTTTCTCTATTAGATGTCCTAATGGATCACCCCCAAGACAAGATCACCCAATGTTGCTTTCAAGATGTGGAAATGTTCATGAAAGCTTAGGAGGATTATGAGGTTAATGTTGCCAAGGTGCAATTGAAGGGACAATGGGAGATATTGGGTGATGGGCTCAATGAGTTCAATTTTGCCAAGTTGTGCATTGAGAAAAAGAAGGAAACAATTATCTCTATTGAGGACAAGAATGGGTATCTAGTATAAGAAGAGAGCCAAATAATTAGCATCTACGGAGAACACCTTGCTTTCGTAGTAGGCACGAAGCTGCCAAGTATCCTAGAATATGTGAGGAGAGGTTGCAGCCTTTCCTAGATGATTCTATTGTAAGAGTTGATACTAACAAAGCTTCGCTTCTTGCTAGGCCATTTATGATGGAAGAGATCAAGGAGGTGGCTAGGAGCTTCAAGCCCAGGAAATCTCTAGGGTCAGATGGACTACCTACATAATTCTATAAAAAATGTGGCCTACTTGTGGTGGGGATTTGGTAGAATTGCTCAACTACCTTAAAAGATTAGGTCTAACGCTTGCCTTTGTGAATTAAGGACTAATAAAGTTGGTACCAAAGCTGTAGGATAAACCTAAGTTTTTCGATTGGAGACTCCTTACTATGCTAAATTTTTCTTACAAGATTCTTGCTAAGGCATAGGCCTATAGGGTTAAGTACCTCTTTGCAGAGGCGATTCACAAAAAATAGTTTAGACTTTGCTAAGGCATAGGCCTATAGGGTTAAGTACCTCTTTGCAGAGGCGATTCACAAAAAATAGTTTAGACTTTGCCCATGGGAGACGAATCCATGACACAGTCCTCATTTTAATTTTCTCCATGATCATGCATTGAGCTTGCAATCGGATTACTTGCTCATAAATATGGATTGGGACAAGACATCTAATAGGGTTAGTTGGGCTTTTATTTTGGATGTTTTGAGAGCCATGAAGTTTAGCAACGTGCCTCCCTCTTCAAGGGGGCGTTTGCTTCTATTTGTGTAAATGGGGTGGTTTCTTCCCCCTTAGACTTGTGCAAATCAATAAGGTAGGGATGCCCCTTGGCTCCCCTATTGTTTGCTTTGATAATTGACCCCCTTATTAGGAGGGCTGACAAACTCATCTAGGTTGGCTTGATCAAAGGGCTCCTTTGTAGATGACAATGCCTCCTTTATAGAGGCCAAGGCAGACTCTGTGAATACATTATTAGAAGTCTACATAGAATTCTCATTGTTAGGTGCTCCTAAGATCAAGCAGACAAAGACATAGCTATTCTTCTTATCTTGGGATGAGCCTAACTAGTGGATCCTTGACCTAGGTTTCAAGATTGTGAGGATGGGAGAAATTGTTAGATACTTGGGAGGTCCTATTGGGATAGAAATCTCAATGTCCTAAAGGTTCAATTGGTTTTTCGTCAAGTTTCAAGCTAAACTAAGAGGGTTGGCTAGAGCTCCTTTCTCGTTCTCTGCTCGTATGATGTTGGTCACAAAAAGCATGATCACCTCTAGTGTGGTGTTCCTTGCCTCCATTTTTGCCTTTAGTTGAATTATTTGGGACATGGGTGAAAAGTTAGTTTGGAAGTTCTTGTGGGCCCACCAAGGTAGGAAGACTCCTCCCTAGATTAGCTGGGAGACTCTTACCACCGACAAGAAGATGGGAGGTGCAAGGCTAGAAAACCTTGTGAAAAAAGTTGTAGATCTCATTCTCTTCCTTCTTTAGAGAATGGATGAAAGTTAGCCCTAGATGCGCCTTATTTTGAATTGGATTATCACCTTCAAGATTAGGGGCAGTGTGTGGCCCACTATCAATTGGTTGGATATTATCACCTACCCGCACTTGCAGGTAAGGATCCCACAGTCGGCTTCCATGCAAGCATTAGTAGCAAGTTTGCAAAAGTCCCTAGCTCAATGCTCATGGTCCTTAAGAGGCAGAAGGTTGAGCGACTCTTCATTGGCCACAATGTTTGGTTCACTCCCTTCCCTTACAAGCCAAAGGTGGGTCCATTTCACCATAATCCTAGGTTAATAAAGGCACAATGTGCCAAAGGTGTCTCTAGGTGGGAAGATATATGGGATCAGAAGCAATCTCAAGTAACTCCTAATGCAAATAGTTGAGTAGTTTAAGCTTGATGAAAAAGAATCCAAGTGGCTAGGTGAGGTGATGCAGCACATTATGAAGGAATGGCCCACCTCCCTAGTGAATATGCATGATTCTATCATGAAAGACATAATCAATCCTATATGCAAGAAGTTGTGGTAATGTAGGTTGGCTAGTGATACCAAAACCCCCTCATTGGCAATCGTGGCAATTCAACTCAAGTGGAGAAAAGACTTTCCAATGGCTAGTATTGAGACTTAGAAGAAGAGGGTTAGAAGTGTATGGAAAGCCACTCATGCTACATGCATCAATACCCTAAGATGGCGGTTGCTTCTCAAGAAGCTCCCGGTGAAATCAAGGCTATCCAAGATCATTGATGTCTCCCCACTATGCCCCTTGTGTGGGTGGGGCAGAAGAGATAGAGAGGCATCTCTTCTTGGAATGTTTGTATGTGGCCCGTTTGTGGAAGGCAATCAGGAGATGGATGAAAAATGCAAATCTTAGTGAAGGCTTCGGGATGTCAACAACACTTTTTGCAAACCACTCTAGGATAGAGGAAACCACATGGAGACTTGTAGTATTGGTCAATCGTTTGGTGCTCAACTTCATCTAGTATCAGAGGGCTGGGTGGCATAACCGTGTCAGGAGGTGTTAGCAATCATCACAGGAGTGATAAATTCAAGGCACTAGATATTTAAACTTTTTTGTAAGATGTTGGGTTAGAAGGCATGCCTTCTTGCTACATTGCTTGAATGATGCTATAATATTATACACTTTTCTCTTAATATATATGCCCTATTATTAAAAAAAACTTATGTATTTCATTTTGCATTTTAATGTAAATAGATGTTTAATTATGTGTGGGGGGGATGGAGGGTTTTAATTCCCTCACCCATATAACTCAATTCACAATTAAACCACTATGGCAAGTCCCTTTGGCTTCTTTCGGCATTTTAAACGAGAAATGGTGGTTCGAGCGTTGGAACTTGGGACGGGCCTGCGACGGCCTCTTCGTGGTGGGAAGAGCGAGCCAGTACGTATTGTCAAAACAAAACATACAACCATCCTTCGATGACTGTACAGGCGTCTGTGCTCGCATAACTCCTGCAGAGGACTGCACAGGACTTCGTTCAGCTTTGAACGATCACATGCCAGGTTAGTTCTCAAGCGACTAGAGATTTGCAGCATGATCGCAGGTCGATGGCCGTACGCACCTTACTCTAGTGTCCTCGACAGAGCAGAACCCTTGCCAAGAACATGAAAGCAGCGTCAGCAGACGGCACAGAGGAGGATATGCCGAAGTCCAGTACTGGCAACGTACCCAGCAATGCCGATGAAGCTGTGGTTATGGAAGAGCATGCGGCCAACAGAGGTGAGGAAGGACCCCACGATGATGACAATGATGATCAGGACCGTCAGGACCGAAAACAGAATGCGAAAGAGCGGCCTGATGATGATACACACACAAAACAGCATGAAAAGCACCGGACTTTCCTGGGCCCCAGGACGTTTGATTATCTGCTTTACAGATTTGCACAGGAGCCCATCAAGGTCAAGGTCCATGATGTGATAATCAAGGGGAACAAGCGGACCAAAGATTCAGTCATAGAAGCTCAATTGCAAAAGGTCAAGAATGCACAGACCACACAGGAGCTCTTGCAGGAAGCTGCACAAGCTAACATCAATCTTGAAAGTATGGGGATCTTTGAGAAATGCATAATTTCCCTTGAGGCTGGTCCTGGGGAGCTTCCGGGAACTGCAAATGTGTTTGTGGATGTGGTAGAATTGAGCAGGCCATACTCTGGTGACTTTGGTGTTTTTTCTAAGCCCGAGGTATTTTTCCAAGTTTGAATGCGTCTGATTAAAGTTTGGGTGACAATGTTGCTTTACAGTCTCTAATGTGTAATGTCATCCCAAATGTTTGTCAATATTCTGTGTTTACAAATCTGTGTCAATATTTTGTGTTTACATACTTGTAACATGATTAATGATTTCTTACTGGTCTTTGATAGACAAGGAGCTGGACCCTAGAAGGTTCTGTCAAATGGAAGAACATCCTTGGATATGGTGAGACTTGGGATGGCACAGGAAGCTACGGATGGGATGGAGTTTCTGAAATGAGTGCTGGACTACACTATCCCAGGTTTCACAGTTTGCCAGCTGCGTTTGTAACTCGAGCTTTTATATGTACACAGGATTGGCAGAGATATTCCTCTTATAAAGAGCGGCTTGTGGGTATTTCTCTAGGACTTCTGGCACATAAGTACCATGATCTTAGCTATAACCTTACATGGCGAACACTAGAAGATCCTGAGCATATCGCATCTCGACTGGTTCGCAGACAACTAGGACATTCATTGCTCTCGTCTATGAAGTATACCTTCAATATTGACGAGAGAGATTCTGCCATGAGACCAAAAAGTGGCTATGCTTTTAGATCAGCCACTCAAGTTACTGGCGTCGGGCCTGATAGTAAGCTGCTTCGCTTCATTCGTCAGGTGTGCAGACTTTGCTTCTCCTTACTTCATGAAATGAACATGAATGGCCTATCTTAATGAGCACTACATATTTGCAGGAGGTCCATCTGGATCACTGGACCGATAATTGTCAAGTTTTAATTTGCCATATTAAGACTTTATAGTTAATTGAGGATGAGACATTAAGGGTGTGGGTGTTGTTCCGCGTTTGCAGTGGATGGGCAGACCTAAAAAAAAAGATTGTTAACAATGGAAAGATGTATGTCTATAAGTGTGTTTTTCCATGTTTGCAGTGAATGGAAGCTAGTTCTTAGTTAGGGTATTTGGGATCAGAAGTTAGTTTCCAGCAAAAATGTTTGCAAATTCTCGTCAGTATTTGAAAACTTTTCAGACTGGTTTGGACATGTTGCAGTGGGTGTCAGCTAGTTGGGAATAGGAAGGCAGTGGAGGTGAAGGAACCTGGGGCTCTGATATCCCAAAGACAATCTCACAATCAATTGTTTGCGTTCCTTGATCTGTCCTATTTGTAAATATTTATTTAAGTTCATTTAGGGTCCTAAAAAATGAATGGACGGATTAGCCTATGCATTGCAAAGATCATCATTCACCTGATGATGCTGGATCTTTGTGCTGCTGCTGGCCTGAAGTCCTTGTGATAGCATGCTTTTTGAAGCACTTCTTCAAGCCCTTTTTCAGCCACTGTGCAGCTAGTTTTGTGGCTGCTTTTAGCTGTCTTCTGCAGTGGCTACTTCGCACAATGTTGCATTTTCATCATTTCCACCTGTTCTTGAGTGCTGGTGACTGTTTTGCAGCCCTCATGGAGGTGTCTTCTGGCTTCATACTGCTGTTCCTTTCTCGTGTGGACCCTGGGGTTCTGACCTGCACTTTTACTGATCATACTATTTTGATGGGTGTTTACATGCACAGGATGGTAAAATGCCCAGTCTTAGGTGGTTAAGCAGATGACACAAAACTTGGATGCAGACAGTGCCTAATACCATGCACAGGATGGTAAAATACCCAGTCTTAGGTGGTTAAGCAGATGACACAAAACTTGGATGCAGACAGTGCCTAATACCATCACTTTGGGTCCATGTGAAGGTAAGCGAAGGTGAGAAAGAATGGTAGAGGATTGTGTAGTGTGACATGTCACGGCTTAAAATTGAACATGTTGCAAATGTGTAGATGCATAGCTTGGGGCTTGACAAGGGAAGCATACCTTAGAGTGCATGCACATGATTCAAAGGTTTAAACCAAAACATGTCATTAGACCAACTTACATGTGATGAGAGAAGGACTAGAGCCTCTATTTACCTCCCCTTAAAAGTTGCCCTTTTTAAAGAAATGTATACTATTGATTGACGTGCTTGAATTTATTGTGGAAAAACTTGAACATAAGACTAGGTTCTTTTTCTTATCTTTTTTGGGGGGGAGGGTGGGGGAAAGTAGAATTATCATAGTGTGATGGATGTGTCATAGCAGTGCGACCATGGTTAAGTTTCGTAGCTTTATTATTTCTTTGATAAAAAAGATTAATCGGATTTTAACATTCCTCGAGTTTGAAGTAGGGCATGTTAAGCTTCCTTGTAAAGAACTACCCTAAAACAGAAACACAAACAGAAACTGTAAGATAAAGCACAGATTAATAAAAGAACACAGTTAGGGTTAGGGTAACTCAGAGACAATGAACACAAAATAAACGAAGTGATATGACTGCCAAATATACAATGCTCATACAGCAAACACACTATGCAGTGAATGAATATTGAACCTCGAACTCCTGTATCTCAAGGATTAGGGTAGGGATAATGACCTGGAGAGTGTGTCGTACTCCAAACAGATACCAAATCGCAGCAAGGCAGCCTTTGGATGTCGAACACCAGCAAACGCAGCCAAGGAAGGCTGGATCTGATGCAGATGACAATGCAAGAGAAAAGACTAAAAACGTAGGTGAGGAGAGAGAAAGACTAAAAACGCAGGTGAGGAGAGAGAAAATAGCAAATACAGGCAGTGGAGAGAGAAATTCTGTTGCGATAGGCTGAGGAGAGAGAAAAACAGTAGCGACAACAAGGAGGAGAGAGAAAGCTGAGCAGGCAATAGTTGGAGAGTGATCAACAAAAGTTGCTTTGCTGTAAATAGCTGCAAACTATGGGTGGAAGGCTGGAAATAGGCGCCAGACTGTAGATGACAACAAGGGACAGCTGAGACTGCAATGTTCTCCGCGTAAGGGGTATGGGCAGCAAGTTGAAAACACCTGAAACCTGCAAAAATGAGATTTATGATTGAATGGAGGGTAGCTTACCTATTTATAGAAAGTTTGGGCCCTCCCAAGTGGGTTTGTGCTTATGGGACACATACACTCTTTGGGAATGCATTTTTTTCAAATAAACAAGGTTACTTCATTAATTAAGCATGTTTTGGGGTTGTTTAAGCGAAGTTAATGCATTTTTAGCTCAACATACCTTACATTCAGCCCTAAAGTTAATCTCATTTTATATGTGAATTTCTCTTGCAGATTAAAACTTGAGAGTTTTAGATAGAACAATTGACTTAGAGAGTTCTATGAAATGGAATCATAGTTTGCACCACTCCTTTATACTGAATCTTGATTCCTAAATCCCTCATTCTCATGTTCTCTCTAGTTGCCACCAGCCCTTGCCATCATTCTTGTTGCCACCATCTCCATTAGCTAGGGAGTTCTTGTGCCATCTCACTGTTGCGTTTGGCCCTAGGAGTTGTCTCCTTGTTGCCTCAAATTGACCAAAATAGCCGAGTTCATTGCAACAGAGATGAGGGTCTTTATTAAATTTACAATTTACTTGACGAAAGAGTCAATGAACTTGATTTGAAATTCATTGGTGATTTCTAGGCATTAGTTTTCTCAAAATTGAAGACCCACTTATCTTTTTTGCTTTGGAACACTCTAAGACCCATCTGAGACCATGATAAAACCGAATGAGGGAGGAAATTCTACGTGCATGTCTCCTATTGCCAAACTAAGTGGGAGTGGTGTCTTCCATAGTTTTAATTTGCATACGATAGTGTAATGCACTTGAGCATTGTCCACATACACTCATATGTCAAGCATGCGATGGAATGGGGGTAGGTGGATGATGTGGCAGGAGAGTTGGGTGGATGGCAAGACATTAACTTGATGTGAGATCTTGGTATGTAGGGTTGTGTAGAAGATTGTGGCTTGTTGTGACAATTGGATCCAACATTTTTTTCTAAGGGGTAAGCGTTAAAGCTTTGTGATCTGTCAGAAACTAAAGTCTGTAGTTTTTGATGTCAGAGAAAAGAGTATTGGGCTGTTTTATATTGTGTTGGTTGCACGTTTTCAAAAAAGGGATAAAGGTGGCTAGGATGGACTGCAAAGGCATCAAGGTTGTGATCAAGGGATTCTCATGAAGATTGTGATCAGCAAAACACATCTTCATCTACCCTTCTATTTGCGCTTGTTGCAAGGAGAGAAGAGAAGTTTAGTTGGTAATGGGAGTTCTGAGAGATTGGTGATCCAGAGTATTTGTAGTAGATGGTGGCTGAAGATTGATTGAGGATGAGTGTGGGGTGAAGAGCTGTCCCAAATTTGATAGTGAGTTGGCTTTGTGGAATCAAAGTAAGAGTGCTGGTTCATGCTTGGGTGCTTGGAGCCAATACTTGTACAAATCTCCTTTAACTACTGTAATAAAAATTTGAGGATCCCTTTCACCCTTTTGGGTTCTCTCATCTTCTGTTAAGTTGTGCAAATAAGTCTGTTTTTCTTACAAACAGTGCCAAGCATTCAACTACAATGTTACCAAAACACGAAATGTGAATGCATTGCTAACACTTTAATTTCACAAAAGATTTTTAATTAAATACTTCAATTCTTGCATGGCTGTTTTGGACATGGTGATTATCGCACTATGAGTGAAGAACATGGGCACCAAACATGCAACAGCAAAGTTTGTTAGCCTGCCACATTCTCAGCGTGTTCTGTCCTGGTTGTGAGCCCTGTCAGAGGAGTCTGATAGGGACATTGGAGCTCTGACTGTT
Source organism: Lygodium microphyllum (assembly GCF_053477565.2). Taxonomy (NCBI): domain Eukaryota; kingdom Viridiplantae; phylum Streptophyta; class Polypodiopsida; order Schizaeales; family Lygodiaceae; genus Lygodium; species Lygodium microphyllum. Next base: position 24,252,500 of record NC_141137.1, read on the forward strand.
CTAGGGCACTTAATCTGTATGCATTTCTTTTTCAGTGAGTGTCAGGAGTGTTCACACTATGCAGGCCATAGTTTCCAGTAGTCAGGAGGAGCCAGTCATTTGTGATCTACCAAGGGCACCCCGATTTTCTGAGGGTGGCAGCATTCTTGGCCTCAGTTGGGGCTGGTTGGCCAGTTTCTGATTGGCCAATTGCATATTTTTGTCCCCAGGCTGCTGGTTGGCCAGATTAAGTGTTTCGCTACTCACTTGATGAGGCAGATTACCTTTGTCTTCTGCAGGTGCTCACTCAGATTGCAGCATTCTTCTTCGTCATTTGCAAGGACTGTTGGCTGCACACTCTGTCTCCATCCTTGTCACTGTCTCTGGTGTTGTCATTATTTTCCAGCCTGATCAGGTGCCCTCATTGACGCTTTGGGCTGTGTGCAAGGATCAGTCGATTGTGTTCAGCATTCTTTCCAGATTATGTACAGATTTCTCTTTCATTCCTGCCGCCTCCTATCTTCTCCTTTTCTCTTCATGTTTGTATTCCTCTTCTATTGTGCACTCAGACTTGGTACCATTGGACACAGAGGTTTCCTATAGAGAAGACTACCCTATTGCTGAAAACAGAAATTTCAGCCTGCTGTTTGTTGCAGAAAACATAGGTTTTTTGCTTGTTGCATGTCCTTTTGACAAAGGCAGGACATCTACAATTGTTTTCTTGTAGGTGTAGCTAATTATTTTCTCCGTTTGGGCTCTTCTTGTTAGATTTGTTTATCGTGTGCGAATGCATTATTTGTGTAAAAGTGTGTGTTTAGGTGTGAACACCTTTGATAGCTTAGCCTATATATTCAGGTCCTATCACCTGTACTTTCATCTCACCTATCATTATCAATCTATTTCTTCCAATTTTATTCTCTCTCTCTCTCTCTCTCTCTCTGTCTATCTCTCTTCCATGGACTTTCATTTGCCATAGCATGCTGGTCACACGTGAACTCATACTCGATAGTGGTATTAGAGTAGTTGATCTGATTTGTCCCTATATAGTGAAGAAGCAGCCTACATGCACATCTCATGAACTGTTGCTGTTCATAATATAGTAGCAACAACTAAGAAGAAGAAGAAGAAGAAGAAGAAGAAGAAGAGGAAGAGGAAGACGAAGACGAGGAGGAAGAAGTGGAAGAAGCAATAGAAGCAATGGGAGAAGATGAGGAGGACGAGGAGGACTTGTCGAGTGTGGCGATCAACTAGGCACTTGGATGGACTGTGTGCCATTCTGCTCATGTTAATCTGCAGCCCCTTAGATGAGTCTCCCAATAAACAAGTGCAGCTTCATCCTCAATTGACATGTCACTTGCCCTCTGTACGTTCCAATCCTGTTGTGTGACTTGTTGCTATTGGTGATGCTTGTTAGTGCCACATGTGACAATTTCAGCCCTCTTGTGCATCATCACCACCAACTCGTGCTTGTTGACTTCTTGTGTGCCATATCACATCATCTCAGGATAGGCTTTTGATTAAGGTTTTAATCGAACCTTAATTCATTAAGTGAAAAACATTCTTGCTGAGGGGCAGTTTGTGTAAGAATTTTGGGCCCTTTTGATTTTCTGCTTGAATTACTCAAAATTCGTTTATACGCAAATTGGGGCATTTCAGTTTCTATTGAAATTTCATCGATTAAATTTGGGGCTTTTCACGCTAGCACTCTTTGATATAAAATCATAACATTTGATGATACATTTACATTGGCTCGGGTGCTTGCCTTTGACATTAGGCAAAAAATGACTTGCTAAGTATCTAGTTCTTGGTGATGCCATTGCAAGCAATCAATGTTAAGATTGACATCAAGCAATCAATGTCAACCGCATCCAATGCTTGGTGGCGCCATTGCAAGTGATGAATGTCAACCGCATCATCCTCAAGATTGACATTAAGGGGAGATTTTATTGCTATTAATTTTGTTAATAATAATAATAATTTTAAAAATTTAAAAGTAAAATATAGAAATGTGGTTGAAATTAGACACTAGCTATGCCTATATATGCACTAAGATCTTTGCATCACTTATTAAATAATTGTGTGGGGTTCTTTGCTTGGATTTTAATCTAAAATGAGTTATATTTCTTTTTATTTTCTTTCATTTACATTCACAAAGGAGCTAATTCTAGGGGGGATTGTAAGCGCTTCCCATGTGACCTCTGAGTTGATTCTGAAAGCTATACCTACGTATTTGGTTTTTGGTCATATGCCTAGTGCCTCTGAGCCATGCACACACACCTTTGAACCATGTCTTACATTGGGTCCTTGAGCTTCTTGTTGGTAGACCATGTCATGACCGTCCTCATATTGCACCTCTCTCATTTATGTATTTCTTTTTCCAGACTTGTGTGCGGGATTGAATATTGCCTCTTCAAGGCAAGGTTTTTCATTTTCCTTTTTCGTATGTTTTCTGTTACGAGTTCAATAATCCATGACCCAAAGGGGAGTTTGTTAGATTTATTTATCCTTGTGTGTGAACACACATTATTGTGTGTAAAAGTACGTGTTTAGGTATGGACACCTTTTTATACCACTTAGCATTAAGAATAAAAGTGTTAGCTACAAAGCTTAGCCTATGTATTCAAGCCCTATCACTTGTACTCTCATCTCACCTATCATTATCAATTTATTTGTTTCAATTTATTGTACAACTGAGATGCTTTGATCTTCTCCACTATTCCATGTGTCTCTTGCTATTAAAATTGACCAGCAAGCCTCCAAACCAATTTGCCCCTTGGTTTGCTTGGGGATTGGCCTTCACCTTGCTCCTTGAAAGACAAATGCAGCCCTAAATTTGATATTGATAGGTTGGCCTCTTGAATCTCCTCAAAATTCCTCAATCTCAGCTAGTCAAATTCATTAGGCTATCTAAGCAAGACACCATTCCAATGAGAAAAGCGTGTATTTACATGGAAAAATAGCAAAAATTGCGAAACAAAATACCCGTAAATATGCAAGAACGAATAACGACCAATTTGGCTCTTGGAGGGCTCCAAAGTGCAATCACATGCTGTAGGATTGACCCTTGGTGGTTGCAAATCACATGGGTTATCTCTCCTTGCTCTCTAACATCCTCTTCTCTCTCACAATGGTTGGAGTAGACTTTCATTATTCCACTAAAAACGTCTTTTCCACTTGCATGGGCAAGTTTTGCCAAGTGACAAACTTCCAATCCCATTTTTTAGTATTTTTAGCTTATTAAATTAATTTTTGAATATTACTTTTGAAAATTAATTTAATAATAACTCTAGTGTCAAAAAATCAATTTCACTAGCCAATAGTTTAATTGGCAAGATCAGTTTGTCTTCAAAGTATCCCTGAGCAGTTATTGATCCTTAGACTAGCATTAATAAATTAATTAATACCTAGTCTCTAATGCCATCACTAACTTTAGTGGCCAATGAATTGGTCTAGGCTAAAATGTGACACTGAGCACCACCTAGTATCTGTCGGGCTTAACTTATTACTACTTTTGCCTTTGGCACCAATTGCATCCTGGGGGTCCTCGGCCCGTTACTATGAAATAATTGATATGTGTATCACGTGCTTAACAACCTTGTATACTTGATTAATATCAGAGTATCTCAAAATTTCACGTCCTCGTGATGATAGACCTCCCTCTTGAAATCCTTGCAATCGTCCTCGATTGCATAGTCACAACATCAGTCATAGTTGTCCAACCATGCCACATGCCCCAAACCTTGTTGAAAAATTCCAGCCAGCATAAACACGATATAAAGCTGAAATACAGTCTAGAACTATTGCTAGACACCCATTGGATGCATCCATAACTCATGTTTCTCAACTGTTCTGACTATCAACCATAGAAAAGCATTATTTCAGCATGAACCATGGATGCCAATATTGTTATACATGGGTATATGCATATTACTAGCCATACCTGGATAAATTGGGCCTTGCACACTGCATCATCAATTGCTGTATACCATAAGGAGTTGTGTCATATATCTTCGTATGTGGTCCCTCACCCACCGTAGCATTGAAACTAGTGTCACCACCAAAGTAACTTGGCTGCCTCATAATTGCATGCATGCCTTGCTATCCAAAAAGCATGGAATTGGCACTTCTAAGTTGGCCTTGCATATGCATCAATTGCCCCACTGGCATCGTTTGCTTACGCTCACTACCCACATTTGGAACATGCTATTGTATTGGCTCTTCCTTTGGTGCATGTTGCTATCTTGAAGCTCTTGAAGATGATTTTCTTTTCTTGCTTTTGCTGCCCTTCTTTAAGGGGTTCAAAAAGCGTATGAACTAACTAAGGATCATTTGCCAATTACACAAACATTTTAGTTGTTGTCATCGTTGATCTTCAAAATGGTCATCAAATTCCTCTTCCTCTTGTTGATCATCAGCTTCTGAAGGCCTAGACGGACCCACATTTTGGTATAAACCAACATTATTAGCTTGCTGTCCATGTTACATGCCTTGTCAAAAATTTGAAGAAAGAGGCCGTGAAGCTGAAGTTATCGGAGCCGTGGAGCATGATTGCAGTATATTGAAGATGGGGCTGTTGAAGCCAATTGGTTGATGCGAGTTCTCAGTTTTCAGATGATGGTAATAAGAGTCTTCCTTTTGGCTTGTTTCTTCTACTGTTGCGTGGGGCACAGAGTATGTAGATCTGTTTTGATGTATGGATATGAGTGAGAGACAGCAGAGGACTGTTTTTCATCGTGTTGAGAATGATGTATGTTAGTTGTTTGCGTGAGGCTTTCCGTCAGCTGAGAAGAATGGAAGTAAATGATCTCTACATTTGACACTGTGTATGTGGCAGAGAATATATATTATGGGCAAATGTTGAATGCACGGACTCAAGTTAGTGAAAATTCGAAAGGATTTGCAGCCAGTAAAATGATGAATTAGAGCTCATAATGTTCGAAGCTCCATAACTCTTCATCAATGCAAGATATGCTGAGATGTATCTGCTATTGTACTGAAATGATAATCTGAAATTGCAAGGTTGTGCTTCTTGGAGTAAAGAAGTTATGTGTTTGCTGTATAGAGCAGCAATGTATTTCTACAGTGGTCTATGAGGCAATTTCTATGCTGCATGAGGTAACATGTGAATTCAGCAGCATCTACACCACCAACTTGGTTTCCTATGAAAGTCATCATGATTATCCATTGCTATATTAATGCAAACTCTGTTTTGTTGCAGTAATGGAATGTCTACAACATTGAAATGCTTGTAGTAGCTGAATTGGCATGAAAATTCGCTATATAAAGCTTTGGTTACCTGCATTTTTGGTTTGTATTTATGTGCACTTTGAGAAAAGAATAACAGAAAGGATCTACAATTGAGTTTGCACTGCTTGAGGCAACCATGCTTTGTGGGGCTGTTTCCGCACGGGATTGCCATCCCTAAAAAATAGGAGTTGTGTGAATCTGAAAGCTTGTGCTGTCAGAGTCAGGCTGCAAGATCTCTCTCCCCCTCTCTCTCTCTCTCTCTCATATGCTGATCGTCTTGTGTAGAACCTCTCTTTCTCTCTTTTCTTAAAAAAAAAAACTCACATTTTTACTTTTTTCCCTATTTTACCAAGCTTGCCCCTTGCTTCCTCTTAGTTACTAGATGGCAAACATGCCCCTTGCCACATAAAATTCCACTCGGGGACTCAAAATCGGAAGCAAAAACACGTTCCTTGTATGGGGATATCTCTTCTTGCATGAGGCACGTGTCTCAAAACTGAAATATCACAACCATGTGTCAAACATGCATGGTACCACTTGGAATTTTCATCTATCAAACCGACTCCTGCTACGGGTAGGTGTTAGAAAGACAAAAATGATATTTGCATGTGTTACCCCACTTGACCCCACGTAGCATCATGTCGCCGATCGCTCATTTTCACCCACCAATGCTTGCTGGAGAGAGATGCTAGATGGTGAGGAACCTCCTTGGCTGCCAAACGCAAGGTGGAGCCACCAGAAGCGTGGAGGATGACGTTAGATAGGGTGGATGCTGACGCCAAGAGAGTGTGGACTCCAAACGCAAGGTGTAGGAGCATAGAAGATGCTGTCGCCAACAATGGAGGATGGATGCCAGTTGAAGAGGAGCACATTGCCACCATAAACGTAGCCAACTGGAGATGAAGGCTAGTGCCAGGAGAGTGTGGAGATGGTGGTAGGAGAGAGAGAGAGATGATGGAAGAGAGTGCCAAAAGAATGATGAAGAGAGAGTGGGAGTGACGGACTGAAGGATCAGCCGTAAGGAATGAATGAGAGAGTGGCCTATAAATAAGCACAGTCATGTTAGCAGAGTATTTGTCAGCTCGTGTGAGTCTGAGCTTGATCTGGGCTGGGCATTTTTTAGGTATTTTAGGTTTTTTTTGGTGTGGCATTTTATGCCAGTGGAGCATTTTATGCACCAGTCGGCCAGCTTTAATGCTGTCCGACCAGCATTATTGCTCCCCACTTTTTCAGCCTATTTATACTTAGTGGCTCCTCCTCAGTCAGTCACTTCATCTTCACCATCTGCAGACTCTGTGGAGAGAGGAGCTAGTGCCAGTGCCCACGCAGTCAGTGACTCACTGTTGTATGCGACTGTCTCATGTTCAGATATATGGATTCCATTTCCCGTGCATACATCTGAGTTCTCATCTGTATCGTGTTCTTTCTTTTCTCTTTTTGTCTTGTGTTTCAGCAGTTTATTTCAGCACATGTTTATGCTTTCACCGCTGCTTCACTTCTGACATGGTATCAGTTTTCAAGATCTGTGTTTCTGCTGTGTTTTCTTGCTGATTTCAGGACTGTTTTGTACCCCTGCTGATCAGACGATTGCTGTCGCAGCCAGGCGACCTGTTTTGGGGCTGTTTTCAGCCTGCGTTTTTTGCAGTTTTGCCATCGCCTGCTGCCTCCGCACCCTCTGCTGCCTACGCACTCTCTGCTGCCTGCGTTTTTCATCTGCAGCTGCTGGCGACAGTTTTCTACCTGTTTTTCTCCAGTTTATAGCCTGCGTTTTGCTGATTCAGCATCTCTCGTGGCTGGGTGATTGTTACTTCAGGCCGTTTTTGCTGTTTTTGGCAGTTTTTGACTTTCTGCAGCAGATTTTGTCTTCTATTGATCAGATTTTGGGTTCTATTGCATGTGAACTCTCGTTTTCTGTAGTCTGTGCTTGTTTTTTGGCTGTGTTTCCTCTCTAAATTCCATCTCTTCTCTACTTCTCTTCTTATCCTCTCCATATGGCTCCTCCGTGCACTTCCACTGATGATAAGTTACATGGACCTGATTATCTCACATGGAGTGCTGTCATGAAAGCTTGGTTTGTGCAGAAGCGGCTATGGTACATCGTCTGTGGAGCTATTGCTCGACCTCTCTGTCCTTTTCCTCTTCCTGAAGACTTTGATGAGGACAACCATGATGCATCCTTGAGATTACAGGGGCGGCTTCCTGCACATTATGGAGGTGAGGCTTATGTAGCTTCAGAGAGGGGTGACGGGAAGAAGAAGTCGAAGCCCAGTGTTACCACTGTGGCAAGAAGGGACATTTGCGGAAGGACTGCAAGAAGTTAGCGGCTTCCAGGAAGAAGGAGCAGAAGACGAAGCGGGATGTTGACTCTACCGATGAGTCCTCTCCTTCATTAGACTCCGACTCCGATCCTCCGACCAAGGTGAAGTCCAAGGCTCGGAAGGGATCCTCTTCTTTGGATCGCGGGAAGGGCTTGCGGGTGTTCAGATGGGGCAGCCGCGCCTCATCTATATTTTTATACAGGTGCACAGGTTCCAGAGAGGGACGTCCCTGACGCATCGACTTCAGTCTGGCGGAATCAAATCTTGGAGCTGGGATTGACATCTAGGTTCATGCTGAGCTGGTTATCTGACAGAGAGCGGGAGGCTTTCGTCTGGAGCTCACATGAGGGGACACTTTGGTGGTCTGGCCAAAGGCGGGGAATCCATGGTCACCTATGTTCAGAGGCATTTTTGACAGGATGGTCTTGTATGCTACTGCGAGACATTAGTGATGGACACAGAGATATGCTATGATCTTCTCTATTTTCAGGTGTTTGGTACGTTCGACATCGAACATCAGGTTCACCTTGGTGGTGGCTTGATCACCCACTGCTTGGGTATCCATGGTTCTACTTGGTGGTTCTATGTTGTATAGTTTCTGATCCCTTTTCATTGTACTATTGTATTGTATCAGATCCCTCATGATCTGAGAGAGGGTGTTAGCAGAGTATTTGTCAGCTCATGTGTGAGTCTGAGCTTGATCTGGGCTGGGCATTTTTTAGGTATTTTAGGTTTTTTCTGGTGTGGCATTTTATGCCAGTGGAGCATTTTATGCACCAGTCGGCCAGCTTTAATGCTGTCCGACCAGCATTATTGCTCCCCACTTTTTCAGCCTATTTATACTCAGTGGCTCCTCCTCAGTCAGTCACTTCATCTTCACCATCTGCAGACTCTGTGGAGAGAGGAGCCAGTGCCAGTGCCCACGCAGCCAGTGACTCACTGTTGTATGCGACTGTCTCGTGTTCAGATATATGGATTCCATTTCCCGTACATACATCTGAGTTCTCATCTGTATCGTGTTCTTTCTTTTCTCTTTTTGTCTTGTGTTTCAGCAGTTTATTTCAGCACATGTTTATGCTTTCACCGCTGCTCCACTTCTGACAAGTCAGTCTAGGGTGGCGTCCCTTTCTGGGGTTGCAAACGCTAAATGCAAAACACAGAAATGCAAAAACGCAAACTGTGGGTGAAGGGTTTCTCAACAGAATCTACCTTCCCTTAGTGAGGGGGAATCCCTTTCACAGAGAGGTGCTTTACAGGTACTAGAGGCCTCTTGGTCTCGTCTATAGAAGGATGAGCCTATAATCATTAAACATTTCTAGGTGGAATTAGAGGCTTATGCAGGATTTATGGATTACTCAGTTTTGGGAGATACCTCTTGGACGACGTAGATCAACCATGCTATAGACCTAGCGGGATAGTTCAGTTTGCATGAACTAAGCCCTTATGTCACAGGTTCTTGGGGACTATGAGCCTACCATAGTTGATGAGGTGCTTGCACAAGATGTTTGGCATAGTGCTATGTAGTTTGAGCTCAATTCTATCGAGTAGAACTAGACTTGGGAGTGGTTCCTTGTTCAAAGAAGCGGAAGGTGATTGGTGTGAAGTGGGTCTATAAGACCAAGTATCTTGCAAATGGAACCTTGGACAAGTATAAGGCATGGCTTGTTGCCAAGGGATTTTTTTAGGGTGTAAGTTTGGATTACTTTGAGACTTTCGCACCGATAAGTCAGATGCCCACTACTCCAACTATCTTGGCTTTAGCTGCTCATCACCATTGGCCAATTTATCAGATGGATGTGAAGTCAGCCTTTTAAATGGCATCTTGGAGGGGGAGATTTGTATTGGAACTGCTTGAATTTCTTGTGCAAGGGAAGGAAGACCAGGTTTACAGGTTGCGGAAGGTTCTTTATGGCCTGAAGGAAGCCTCTATGGCTTGGCATTAGTGGATTTGTCGATTCTTCTCGAATAGTGGCCTCCATTGAGGAAATCATGATCCCAACCTTTGTTATAAGGTTGAGGAGGATAGGTATGTCTTGGTCTTGTATATTGATGATCTCATTATCATAGGGAGCGACACACAGGAGGTTGATCTTAAACTTCGGAGATATTGCACATGAGTTCGTCATGATGGATCTTGGGATCCTACACTTCCTCCTTGGTTCGAAGATTTATCAGATGACACATGGTATCATCATTTCCTAGCACAAGTACATTTTTGAGTTAATTTCCGACTTTGGTATGGTTGTGTGTCGGTCTATTTCTTGCCCATGTACTTAGAGTCCAAGCTTGTGGTAGCAGGTGATCCCCTTTGCGATGCCACTTGCTATAGGTCTCTTGTTGGCTCACTAATCTAGCTCATTCACACTAGGTCGGATATTTCTTTTGTGGTGGCTTTGTTGTCTTCTTTCATGAAGACTCCTACTCAGGCTCACTGGAGAGCTGCTTTGTGTGTTCTGCGCTATCTATAGGGGACACAATCCTACAGGATCATGTGTGGAGAGGGGGTCACTCTTTTTGGAAGGAGTGACTTTGATTGGGCAGGTGATGTGGATTCGAGATGGTCCACTACAAGTTATGTCTTCTCCCTTGGATCGGGAGCTGTCTTTTGGAATAGTAAGAAGCAAACTGCTTTGGCCCTTTCTTTTACGAAGGCTGAGTATCGTGCACTTTGTTCTAACTTCTACAGCTATGGAGGCAGTATGGCTCCATTGGATGTTGTTGAAGATTGGCTTTTCACTGATAGGACCCACAAAGCTATGTGTGGAGAGCTAGAGTGCCCTTGCTTTAGCAAAGAACTCGATGTTTCATGCTTGCATGAAGCACATCTTGTCTTGCACATCTTCAAACCACCTCATCTCTAGCGTACTCATCCAACTCTACTGCTGTTATTTATCATTCACAGGCTGATCTGGTGCCCTCACTGATACTGCAGGCTGCATGCAGGGATTGATTGGTCCATTCTCTTTTCTTCCTTTTGTAATCTGCGATCATTTCAGATTCAGTGTAATGGATTTCTTCTTCTCTTCTTGCATTGTGTGTGTGTGTGTATTTCTCTTTTGTTGCACACTCTCATAGGAAGATCAAGCACCATACTTTTACTTCTCAAACAAAGCAAATCGCCATAATAAAGATGACCAAACCAACCATGCTATAACTCAGTATCTTCCATAATGGTGGCATCAAACTGTAATGCATCCTCTGATGCTTTTCTCTCATACAAATCAAGTCGATAGAGGCCATTGTACAATGTGCTAGTGAAAATGAGGGCATCCCTGTGGTTACAGACATAGACACTACATTGATCCATGTGGAATTTAACCACAAAACCAACACATGCAATGATTGAAATTGAAAGCAAGTTTTTCTTTATGCTAGGCACATATAAAACCTTTTCAAGCATAATAGTTTTCCCATCTATTGCAATAATGGGAATTAGTCCAATGCCTTGGATTGCATACAAAGCATTATTTGCACATACAACGGATCCCCCCTTTTGTACATTTGCATATGATACAAACAAATCACAAAAATATATTATGTGCTTAGAGGCACTGCTATCAAAATGCCATGTATTGTTGTTTTCAGCCATTGATAAGCCATGTGCATGTGAGGAAGGATCATACGAACGATGCGTAGTAAAAGCATAAGATCGACCAATGTCCAAACTTGCTACATGTGCTGGTGTATCTTTTGTACTTATTGTATTTTCAGCAATATTCATACTTGATTGCTTCCTTTTTTCACTTGTAATCCTCTTTGTGCATTCCTCAATAACATTGTCCTTTTTCCTACAATAATTGCATCTTTTTTTCTTAACAGCCCCATCCTTGGTGCTTGAAGAGTTTGTGGAGGAGGTAATTTGCCTTTACCCTTTGAGTTTGATGGTTGCTATGACTTCCCTTTGTTCCTATGGTTGGCTGCAAATGCTTGATTTTCCATATCTTAGATTGATTCACCCATGATTGCTCTTCTTGCAATAACAATGACACCAATATATCAGATGTGTATGCATGGGCATCTCCTTTTGCAAGTAAGGGAAATATAGCGGCAAAACTTTGATAAGTGTCAGGTAGGCTAGTCATGATTGTAGAAACAAGAGAGGCACATGCATCAAGAAGTATTTCATGAATATTTGCAAGCTGCTCCGTTATGTCCTTGACATGTGTAATATAGGCATTCATTGAATCACCTTGGGTCATGTGCTCCATTTCAAGCTGTTTGTGCAAATAGGCTACACAAGCTTCATGGCACACTTGATATAATGAAGCAAGGTTATCCAAACACCCTTGCTCGTTGTGCACGACTAAATATGTGGGATAACTTGTCTTTTGCACAAGAGTGCCATCAAAGCATGTGCTTGGGCATCACACCCTTCCTAACTCAATTGATCTGTAGTGGAGGTGCAACAGGGGCTAGAGTGGAAGAGCCATTGGTGATAGTGGATGAACTAGATGAACCGTTGGCATTTTGTGTTGCGAGGCCTACAGGCCAAACCTTTGAACCGGATACATAACCCCAAAGTTGCTTGGGAGCTAAAACATGCTTCATCATGCATGCCCTCATCGGATAATTGGTGCCATCCAATTTATCGAAGTCTTCAAACATGTTTAGCCAAACCTTTGAACCGGATACATAACCCCAAAGTTGTTTGGGAGCTAAAACATGCTTCATCATGCATGCCCTCATCGGATAATTGGTGCCATCCAATTTATTGAAGTCTTCAGACATATTTAGCCAAACCTTTGAACCGGATACATAACCCCAAAGTTGCTTGGGAGCTAAAACATGCTTCATCATGTATGCCCTCATCGGATAATTGGTGCCATTCAATTAGTAAATCATTTTGGGCTACCATTGCTTGCTGCATACAACTGTTTTTCTCACAATAGCTGCTGCCAAATGTGTGACTACAGGGGCAGCTGTATGAAAAAGCAAAGAAAGGCTTAAAAACTTACAATTTTTTGTGCAATTGATGATGGCAAATCAAATTTTGCAACTAAAAAGGCTCCAATGCTCGAAATGTTGATGAATTTGGACAAATTTTTACAAAATTCCCAAATTTATTTGCTGGAGTTTGGTGAAATTTGGGCTTGTAGGTGAAAAGCCTCAACTTTTGGGCATGAAATAGAGTAATTTTTGTGCATCAAACACAAAATCCCCAAAAAATTTGGGGAAATATGAGATCTTAAGGCAAAAGCCCAATCTTTTTGAAGAAATTGGGTGAAAATTGATGTTTGCAGCAAAAATTCCCAAAATTTTGCTCATGGAGACTCGATAGATTGCACGCGGGCATGCATTAGTGGAGATTGAAGTAATTGATGATTAAAGTTTGATAATAATATTTTTTAATGTGGTGGGCTGTTCGGACAAAATTGTTTGATGTAAAACAAACATGTGCTAGTTAGATGGGTGCTTGGAGGGAGAGGAGTCAATAATCCGCTCGCATTGTTGGATTGTCACATCAGGTTTGGTGAAGCGTTGACCAGGCAGTAGATGCGATGGATTGATGAGCAACATGTGCAACTGATTGATGAGTAGGCTATGTGAGTTGACCTTCAAAGCTGCCATGACTCCAGCAACCAACAAGTCTACTTGTAGTGAATAGATTGCTTAGGATGTCGCCCTTCATGTAGAGGATGCACAAAGGGCAATAGATGCACGAGGAGTAGTAAACATCGAGTTGAAGACTCAATGGTGGCTTAGGCGGTGGCGGTGGCTAAGAAGAGGTATGGCGCTGATATCATTTTTAGGTTAGGATTCAGTAGCATGTACACACTCATAGTGAACAAGTGAACAACAAGGGCATCTTCATCTCCCAATATAGGTACATGTTTGAGCTTCATTCGAAGTTTGGTACAGTTGAGTGTTGGCTTCAGTATGTGTCCCATGGACCCAAAGTCCAAGTTGGTTACTATCGGAGATCCCCTTCTTGATGCTACAGGTATAGGTGTCTTGTGGGATTACTAATCTGGCTTATCCATACTCGGCCAAACATCTCTTTTGTAGTGGTGTTTTTATCTTCATGAAGACTCCTACTGGGACTCATTCGAGTTGCTTTGCACGTGTTGAGCTACTCTCTTGCTGGATGGAGTGACTTAGATTGGGCAGGTGATGTGGAGTTGTGACACTCCACTATAGGTTTTACTCTCTCTCATGGAGCAGCAAGAATTAACCTATTGTGGCTTTATCTTCTACGGAGACTAAGTATCGTGCACTTTGTTCTACAGCTTAGGATGCAATTTGTCTTGGGCGCTTGTTGGGAGAGATTGGCTTACCATAGATAGGACTGACACAATTGTGCGTGGATAACAAGAGTGCTTTAGCTCTAGCAAAGAACCTTGTGTTTCATGCTCACATGAATCACACCAAGGTTTAGGAATCAGTACCACATGGTTTGGGAGTGGACCGTGGATTTTGAGTTACCGGTGGCCTACTGTCCCATGGTGGACAATGTGGCAGATCTCTTCATGAAGCCTCTTCGAGAGGCTTCTATGCTTCATCATATAAGGTTGTTGGCTCTTCAAACACTCCTACTACCTAGGATCTAATCGGGGGAGTTAGCTTGCAACATTTTGTTAGTCTGTCATCTCTTGGTTGTGAGTCGTGTTAGAGTCTGATAGAGACATTGGAGCTTCGACTGTTTCAGAGCACTTAGTCTGTGTCCATTTCCTTTTGAATGAGTGTCAAGAGTGTTCACAGCATGTAGGCCATAGTTTTCAGCAGTTAGGAGGAGCCAGTCATTCATGTTCTGCCATGGCCGGCCTGATTTTATGAGGGCAGTTCACTTGGAGCTGGTCGGCCCGTTTTTGACCAGCCAGCAGCACATTTTTGCCCCTAGGCTGCTGGTCAGCCAGATTTGGTGTTATTTGGCTATATCTAGCTAACTCACTTGATGAGACAGATCATCTTTTTTTGTCTTCTGCAGTTGCTCACTCATATTGCAGAACTCTGCTCTGTCATTCGCGAGGAATGCTGGCTGCACACTGCATCACTGTCTCTGTCTTCCTCTCCAGTGTTGTCATCATTTTCCATCGTGATCCGGTGCCCTCATTGATGCTGTGGACTGATCAATCCATCATTGTATTCAGCATTCTTTCCAGATTTAATATAGATTTCTCTTTCATTCCAGCTGTCTTCTCTCTTCTCCTTTTCTCTCCGTGTTCATGTTCCTCTTCCATTGTGCACTCTCACAAAGTCTAGGCCTTGTGGCACAAGGGTAGGACCAAGGAATGGTCTCAAGACCTTTGAAACAGTGAATTCCTAAGGTCAAAACAATGAAACTTTTATTGAATGAAAGTTTAGCCAAAGTTTGTGTAAGCAATTATCGGTTTAATGTGTGGGCAGCCATTTGAAAGCAAGGACAATTTCAAATTTAATAAGGAAGGAAAAAATGCAGGATATTTTGCACGACTTTTGGGCAAAGTAAACTTGCCATTTTCTCTCTTCATCTGTCTTATTCAGGCATGAAATCTTGGCAGAAGCTATGGCTGGCTGAGACAGGATTAGTGAAACTATTTGCATGAGATCATTGTTAGGTTTCTCTTTTTTGGCTCTCTCCTTTAAAGGCAAAGAGCTTTTTGATTAGTGCTGAATTAGGGTGTGTTGATCGGGGCTAGATTAGGGTTCAGGGGAGATGAGAAATGATTCATACTGAATTAGTCATTGATGTGGATGTATGTTGCAAGTGGTATACCCACATGCATGCAATGTTTCAAACTTCCATGGCCACACAAGCACTGTTGGTATGAGTCCAATCCTAACAGTGTAAAGGCCATTGGCTATCCATAGAGGTCAGTCTATAACAGAATTCACTAGTTCTCTAAATTTTAAAGAAAAAAGCAAGAGTTCAATATCATTGTGATGTGACAATTTGGCCATATGCTTGTTTTATTCTTTAGGCACAATTGGGGGCTTATGCTATTATGTGGAATGATTTTGGTCGTGGATTCTTTGCCATACTTTTGAATGCACTTGGGGATATTGCTATCTTGTGTGTGGCTGACAAATATATGCTTGCATAGGATTGTTAGGAGTCATGTGTTTCATGTATGGTCATGACTTGCTTGTGAGTCTCAATTTGAGTTAGATGAGAGATTTGGAGCTCTAACACAATTTGTCTTTCATTTTATGTGTTTTAGATACTTCAAGTGGAGGGTGTGCTACTGCATTTCATTTCTGGCACAATGACCATTTTTTATTAGTTGGATGGGTTGACTTGGGTGCCCACAATTAGCTTTTTAATCTTGAGACTTGACATTGCTTGAAAGCTGGATTGTAAATTGTGATATATATGAACATTAAACATGTTGAATCTTCTCTCATACAATATATCTTTGTCTTATTCACCTTTATAGGTGAATGTTGACAAGATTAATATAGAGGTGTGTGACATCCCGTAGATACCACAAAAGAAGCAGGATATCTACTTCATACTCTATGAGAAGCTCTTGGTACTGGTGCATGAGACTCGTGCACAGAGGAGGGTTAGAGTCACTAGAGCGAGGGCCACACGTGATCGTTCATCACAGGCAGAGTCAGAGCTAGAGTCTGAGGCGGAGGCTGAGGTTGATGCTGCTTCATTAACTTCTCGATTAGAGTGCTTGGTGTCGAATGAGGAGATGGTGCACAGATTCTCGAAGTTCGGACGAGTCACGACTCGTGATATACAAGAGTTAGTTTAGCATTGTAGACTACAGTTACCAGTTGTTCATTGATGTTGATACTTGTTACTCAGTAGTTACTAGAGTCTAGAGACTAGTACACAGTGCACAGTGCTCACTGGATTTTGAGTTTTGATAGATTATTCAGATGCCATAGTTTCATGTGTCATTGTATCTTGATTTCTTATTATGCATATTAATTCTTGTTCTATTGTTCTTGGTATTAATCTACACTGTTATTTATGTCAATCTTTATTGCTCTTTAGATCATATATGATTCATGAGTCATAAATTATTGTTCATTTTATTACCTTAGGTTTTTAAAATTGAGTCTTAATTGTGTTAAGCTGTCTTAAGTTTCAACCATTGAGTCTTGACTCTTGAATCTTCACTCATGAATCGTGACATATGTAATGAATCACGATTTCAATCATATGATACGAAGACTCAAAATTTTGTATGAAATTTGGGTACATGTTGTTGTTGGCATTGATATATTTACATATCCACATAATACCGTATTTATTTTAGTATATGATCCGAAACGCTATTTTTCCATATTCAAAATTTGACCAAAACTTCGAAATCTTGGTTTTTTTCATCTCTATTTTCTTTGTTTTCAAAACTTTCCCATACTATGATAGGAGTCAACAACAGATTGAAGGTAAGATTGAGTTTTCTTCTTTGAATTTGATGCATAGAACTTATGACCATGCAAGAAAGACGAAATCTTCACCATGGATTGGCAATCCACAAGTGGGAATTAGTACATACTATACACTACTTCCATAATCTTTACTCCAATATTAGGTGTGAACACATCTATTCATGTTGATTCCTCTTTTTCTCAAGTGTCGGGAGATCTTGTTGATGAAGGGACTATCCACAATATTTTTTGGTTTATGAGCAATGAAGAAGACATATATTTCTTTTTGAACTTAAAAGAAGGTCTTTAATTGAAAGTAGAGGCTGCGAGTATTTTTTCATCTCCTTTTTCTTCAAATGATTTTGTTTCTCATGGTCAAAGTAAAGTAGGTGCATCCATATTTTTATCGCAATTTATCTTTTCAATTTCATGTATTTAATGGACAAAAGAAATCCATTTTATTTTCCATTTTTACACTCATTACAAATCCTTTTGGGCTCCTACGCATTCCACCCTTACATTTGCTGCACCTTCCTTTCAACACCTTTATTAAATGCATGACATGTTTCACACACTGAGGCACAACCTTCAAGACATCTCCTTTTCCTAATCCAGGCTGCTTTCCCATGGTAGAGGCTTAAATCCCCCTCTCTTAAGGGAGTGTATCCCAAACATATGTGAGTGTCCCCTACTTGATACCATAGTTTTTCTCCATAGCCTTACCTAGTGGCCCGATTGTTCATTCTTTCATTTCCAAGCCAACATTTGGAAAAGGCTTATGTGTCTTTGTGCCTCTATCTCCTCCATCGGTACCTTATGGAAACATTCATGTTTTTTTACCTCCGCATCACTTGGCTCTCATTGGACACTCATAGCCTATTTTTGTCTACCTTTCTTCTCCACCAAATCCACCTTAATTAACAATTGATGGCATGGCATCTGAAATCCCTGTCAATACAATAAATTGGAGGTGCTGATTTTAGTGCAGAATACTTTATCTTATTGGCATGGGTCATGAGGTAGCTGCTAAACTCTAATTTTTGCAAAAATTTAAGGTTTATATTAGAAATCCTTTTGTTGTCCACTAAATTTGACTAAGTTTTGTTGGGAATGGTAAAAAAAATGCTAAGACTTTTTGAGAATTGATTGGAGAAGATGAAAGAAAGCAAAGATGAAAAATAAATTTGATTTTTTTCGTGAGAAAACCCTAAAATTTGCTTATTGGCTACTTGAGCCTACATTTAGTGTAGTCATCTACTGCTAAGCATCTCCAAAATGCTATCATCTGATTAGCAATGATGTTGCTAGTCCTTGGAAGGTGTCTCCTTACTGTCCCTTGGTTACTAAGGCTTCCAAATAGCCGTCTTCTACAGCAAATTGCTGTTCTGTGATTAGAAAATGGACCAGCAGTTCTCTCTCTCTCTCTCTCTCTCTCTCTCTGTGGTGCGCAAATCGGATGCTGGATGTTGGCGTAGTGAGTGCCGGAAGATCCCCAAGAACAAAAAACTCTATTAAAACTCATAAAGTAAGAAAAAGATTTTGCACGACATGAAGCAAAAAGACAAATTGTATACAATCTTCTCCCATGCCTTGTGTGAGTGCTCCATAAGACATGTTATAAATTTATTAATCTCCAAGGTAAAAAATAGTCTAATTTACAATTAGCATGCTTTGGCTTTTGTGTTTGCTTTTGTCTAAATAAAGAATAAAGCGGTTGGGCATTCTGAAAGTCGGGTTGTGTCCAAATACAATGTGCAATAATGAAATATTTAAACTGAGCGCTTATGCGTATACAAAATAATAAATGTTTGTCTAGCGCTTCAATAAATAAGCGCGCCTAAATAAATATTAGTGCCACACCTTTAATGATAAGGTGCACGCCCATAAAAATGATAAATTTTTCTAGGTAATTTGAATACACGCCATCGCTCAGTGCTTCCCAATACTACCGCTGCCTGTTCTACAAATCAACTGAAGCATTCATAATTAAACCGTGGAATAAAAAACCTCATGGAATCCACCATGGAAAATGCCTCTTGGTATCATATCGTCGGGGTGGAATAGCAATTATCCTTAATTGCTATTAGCTTAATGTGGAGCGAGCAGTGAGAGGTAAGCACTTAGGTCACATGTGTGCATCCATTGGGCTTCTTCAACAGTATGATTTTTAAACTTAACCAAATATCTAGAAATCTACGGCTAGTTCCAATGGTCATAAAGTCAGTACTTAGAATAGTTTCAGGTTCAAGAATTTCAGTTTCTTCTTTTAATAAAGGAGGGTTTTCATAGACAGGGTATATAAGTAATTGACCTAAAAGGTCGTAGTAAATTGATATGAAAAGTATTATGAATTTTCCAGTGTTGGGGTAGTTCTAATTTAAAGGCATTGTCATTGATTTTGTGAATGATTTTGAAAGGTTTATAAAATCTAGGTGCTAGTTTAACAACAGGGTGTTTCTCAATACTTTGTAATATTCTCTTTTTAATGCATAACTAAATATAATCATCAACATTGAAACTCATGGCTTTTTTTTTCTTGTTAGCTTGTCTAGTGTATGATTGCTGGGCTTTCGCAATTATGTCTTTGACTTCAGTAGAAATAGTAGCATACGTATAGGCAATATCATTAGCAGCTTTAATTTTGTTTAACATTGATGTAATAAGTGTAGATAATCTATGTTCATAAATGATTTCAAAAGGTGCTTTTTGTGTAGCTGTGTATGGTGTATTATTGTATGTAAATTGAAGTAAATACAAGTGTGTATTTCATATTTGTGGTTTTGAAATTTCGTATGCACGTAAAAGATCTAGAATTGTATTGTTAGTAGCTTCTGTTTGTCCATTGATTTCAAGATAAAATGTAGATGAAAAATTAATCTTAGTATCTAAATTAGCAAATAAAGTAGTCCAAAAATTATTACAGAATCTAGAATCACGATTTGAAATAATAACTTTTAGCAAACCATGGTTAGTGAAAACAGTCTTTAAAAAATAATTATACAACTTGAGATGCAGTTAATGTTTTTTTGCATAGAAGGAAATATGCATGTTTGCTAAAACGATCTACAGTAGTCCAAATCATATCATGATTATCTTGGGTGTTAGGCAAACCAGTTATAAAATCCATTGAAATATGTTCCCATGGTCGTTCAGGAATTGGTAAAGGCATTAACAAACTATATTGCTTACCATGGTGTGGCTTGACTCAATTATTAAAGGAGTGTGTTATGTAATGTGATTTGTTTTCCATTAGAATGAATTTTCATTGAATGTGTGGAATAATCTATATCGGGATTATATTTGTGACGCAAAGGCATTCTTAAAATAATGCCATTAACTTACAAAGGTACAACCAAGAAATTTTTGTGCTCAACATAATTGTCAATTTTAAATTAAATCATGAACTTCTTGTGTACCATTATATCTAGCGTCTAAGAATGTAGCTTTTATTTATGTGATAATGAGTTGGAAAAGTATGTAAGTTTAATTTTTCGATCAATTTTATAGAAATAAAATCATGTGTGCTCTCATCATCATGCAAAACAATCTTTTCGTGACCATGCACAAGACATTTTATCGTAAATAATAAATGAGGATTTGACATACTTGGTAAAATATTTGAAGCATTGCTGATATCATCATCTTTCGTGAAGTCTGGTATATCTTGATGGTCTTCGTCTTCAGTTGCTCCCAAGTAGTTGATTTGAACCGTTGGCTTTTTGGATTGATAGTTTATTTCTAAGTGTCCAGGTTGATGACACTTGTAGCAAACTACAGACTTGGCTTTGGAACATTATTGGTAATGGCTGGAAGTTTAGGTATGTTGGGATTTGACTGAAGAGATGGCTAAGGATTTGAATTTGTGAGTGATGGTAAAGCAAGGGGTGGAGTTCAAGGTTTATAGAAAGATGAAGGAACAAAGCGATTTTGATTGAATCTTCGAAAGTTAGAATTAAATTGCTTTGTACCAAAGTTACTCTTAGTTGAAAATTGTTGCGGTCGCTTTTCTCGTCCACGAATTTTGTCTTTAGCATCATGGGTCAAATAAATCGCATCTTCTAAAGTCTTTGGCTTGAACATGTTCACTTCCGTATAGAAGCGACCAAGCAAACTGGAGATATACTTGCGCTTGTGGATCGCCTCAGGAACACCTTCAAGCATTCGAAGTTGGAGTAAGGCACTCCAGAAACGTTTAGTGTATTGCAAAATGGATTCACGATCTCTTTGTTGCAGAAGATTCCATTGTTTGATTGCTTTTTCATGGAATTGAGGTGGAATAAAATTCTGCAAAAATTTCTTTTGAAAAGCTTCCCAAGTAGTAGGACAATGAATACTCTTGCGGACAACAGTCCATCATAACGATGCTCTGTCCACTAGATGGTTAGTGACACATTTGAGTTTATCTTTCTCAGCATATTGCTTTTCATGAAAATAATCATCAAACTGACTGATAAAAACGAGAACAGTTTTTTCGTCTCATTGCCCATGAAAAGTACGGAATGTGAAATTTCTTTTACTTATCTTGGCTTCTTTCCTGAGAGATTGTTCTTCGATTGTCGCATCGATTGTATGTCGTATAACATCTTTGGGTTTCGCTCCATCTTGATCAGCAGTGGATTGTTGAAGAGTAGCTAGTTGAGCTTGCAAATTTTGACGTGTTCTTCGTTCCTTTTGAAGTTGCATCATAATGAGGTCCAATTTTTGCTTCATGGTTGGTTCCGGTAAATCATCTTCGGCCATAAAATCTTACATAGTTTGATTGGACATCTTGCAAAATCTCAAACAATCTTATACGCTCGAAATATTATTAGAGGGATGAGCGTAGCTGAAGTTTGGGTTAACAAGGCTTGTTAAAAAAAAGAAAAAGTCTTTTTTGCAATCTTGCTTCTTTTGCGGGTACGGTAATTGATGTTTGTCTTCTTCCAATGAATAGTTCTTTCGTATAGACTGCGTATGACAATTTGCTTGCTGGAAATTGTCTCTATTAGGATGCAGGTACGAACAGAGGCTTGCTGAAGGTGCAAAGTGGGTTTGGGATTAGTTCAGTGTGAACAACCACTATGGAGGAAGAGATTTAAGATTGAAATTTTTAAGCTTTAGGAAGCTTAATAAGCTTAAGCTTTATTGAAAGCTTAATAATTTTAGGAAAAACGAATCAAGACGGTGGCAGCTTGACGTCAGATTCGGCGTCGATGAGTACATCCTGCCGCTGCTGACGATGAAATTTGGGGGCTTAAGCTTTTTATAAAGCTTATTAAGCTTTTTAACTCCAAGCTTAATCTTCTTCTTCTCTGCTTCTCTACCAACCAAAGAGATTTACAAAGGATCTTTAGAGGTGGTCCTTCGCGATTTGACAGCACAACAGGGGGTTCTTCACCGCCAGGAACACGATGGTGTTGACGGTTTCGCGAGACAACCTGTAGAGACCGTTTGTTCCAGGAGCTTCGCCTTTGCGTGAGATGGTAAGCGATTGGAAGCCCTTGATTTCAACTTCGCTCTGATACCACTGGTGCGCAAATCGGATGCTGGATGCGGATGTAGTGAGCATCGGAAGGTCGCCAAGAACAAAGAGCTCTACTAAAACTCATAAAGTAAGAAGAAGGTTTTGCACCATATGAAGCAAAAAGACAAATTGGATACAATCTCTCCCCATGCCTTATGTGAGCGCTCCACAAGGCATGTATTTATGAATTTATTAATCTCCAAGCTAAAAAATAGCCCAATTTATAATTAGCATGCTTTGACTTTTGTGTTTGCTTTTGCCCAAATAAAGAATAAAGCGGTTAAGAATTCCAAAAGTTAGGCTGTGTCCAAATATAATGTTCAACAATGAAATATTTAAACCGAGTGTCTATGCGCGTACAATATAATAAATGTTTGTCAAGTGCTTCAATAAATAAGCGTGCCTAAATAAATATTAGCGCCACACCTTTAATGATAAGGTGCACGCCCATAATAAATGATAATTTCTTCTAGGTAATTTGAATACACGCCATCGCCCGATTCTTCTCAACGCCACCATTGCTTGCTCTACACATTAACTGAAGCATTCACAATTGTTAGAAAATAATAAAATTAAACCGATAAAAGTGAATACCTAGCAGTCTTCAGCTACAAAATAAATAAATGGGTTGGAGCTTTGTCTTAACCTTAATTTAATACGAGTGCACTTTAAACTCATAAATGTCAATTAATTTAAATATGTATTTTGCGGAATCACCCGATGTGGAATCACCCATGTGCACATTAAATTAATCTGACGCACGAAAAGGACAGGTGTCCCCGTTAACTTCTCGCACAAGGAATCCACCTTGTGTACAAGCCTTAGTAAATAAATATAGTTTTAACAGAATCCACCACAAAACCTCACGGAATCCATCGTGGAATAAAAAACCTCACGGAATCCACCATGGTCTCATAGAATCCACCGTGGAATATGCCTTTTGGCATCACTCTCTTTCCTCCCCTCCCCCCCATGCTATAAAACTAACTGAATGGCTAAGATCCAAATCTTGAAAATGTTTTCTTAGTTGGCACGGGCATTTTTGCCAAGTGGTAGGCTTTTAAATCCCATTTTGCAACATTATCTAGCCATCTAATTAATTTTCAAAATTTAATTAATTATCTAGCTATCTAATTAAGTTTCAAAATTTAATAATCTTGAAAATTAAAGTTAGCCCTTCTGACCTTACCCAAAATTAAATGTGTCCATCCATAATTAAATTTGCTAGGCTATTTGCAACCTAGAGTGTCCCCAACCTCTGTTGATCCTTAGACTAGCATTAATTAATTAATTAATGCTAGTCCCTAGTGTCACCATTGACACTTATTGGCCAAGCAACTGTCCTAGAGTCAAAACTGACACTAGTTGACTCCCAAAGCCCACCTAGCATAACTTATCACAACTTTTGCCTTTGACATCCACTGCACCCTCGAAGTCCTTGACTTGTTATCATGAAATAATTGCCATGCGCATTACTTGTGCTAAACAACCTTGCACATTTGATTAATAACTTAATCAAATGTTATTGTCAAGATTAAAGCATCTCAAAATTTCACATCCTTTGATAGATCTCATTGAAATCTGTGCAATTATCATTGATTGCATTGCATTGTCCTAAAGGAAAAACATATTGCACCGGAATTTCTAAAAGGCATCACAGTCACAACATTGGCCAGTGCTATCCAACCATGTCAGATGCCCGAAACCTTGCTGAAAAATTCTAGGCATCATAAACATTAGATAATACTGAGAATTAGCCCAGAATTGTTGCTAGAAACCCATTGGATGCATCCATAACTCATGTTTCTCAAGTGTTTTGAGTTCACAACCATTGTAAAGTATATTCTTAGCATAAACCATGGCTGAAGTTGTCAATGGTATTTACTAACATGCTACTGTCCATGGAACTCGTTGTAAACCATTGAAAGCTGAGCACAATCTGATCATAAACCGATCATTTGCTGATCTGAGAACTGATCACAAACTGCTGCAAATGTGACCCCAAGCTGATCACAAACTAATTGCAAAAATTGATCAACAATCTATGCAAAAACTGATGCAAAAATGATCCCAAAAGTGACCTTAAACGGTTCTCAATTTGATAAAAAACTAAGTTGAAACTAATCAGAATTTGATCTCCAAACTGAGGTAAAAGCTCATGCCAAACTGATCATGAACTTGTTTCAAATTGACGCAAAAGTCTAGTCTCAGAGCCACGGTAATAACCATGCTCATCTACATACATCTCACAATGACTAATATATTGAGTAGTGATCCCATGACAAATATATTGTCAGCATAGTAGCTTGGATGCATGCTGAATACATTTGAGATCCACTACATATAAGAGCTGTCCGCAATTGGAGGAGTGGAGGTGCTATCTCCCCCTTGAGCATTAGGCAATACTCGAGGCCATTGCTTTGCTAAACCTGACTGAGCTTGAACTGACGTTTGTTCTAACTCAAAGGCATCTAGGTAACGTTGCAACAACTGAGGACGATTTACCAAGTCATCCTCTTCCATTCATTTTGCATCCATTGGTGAATAATTTTGAAACTTCACCAACTATCGCTTGAAAATTTACCTCTAAGCTTTCTTTCCTTATGTTTCAAGATCTACCGAGGTACCAAAATCTCATCCACCTCCTCAACTTGAGGCAGAATTTTAGTAGACATATCCTTTGGCACATCACCATGAAAAGGCCTTAACAAACTTACATGAAAGGCATTGTGTATGCACCAATGTAGAGGTAATTTCAGCCAATATGCCACATCACTGATCTTCTGTAACACTTGGAAGGGCTCATAGTATCTCATGCTCGATTTTGCATGGAATCTCTTTCTTCCTTTCATCTTTTTCAGCTTTGCATTTTCAAAACGTAATAATATATAATCGTCTTCTGTAAACTGAAAGCTCATCTATAGTGATCAGTTGCCTTCTTTTGCTTTTCTTGTGATCTTTGAAGTGGATACTTTATCTTTACATAGATTGCAACCAAGTTTTTCACAGAACGATCAGTCTCAAAGATCTCATCCTCAGTTTGCAAGATAGGTGGTACCTTCTTGCCACCCTCATCCACCTCAAATGGAGCTTTGCTAGTGGAACTATGTACTGTATTGTTATATGCAAACTCAAGTAATGGCAAATAGTGCTTCCACTGTATCTTGTGGTGAAATCAGCCTTTCGTAGATGGGTGGTAATTCAATGATTCCAGCTTTGTTACATCAACAACATTTATTACAAAACTGAGAAATGTAAAATAACTTACAATCTTGGACAATGGATACCTTGTTGGTCCCAAAACTAGCATCTCTTTCGGTATTTCTTTAAATTAATTGAAGAAGAAGTTGATGAACAATGGGATTTTTCCAATTCCTTTCGGTATTTCAACTCCCCTTGTGGTCCAAAATGACCAGTAAGTCTTTAATTTGATTTGCGTGACAAGTGATAGCCTTTCCAAATGGTTTTTTAATTATTATTCATGATTAAATATTAGTTTTCAGTCTTTAAATATTGAAAATTAATCTAATAATTATATTGCTGTAAAAAAAAAGACTGGCCAATACTTAACTTGGCTAGGCAAGTATCTTTGCGGCATAACTTATGGCAACTTTTGCCTTTGATATCCTGTGATTTTCTTAGATCTCGGACTTGTAAATTTACTCTAACCCGAATTACACCTGACGTGTCCAACGTTTACTTAACCATGTGATTAAAAATTAATCAACATGTTAAGTGAGATTTCAAAAATACATGTCTTCATGACATGTGATTTGAAATATAGCATCTTAAAAGATTCAACACTGTGGAATTGGCTTTCTCAGACTGACCATCTGTCTAGGGATGGAAGGATGATGAGAATTTGAGTGTGGTATATATATTCTTAAACAATTCCTTAAAAAAAAAAAAGATCATTTGAGGGTGTGGATAATTGATAATCAACTTTGGTAAAGCATGCTACTTAAAGATGTGCTGCAAAAACATGGTGCCGTATCATTTGCCTTTATTTTCTTTCTCATCGAAATGAAATAGCCTTGTTTGTTAAATTTGCAAATGATAGTCTATATCCCATCATTCCTTGTAGGTATCCTAGAAAGCTAAAAAGTAAAATCCATTGTAATGTTGCGCCAAGTCCTATTTGGAATAGGCAAGGGTTGCAGCAAGGCCGACATCTTTTGCCTATCATATTTTACCTTGTGACATACGATGCATGTTGTGACAAATTGCTCTACATCATACCACAACGCTGGCGAATAAAAGAAATGCTCCATGGCCTTGATTGTGGCATTGATACCTCTGTGTTCTACATGTGGAGCAGTATGACTTTCATTGATAACACTAAGCCTCAATTGCTTTGTGACACACAATCGTCCATGCACAATTAGAATCCCATCTCTAAGCATAAAGTGCTCATGCCTTTGGCCATTGCAAAGCTGATCATAAACATTAGTAAAGTCTGAATCAATAGTATATTGCTCTTTCATGGCGTCTAGCTCAGTGTGACAAAACCATGATAATGGCTGAAATTTGTGGCTTACGTTGTCGTGCCACTATGCGGTCACAGTGTGAAAAACTCTAGAGTGCATCGTCATTCGACTTTCTTATTGATCTAGAGAGCCAATGCCATATTAGTCATTAATTTCAGTGTCCTTAGTGTGGATGGTTCAAAAATACTAGATTTTTGGACAAGTTTAGCCCATTTTTGATAGTTTAGATATATTCTCTTATAAATATTCAAAAACTGTAGACAACTTTTAGAATAGAATGACATGTAAGAAAAATCAAGTGGCTTTCATTTATTTTTTGGGGATTTTATGCAAAAAGAAGGACAGACGAAATCGCGCGACGCGCGATCGCAGTTTTCAGGCAGTGAATAACACTCCGAATTGGGAGAAGAAAGAGTGATCTAGGAGAATTTTGGTCATGTGTCTTGGTATTTTTACCCCCTTTCGGAATCAATGGAAGTATCAAATTGACAGTTTGAGCAGTAGAGAGGAAGTTATTGTTTTATGCACGTTTTTGTCTACGAGATTTATCTTCTCAGGATGCAGAAATAAATTGACAGGCTTTACCTTTGTGAGTATTCTTCTACATCTTCTATTTCTTTAAACCCCTTCTCTTCTGTCTACTCCTCTCCTTGAATCTCCCTTCAGTCTACTTTCTTTTATCCTCGTGGTAGACTTTCGACCCCAAACGCTTCGATAGTGAACTCGACGTCAAAGTCGGCAGCAGGCTTGCAAAGATGGGGGATTCTACAGGTTCAATTGGTGGTGATGCTTTACAACAGATGATTGCTTTGTTGCAACAACAACAATAGTAGCAATTGTTGTTACAATAGCAGATGCAAACTCGGCAAGAAGCAGAAAGAATTGATTCCTTAGTTGTGAATGCATTGCAGGGAGTGGGACAGGAATTGAAGCAGTTTAAGGGTCAAAATGTTTCAGCTTTCATCCGGTTGTATAAAGGAAAGATGTTGTTTCATGGGGTACCGCAATATGCATGAAGTCGTATTTCTCCCGTTTGGCCATGCATACATTGCATGATCGGATTGATGAGTTATGTAGAAGAGATGTTGATTGGGCAACTTTTAAGGAAGCTTTAAAAGAACAATTTTTCTTGGAAGATGCAGGATTGGTAACTAAAAAGGCATTTACAGATTGTGTTGAAAAGCCCAATAAAGGGTTGGTTGCTATAGCTTTGCTCTGTGAATTGGAAAGTCAGTATATGTAGTTGGATGCCGATGAGCAACAATTGTTGGAGAGTCAAAAAATTGATTTGTTTTTGAAGGTTACAGATCTTGTCTTGCAGGAGAAGGTGATTGATCGTTTAGAAGATACCTCTTCTGAAACGGAACTGAAATCGGATTGGGCTAATGTAACTGAGTCAGTGCATATGTTGGTAAAGAGAGAGCGGATGAAATTAAGATGGGATACAATCACCACACCTGCCAGTGCTCAAAAGGGGGCTGAAATTGCAGCCAAGGCGGCTATAGCTATGGCGGCATAACTAACTATAGCTGTTTGTCCGCCTGGCTCTTAAAGGTGATGCTGTGGATAAATTAATCAAAGGCATGTGTGATTTGAGATGAATTTGGCAGAAATCTATGAAAAGGTCGAAAAGTTGGATGTTAAGGTAGAAGAGAAGGCTCGGGCAACAGCCCAAAGACCATACAAAGAAGGATACAAGAGGAGATGCATTTGGTGTGATAGTTTACAGCATGAAAAGCAAGACTGTACAGCCTACCGTGAAGTGGAAGCAAAAAGGTTAGTCTTTTGGAAAGATGAGAAAATACATGCAACATAAACTTGTCTTCCAATAGAGCCAAATTTTGGAAATGTTGGCATGCAGAAGAGGTTGGAAGATATGGCTGCAAGGAGGGCATTTGTTGCGATAGATATAGCCACATATGGGTTGAGAATTGAAAAGACCGATGAAGCTTGTAAAGGAAGCATGGCTGAAGCAAAATCTTGCATTTGGATGTGAGCATTAGATTGCATGGAAAAGGGCAGAACAATAAAGTTTGAATTGGCTGATGTAAGTCAGAGTATACGAGGGAGAACAGGATGGAGTGCACCAGTGGATTCATTTTCAGCCTATGCTTATTTGATTGAGGTTCATAATCAAGAAGCTCTTGTGGAAGAAAAGAGAAGAAGAGATGAGGACATTGCTAGTCCTTCCTCTTCAGGCCTATCTAAACGCATAACACGAAGTAAAATGGAGTAGCAGAAAGAGGCTGAAAAAGCCATACCTGAGCATGTTATGGAGGATGCATCTCAAGAGAAGAAACAAGAAGGGAAGAAAAGGGACAAGTAGCCCGATTACAGGTTACAATCGGATCTTGAGATTGTCACAAACCTTAAAAAGGTCGTGGAAGATCGCATACTTGGCAATAGAGTGGAATTCACACTTGGTGTAAGTTCTTGGAATCGCAAAGCGTGAATTTCATGATGCAATTATTGATGTGCTGAAACTAAAAAGACAGTTTGACGGTGAAGTTTTGCAAGCATTGATGCAGGTTGACAAAGACATAGAGAAACAACTTCAAAGGGAATATGATGATGTATGTAAATGTTGATTTGGAGCAGGTTGATATTGAAAATGGGTTAAATGGGAGTGTAGACGTCTATCAATAAGCACATGAAGAAGAAGATGCTCATTTTATTCCAAGCAGTCATTATTCACGAATGCATTGGGCTCATGCTACAATAGAGACACTTGTTAATGCGGGAGGAAGAGAGACGCCTTGCATATCTCTCTTGGATCATGGTTGTAAAATTAATGTTATGGCACACGGCTTGTATGAGAATGGAGGTTGGCCGATTGATGTAGATCCGGATGGTGCATGTGGGCAGCAAACAATTCATCAGGGGATCCTTATGCGGCTTGTCCCAATGTACCTATGACTATTAGAGATGTCAGGGATGAAAATCATTTTTTGTGCAAGATTCATGTAGTTATCCGGTGATTTTGGGACAGCTCTATATTTCGGAATCAAGACTGGAAACAAAAGCCTTAGATGATGGTTCTTCATATGCTCGGGTTTGGAGTAAAGACAATACAAAGGCGGTACATTTTCTCATTGTTTGTGTGAAACATCCCCGCAATCGGGATAGGTTGCGGGATAATCCTATGCCACCTAATGCACAAGAGTTTAAGGGTTTTTAGATAGCACTGCTGTAAGTGGAGGCTATGGCAATGCCTCTAGGAAGATAATTATGCCTCAAAGAAAGGGGGAAACTGTGTTTGTGTTTGGATTGCAGGAATGGACAGCATGTAGTTTTGGCAGTTTTAAGAATATTTCAGCCATGTGCAGGGCTGAAAAGAAATATGTAGGATGGGCTGAAAAAGAGCTGAAGACATATGGTTTGATGGCTGCAAATGAAGGTATTTTAGGGTTGTTTTCAGGGCTCGTTGATGTTGATACAATGGCTGAAATTTCTGCTGCAATTAATACTGAAAACAGGGCAAAAAAAGAGGTTATTTATGTTGACACTTCAGAGATGTATGAAGTCATTCAGGAGTCTGCTGAGGATGAATGTTATGGTCTGCAAAACAGGGCTGAAGCAAGGGTGGATACAAAGTATAAAACAATTGTAAAGAAGGTTAAGCCTGTGGCTTTGCCTTTACCGCCTGAAAGTGATGGGTTGGTTGAAGAAATGACTCAACAGCCTAGTTTACGGGATCCACATGGAGTAGGATATAAATTTACAGCTGAAACTTTACAAAAGCTGAAAATTGGTGATACAAGCTTTCTTTTGTCTGCAGAAAGAGCTTGTTTCTTGCAGATGTTGACAAGGCAGGGGAAAGTCTTTCGTTTTAGCCAGATGAAATTGGATGTGTTGATCCGACCATAGTTGCACCTATGGTGACCTTTACAGTACCTCGTGCCATGGAATTTAAGGACTATTCCAGTACCTCGGGCATATTTACCTAAGCTGTTGGAGCTTTTGAACGAGAAGATCAAGATGCGGATTTTAAAGCCCTCTTCAGCTCCATATTTGAATTGGTGGTTTATTGTTCCAAAGAAGAATGGCTCTTTGAGGTTTATATATGATTTTCAAGTAGTTAATAAGGTCACCATAAGGAATGTTAGATCAGGCCTGATAGTGGATGAATTTAGAGAAGCATTTGTAGGCAAGGCAATTTACTCTATGTGAGATTTATATTCAAGATATGAATAGTTTCAGCTTGCATTAGAAAGCCGAGATATCACTACCATAAAGACACCACTTGGATAGGTTAGGATGTGTACGCTTTCATAGGGAGCAACCAATTCGGTGGCGCATATGATGAATGCTATGCATAAAGTTTTGAGGGAGTATATTCCTCAATTGACCTTACCCTTTCTTGATGATGTGCCGATCAAAGGATGTGATATCTATGAGAAGAATGAAGAGTTGAATGAGCATGGATGTAGAAGATTTGTGGTTGATTATATTGCTAATTGTGACAGGATTTTGAACCGTCTTGAAGAAGTGCATTTGACTCCGTCAAGAGAAAAGTCGATTTTTGGAGTGGAGGAAGTATTAGTTGTTGGACACATATATGGACCATATGGAAGGAAGCCCTCACCAGTAAAGATTGATGCCATAAGCAGGATGCGGGAGACATGTTCGAATGTATCCGAGGTGAGAAGATTTTTGGGTGCATGTGTCTTTTACTTAATATGGATTCCGCATTTTGCTCATGTGGCTGAAAGTTCATAGCTCTTGAGAAAATGACAAAAGTTTTGGTGGGGTAAACCGCATACGAAGGCAATTCAGAAGTTAAAGAGCTTATTGATTTCAACCCCAACACTAAATAGAGCAAATTATGAGAATGGGCAGCCTATTATTCTCACCGTGGATACAAGCCCAATTGGCATTGGTTGGGCAGCGGGTCAAGATGATGCTGATGGAAATAGGTATGCCATTTAGTTTGAATTAAAGGTTGTCAATGAATGGCAATGGCGGTATTCTCAAGTCAGAAGAGAGCTTTGGGGTGTAGTAATAGCCCTTAAGTGTGATAGGGAGTATTTTATGGGAGCTCATATAGTGGTAGAGATTGATTGTCTACTTTTATTGGGCACGATAGTAAATTGCTCAACTCCTGATATTGCCATGTTACAGTGGATTTCATATATAAAGTCACTTAACCTTGATTTTCAGCATATTGTAGGTAGAGAAAACCTTGTGGTTGACATGCTTTTACGAGCAAGGTATAAAGATGAAGAGGAGTTGATGGAAGATGAAGAGGACGATGTGATAGGTGTTGAAAACGATTTTATGACAGCTGGGAGTGAGTATGCAGCTGCTATTACTACAGGTACAATTGTTGTAATAAGGATTTCAGTAGTAAAAAAAGAGCTTACAGCCATGGAGAAGAGATGGGCAGTAGAGAGAAAGTATCATCAGTGTTATGCTTCAGTGAGAACACAATTTTTGGAAGAGTTGTATGAGGATTATTGACTGAAAATAGGCCAATATCTCGATCTCATGACAAAGAAGGTTGAGTGGTTTGAATCTGAATTCAAAAGGATTAAAAGAAAAGCTTATGGGTTTTTCTTGAAAGACGGATATTTATGGAAGCATTCAAAGAAAAAGAGAGGAGCTCCAGTAGGTGTATTGGGAGATAGGGCTTCTTAACAAGTGATGTAGAAGTTTCATGAAAGATTATGGGCTGGGCATAGAGGAGTTTCGGGCACATTTACCAAGATCAAAGAGAAGTATTGGTGGCAAAACATGTATAAAGATGTGGAGCATTATGTGGAATCATGTAGTGTCTGTCAGATGTATTCCATGGTAAAGCATAGAGATGGGTTGCAACCGACCTATCCATTGTCTATGCGTTACAAATGGGTAGTTGATTTGGTTACCATGTCAAAAGATGACGTACCAGCGAGACAGTAGGGTTGGCGGGGAGGACACGGAGTGAACTCGACAAACATGGAGAAGAGAAGAGAAGAGAGAAAAAACTCTGATGAATGGAATGATGAAGTTCCGAATCATGGAATGAATGTGATACAAGGGAACAAGGGTGCCGCAGCACAAGGAAGATGATAATGACAACCATGAACCACGAACTGCAATGTCCTTTTGAAGGAGTGAGAGTACTGGAGAGGCTGGAGAGAAGAGGTGACGGACTGAATGAATCAGTCGTTAGGAATGAATGAGAGAGTGGCCTATAAATAGGCTTAGTCAGTCTAGGATGGTGCTCGTTTTTGGGGCTGCAAACCCTAAACGCAAAACGCAGAAATGCGAAAAACGCAAACTGTAGGTGAAGGGTTTCTCAACATACCATGCCTACAGGTTTATGGAATATGAGATATCTTGTGCTTGCACGAGAAGACTTGACAAATCAAGTGGAAGATCGAGCTCTTAGTACAAAGACTACTCAAATAGTTTGGAGGTTCTTATTGGAAGAAGTCTTTTGCAGGTATGGTTGTGTTGGTAAAGTGTTTGCAAATAGAGGAGAATTGGATGCGGATGAGGGTCGTGACTTCTTTTCACGATTGGATATCAAGCTGGCTTTAACTTCAGCTTATAATCTTGAACCAAATGGCAAAAGTGAAAGACTTCATCAGCCTATCATTAAGGCATTAGCAAAGTCATGCAAGGACAGGATGAAAGAGTGACCAATAATGTTACCCTTTGCTTTATGGGCTAATAGGACCACTCAGTGTGCAGTTACAGGGTATATGCCTGCTGAATTAATGTATGGACAACAATCAATCATGCCTATTGAGGAGACTATTGTTATTTGGAGTGTTCTAGCATGGGAAGAGAGTTTGAATAGAGAAGAGTTGGTGGTCTTATGCATTAGACAGTTAGAAAGAAGGCCTAAAGACATTGAGACAGCCATAAAAAAGTTGAAGACTGCAAGGATCAAGAACAAGAAGACGTTTGACAAGCGACACAGACTTCGACCACGAGCTATATAAGAAGGGTACTGGGTGCTGGTTTATGACAGCAGCTTGGAAAATCAGCATAGTGCCAGTTGAAAGATGGCAAAGCAGTGGCTTAGTCCATACGTGGTAAGGTTTGTTTTGGATAATGCTACCTATGAATTAAATGTGAGATGGATGGGACAACTCTAAGGATTATAGTGGCTGGAAAACGTATCAAGCTCTTTAAAGGTAGGGAGTCTTCAGCATATGAGTTGAAGGAGTTGGATACTGAGTATGAACATGAGAATATGGAAGAAGAAGAGCTAGAAGATGAAGACATTAGCATGGAAGAGGATACTTCTTCTGACACTGCAGATCTGTAAGACTTTGATACATACCGGAGGATATACAGGTTAGGAGAGGGTGGATGTCATGCTGTTACGTGGTCACAGTGTGAAAAACTCTAGAGTGCATCGTCATTTGACTTTCTTATTGATCTAGAGAGACAATGCTATATTAGTCATTAATGTCAGTGTCCGTAGTGTGGATGGTTAAAAAATACTAGATTTTTGGATAAGTTTAGCCAATTTTTGATATTTTAGATATTATCTCTTGTAAATATCTAAAAACTATAGACAACGTCTAAAATAAGATAACATGTAGTAAAAAACAAGTGGCTTTCAGTCATTTTTGGGAGATTTTATGCAAAAAGGACTGGCGAAATCGTGCGACGTGCGATCGCAATTTTCAAATAGTGAATAATACTTTGAACTAGAAGGAGGAGTGATCCGAGAGAATTCTGGCCAGGTGTCCTGGTATTTTACCTCCCTTTCGGAGTCAACGGAAGCATCAGATTGGCTGTCTGAGCAGCAGAGAGAGAGTTATTGTTTTATGTACGTTTTTGTCTACAAGAGATTTATCTTCTCAAAATGCAGAAATAAATTGATAGGCTTTACCTCTGTGAGTATTCTTCTACATCTTCTATTTCTTTAGACCCCTTCTCTTCTGTTCACTCCTCTCCCTGAATCTCCCTTCAGCCTACTGTCTCTTACCCCCGTGGTAGACTTTCGATCCCAAACGCTTCGACAACATGAAAGTGCATCAATTGTCACATTTTTTTCACCATTAATATGTACAATTTGAAAATGTGTGTGTGTGTGAGAGAGAGAGAGAGAGAGAATTTGCGCATCTCATGTACTTATTTGACAACTTTGTCTACATTAGAAAGTACCTCCAAGTTTGATAATTTGTCTACATTGTAAAACCAGTTCCCCAACAAATAATATTTCCATGTAGATAGTGCATGAATTCTAGCCAAGAGCTCTTTCTCATAGATCTGCAAATTCTTCTCTGTAGAGTGGAGAATCGGCTCTCATAAGCAATAACAAGGCCATCTTGTATAAGGACAACCTCTGTGCATGTTACAATATGCATCACTCTGAACGACAAATGACTTCTTTATATCAGAGTCAACACAAGCACAGGATGTGAAGTCATATTTTCCTTTAATTTTTCAAATACTGAAATTTTCATTGTTATCTATCTAAGGTACATTTTTCTTCTGTAAAGCATGCAATGGAGATGCAATTTCAGCAAACCTGCATACGTACTTTCACTAGTAAGAACATGAACCCAAGAAGCTATGGATCTCATGTACATTTTTCAAGGGTGGCCATGATCATATTGCCTTAACCTTTACAGGGTCCATGCGAATACCATCACCTGATACAATATGCTCCAAAAAGTGAATTGTATCTAAAAAGAAATCGCTTTTCTTTTCATTGATAACCAGGCTAGGCTTACGCACTTCATTGAACACAATGTCCAAGTATCTTCTATACACTGCCTCATTCTTTGATAGTCGATTATATCATCAAAGAAAGTGTCGACTAATCCTCTATGTGGCCTGAAAATGTGATCTATCATCCCATTGAAAGTGACAGAAGTATTTGTAAGCCCAAAAGGCATGACAAGAAACTCATATAACCGAAAAGATGTCCTGAAAGGTGTCTTAGGCACATCCTCCGGTCTAATGTGTATTTGATGATATCTACTTTTCAAATCTATACGGTTAAATATGGCTATCCCTTGCAATCTATCCATAATGTCATCGATCTGAGGGATTAAAAATCGATTCTTTCTTGTGATCTTGTTAAAAGCACGATAATCAATGCATATATGCCATGAACTACCCTTTTTTTTACATCAAAAGCACTAGAGAATAAAAAGGAGATGAGCTGAACTGAATCAATCTTTTTTCTAACAGCTCATTCACTTGATTCATAATCTCCTGCTAGGCTGCATTGACTTTGTAGAGTGGCTTATTAGATGGTCTACTTTTAGGGATAAGATCTATGCCATGATCTTTAGTTTGTTCACGCGGTAGCTTTCTTGGAAGTGACCGAGAGAAGCAATTAGCATACATTTTTAGAAATGACATGCAATCCTCCTCTAACTTAGAGATATTTCGAACATTCTCACTATCATCTTTTTCCTTAGTAAAAATCGAGTACATTGAAAGATGATTTTTCATTACTTTAGAAGAAATGACAACTACAAATACAACATGGATAGATTTCCCTTTTAACTTTACATTAAGTGTGTGTCTTTTCCTCATGCTAAATAGTAATCTCGTTTACACAAGAATCAATCACTTTATAAGATGACACCATGGCATTCCAAGTAATACATCATAACCTTGAAGTGGAGCAATGAAAAGCTATTTGCTGTTCACATATCCTTGTATATGCAACCAAAGCTCTCCAATGAGTGGTGTCACGGGCTCTTCATGGCCTTTACATGCCATTTCAACTTTTCCTATGGATCCCATCTCATTATCTCTGATGCCTAGATGGGTTGCCATGTCTATAAAGATGAAGTTGGCTTGTGCATCATTATCAAAGAAAAACAATGCATGCGGATTCCTAAACTTATCCGATGCTCTGCACAAATCAGTAAAATAATCATTGGGTTGATCACTAACAACATTAAGCACCAATCCCATTGATGTTTTGGACTTCTTTTCGTTAGGATCTTCCTAATTTTTCGATTGTCTAGCTTGCTACGTATTGTGACAGTCCCTTGTAATATGACCATCCTATTCACAAATAAAACATTTATTTGCAACCATCAATTTTCTAGGCGAATGTTTTCGAGCTCTTTCTTTGCTGTTTTGACCTTGTTTTAGGTTGATTTCTAGATCTACCACTTTTCTCAACCTTAAACAACTTTTAATTCGACTTCTCCCTACCCTCTAGGAAGCCCGAATCTTTACTATGCAGCAAAGCATTTGTTGTAGTAGCAGTCTGTATGAGTTGGAACATGCTAGAGATGATGGATTTAATGCAAAAATCCCCGACTGCATTAGGGAGCCCACAAACATATATTGCCACTTGCTCCAAATTCTTACGTTCATTAGCATCCAACTTTTTTCGAGCTGTCATGATATCCACCTCAAAGGTACTTATCAACCAATTTGATGCAAACATTTGGTTGAATTATAGCCAAGTTGAAGGAGCTCTACCTTGCATCAAAAGAGTGGACAACAATGGCAATGCATTCCGCTTCAATAAAGTGGTTGCCTTTCGAATCAGTGAGCATGTATCCCAAAGGGGCTCTCTAACCTTGATTTTTGTTGTAAATTAGGGTTTACAACAGAGATTGATCGAAATCTCTCTCTCAGCGCTCAAATAGCTAGAAAATGGTGAGATAACTTGAGAGATGGCTAGGGAATGAGAGAGAATGTTGTAGAGAGAAATTTGAGAGTTTCATTGTAAGAAATGCTAAAAGGCTACTATTGCCTTGCTCACACAGCCATGAAAGCTATCACCTACTGTCTAGGGCCATCAAAAAGACTACTACCCCCTCTTGTATGCTGTCATTTGCACTACCCCTGGAGGGATTGAAATAGTTATCACATGCTGTAGGACTAATCCTTGGTGGCTGCAAATGACATCAATAGTCTCTCTTTGCTCTCTAACAGTCTTATTCTCTCTCAGAATATTGAAATAGACTTCCACTAGTCCTTAAAAACGTTTTTTCCACTTGCATGGGCAAGTTTTGTCAAGTGATAGTCTTCTAATTTCATTTTTCAACATTATTCAACATATTAATTTAATAGTTTCTAATGTCACTATTGCCATCATTGGCCAATAAATTGGTCTAGGCTAAAATTTGTCATGAGGTACCACTTGGTACCCATTAGGCATAACACTTACAATTTTTACCTTTGGCACCAATTGATATCTTAGAATCCTAGGTTTCACACTATGAAATAATTGACTTTGCACCTTGCACGTGCGAGTCACATTAGTACATTCGATTAACTTTTCATCAAATGCTAAGAAAAGTTGTAAAATTTTACATGCTCTTAATAGACTACCCCCTTGAAATCTTTGCAATTGTCTTTAATTGCATTGCATTGTGCGACAAGAAAAAGCATACTACATCATTGATAAGGGTGGCTTTAAAGTCAAGCTGGCTAAGTATTGGTATTTACTAGTTGAGTTTTCAACCACCAGGATCCCTAGATCTCCTGATGATCAGGTTACATTGTTGCTTAATAAGTTACCGTGGAAATATTATCATTTTGTGCAGTAGATGATCTCATAGTCTCATATGCCTATATTCTATGAATTTGAGTGTTAGTTACTGTGTTATGCTCGATTGTTGGATCGGTTTCATGTGATATGCTCCATAGGGGGAACCTTTGTTGCATTTTCTTAGAAGGGGTAGCAAGGGAAGGGGAAGCAAACTAAATCTTCCAATCAACATTCAAATCCAAACCAAGCTTGTGAGTCACAAGGAGCTTCCGCAT
Organism: Lygodium microphyllum; assembly: GCF_053477565.2. NCBI lineage: Eukaryota > Viridiplantae > Streptophyta > Polypodiopsida > Schizaeales > Lygodiaceae > Lygodium > Lygodium microphyllum. The sequence continues at coordinate 24,291,034 of NC_141137.1, forward strand.
CAGAACTCAGACCAGGGTGGCAGAATGTACCAAAGAAAATTTAGTATTATCAACTGGTTAAAAGGTTGGTCACTTTGATTACGAATATCCATTAGAGGCTAAGGGCGGTCCACCCAAGACCATGTCTTGAGCCTATTTGTTGTGAGCACTTTCGTCCGCCCTCCACAACCAAGACAGCAAGGTAGACCCATTATTCACATGGCAGCTGGTTTTTCTGCTTTTTCTTCACCTGAGTTTTCAAAAATGTTTGCCCATTCTATTGTTGTGGACTTCAATTATCCTCGGGCATGTGGTGCCTTTCTTCAGAATCGACTTGATTAGTCTCCTTCTTGCTCCGAGTTGCTCTCTCCTTCGAGTTTGTAGCAAGAAGCACTTCATTCCACTTTCTCCGAAGACGATTCTACCTAGCAGATTGTGGAGCCTTCCTTCAATTCAGATTTCCGTGATACTAAGCGTGATTCCTTTCCACTCCCCACCTACACATCACTTAATCCTCGTAGAGCATGCTCTGGTTTGTTTTTTCTTTCCAGCTGCGCATTTCTCATTTTACTTTCTTACATTTCTAGTGTGACTACCTTTTGGTAGTGTGGGTCCCATTCACATTTGTCCATAGCACTCACTTACACTTAACATTGAAGTTAAGGTTTACATGTTTTATGATCTTCAGTAGTTGTTTTTGCTTTCTTTTGCAGGATGACATTTGCTTCTATAGGATCTACCAGCTAGTGAAGTCTTGGATCTTTTGGTACTCCTCGTGATTGCATCTTTTGATAGCGCTTCTTTTCCAAGATTCATCATTGCCTCTTTGGAGGCCACCTTGGAGGCTATTCATTTCACAGGTTCTCAGCTTAACATGTATCTGGATCTTTTTCTTTGAGTGTGACTTCTTTTTCCCATCAACATCGACATTTTGGAGACGGAGGAGGTGCTTACTTCTCCTTCCATCGTCCGATGGTAAGAGGGCCCTTCCACTTTGAGAAGGGGCGGTTTTTTCTCTTGATAGTGACAGTGATGATACTTTCAGATTTTGTTTCAGATATTTTGTATTGTACATTATAAACATTTGTAATTGCGTTTGGACTATGGGGATGATATAATTGTAAAAGGTCGCTTAGACAAGTCAACAATTTCCTTGCGAGTTTGTTTATGTGAACATGCATCTCTGTGCATTTATCCCTTTCTGGTCACCCTTGGGAGTGGTCAACTTTGGATCCACCATACTTGTGGCATAGCACATGGTAGTCTCCTAGGGCAATTTTTTCCCTATACTTGCATGCTAGCCTAATCCCTAGACACCTGTCCTAGTAGTATGTTGGATTGTTTTACTTGTTTTATGAAGGTAGTGGAGCTAACCATTCTTATTTTTTGTACTTTAGGACATAGTTGCTCAATGGGACGATCATTGATTTGAAACCCTCACTTATTGCCAAATTTTGTGTCAAACTAAAACAAAGCTCTTTAAAAAAAGTAAAAATGAAAGTTCATTGTTGATTCCACAAGTCTTTGGAGAACTGGGTAGACCCGTGAGCAGTCGACGAGCACCAATTGTCCAATGCCTTGGCCTCTTCGGGGTGATCACTTGGGCTCCCTTGGTAAGATAACTATCACCTTTATGGTTTTTTTTAGGTCACTGGGTAGCCAATATGTACCCTTTGCTTGATGCCCTGGCTACTTTGGAGTGGGATGCCTTGGGGTAAAAGAAACTAAACACAATGGCTTATTTCTCATGGGTTAGTTTTAGGCTTGAGAGGGGGTGTTAAGCTAAAGTTGCAGTAGCTTGACTTAAACAGTCCCAAAACATGCTTAATTAATGAATAAACCTTTTTATTTTAAAAAGAAACACGATCCTAGAGAGCTACTGTGTCCCACATGCCAAACCTTGATTTGGGTGCGCCAAACTCTCTATAAATAGGCATGTAACCCCCCACTCTTCCTTAATCTCATTTTTGCAGGTTTCAAGCCTTCTAGTTTTGTTGCCCACACCTCGTTCACGAAGGACATCTCATCTGAAGCTGCCCATAGCTGTCTGTATCAGTTTGGCACATGTTTCTAGCCTCCATTGTCTAGTCTACATCGATTTTTGTTGTGTTTGCTCATTAGCCACATTGTCGGCAAACTATGGAACTACTATGTTTCTGATCTAGGGCTTTGTACGGATTGCCTTGTCATCATACTTGCATTTTCACTGGTGTTAGCTTGCCACATCATCATGTGTGCACTTTTGCTACCGTCAGCTTGCCATGCCATCATCAGCTTGCTGTAGTTTTTCTCTCCTCAAGTACCTACGTTTTTAGTCTCTCTCTCTCTCTCTCTCTCTCTCTCTCTCTCTCTCTGCCTGTCTACATTAGATCTAGATTCTAGACTTGCATTTGCTGGTGTTTGACACATGGAGGCTGCCTTGCTGCGGTTTGGGATCCATTCGGTATACAACACTCTCTAGCTCGCAACCTATGTCTTATGAATGACTAGAAACAGCATGTAGACTGCTCTCTCCCTGGTTCAATGGGATGCCCAGTGCTGCCATATGGATGTGATATTGAAAGATGCCTTCAAACACATGGAATGCATAAGATTGTATGATTCCCTTTCGCAAGCAGCAGGCTGCCTGCAACTTCTGCAAGCACATACCTGTTGCTAGTTGGGCGTAGCTAGTGATGACTGGTGAAGCAACATCAATGATCTGTGTTAAGGAGTAGGCATTTGTGAATGACATTAGAAGTCTCTACAAGGTTTCCACCACAAGAATTTGATGCAAATATCAGGCTTGTTGCTACATATGAAGTGCTGCAAAGAATTTGAGGCAAATTTTGGGCTTCTTGTTACATATGGAGTGTTGCAAAGCTATAACATCTATTATAAAAAACTGTGTTTTATTTCTGCTTTGTCTTTCCTACAGATATAAGATCTTTGCTGAAAGATGTGTAAATTCTATGGCAGGAACTTGATCTCAGGTTTTCTATTCCTTTGGGTTACTACAATACAGCTTTGAATCTGGGTGTCTCAGGGGGACTTATTGTACCATGGGGTGAAGGATTCTGCAAAAAAACGACCACAATTAGTGATAGGTTTTTCATGGGGGGCAATTCATCTCTTGTCTGTGGTATGAATGGTCCTGGAACACTATTAGGGTTCCGATCTAGAGGAGTTGGGCCTACGGATATCCGGCCAGAAAAGGATGCCTTGGAGAACACAGAAGTAAGAGATAACCTGGGGGGTGACATCGCATTGTCTGGTTTTGCAGACTTATCATTTGACCTGCCCTTGAAGTTTCTTAGAGACCAGAACATACATGGCCATTGTTTCATCTGTGCGGGCAACCTAATGGGACTCAATGAATTTCATCGCCAGTCATTTTCCCTTCAGAAACTATGGTCATCCCTGAGGTGCTCTGCTGGTGCTGGCATCGTCATTCCAACCAAAATTCTCCGCCTGGAGGTTCTCTTCCCTATCTTTTAAAGCAGATCAGATTGCATCTTTATTGATTGTGGTTCTCTTTTTTGAAACTAAAATCTAGATGGGTTTGCATCGAATGTAGTTTGCCGATGTATCCTTCTGATCATATGATCTTGTTGTGTTATGCAGGTTAATTTCTGTCATATTTTGCGTCAATTCAATAATGATCATGGCAAGAGGGGGATTCAATTTTGTTTTTCAGCCCCTCGTTAGCCCCAAACTGTACCGTTTCTCTCTGTTGATTGGCAGAAAGTTGAGCCTTGCGCAATTGAATCAGAGAGTTCTGGCAGCATCTTTGTCAAGCATCATTGAGGACCTTTTTCTTTTATACTCAAGTCTTCAAGGATGTTCATTTAACCTTCTTCTATAGGTTCCCTTCACTTGTTGGCTCTCTAAAATAATGGTCGGAGATTTGACGTCATGGTCCAGTCAGATCAAAATTTTGCAGCCAAGGATTATGGTGATTTTGCTGGAGATCTATCTGTTGTACGTTAGTAATGCTGCTTGCCTTACAGTTCCAAATTTATCAATATCAATTAGCTTTGGTTAACATTCCTTCTTCATTATGAATATCAATATGGATTAGGATTAATTAAAGCATCCTTCTTCCTTATCAATATCAATTAGCTTTGGTTAACATTCCAGTTTTGTGTGTAGGGACCAAGAATTTAGTTGGTATTGTAGATTATGCAGGCATTCATTTACAGGACATAGGATAGCGATGCACGAAACACTGAGAAAGACCTGAACCTGCATCATCATTCTAATCACATCATCTGGCTATCTACGCATGATAAGTGCCACATTGGACTGAGAAAGATTTACAATGACTTAGCAAGGATGCTAGAGTGAGACTCGAGAAATGTCAGTCCCCTTGGTGGTGGGGACTTAACCATATAAAACCTGATATTAACCACTAGGTCACAACTTTGGGAATGGTCAAGACTCTGTTGTTTCAACATGATTACGAACTTGCTCAAGCAATGTAAAAAAGAGTAGGTTGATTAGCAAATCGTTATCAAGTTGTGTACCTGATTTGTGACTTCAGCCAATATTTATAGCCTATTCGCCGATATCAGTAAGGGAAATATTTTGCCCCCTCACTTTTGGGTACAGGAATCGATGGGGGTGAAAGCAGAACTATCATTGCTTCTCAAAAAGCTCGGAACGCAGCAGATCTTTTGGTTTTTTTGATCATCCATGTTTTAGATACTTCATGGGTAAGTTTGTTGAGGCATCAAAAAGGATAAATGAAAAAAACTACTTGAGATTGGCTTTAATAAAACATGAAGTGTGGATAGATCCTATATCTAAACAATTCTTGCAACATTTTGGATAATGCACTTTCCTTTAGGTAACTGTTTTAGGGTCTGTCTAATCTGCGATCAAGTTTCATTGATGCAAAATTCAAAGCCTTTTTATGTATTTAGTTTGATATTGTTGTTTGTGTTTTTGCATCCATGGTAGGTGAGATAAAATAAGCTCTCAATAATCTCATCGTGTTGTGATTGTCAAAGGAAAATCAAAAAATCCGAAGAAAGACTAAAACATGATCAAGAAGCCTTATTAGGCATATTCATGCGAACTTTTGTTGACAAGCTTTGCAATGAATGGTTTGGTGTGATATTTGTTCTCTAGCTTAGATCTATAAGCAAATGGATATTTTGCTTCTAAGCTTGGCTTTTAGAAAGGCTTGAATGTGAATTGTAGTGTGTATCATACACAAGGTAGCCTAGAGCATTTCTTAATGAAATGTCAGAAGCGTTGAATTTTTTTTGCAAGTATTTGCCCTCTCTTTGGATCCTCTGTTTTAAGTGCTTTTGAATTGCGAACTTTGTAGACTTGAAGAAGTCTAGGTCTAACTCTAAGGATGTTTCCCAATAGGAAACTTTTGAAATTCTTGGAGGCCCCAACAAATTCTTGCAAACCACCTTGACATAAGTTCATATTGAAAACTAGATCTTGGACATTGTGCGTAAGATTTTATTTTTACTTTGGTCTCATAATTAACGATTTGTTGAGGACTAGAATCTCCTTTTAGTTGATCAAGCTTGAATTAGTTGTAGGTTTCATCCTCCAATTTTGGATCTAGTCTTGAGTGCTAACATTAATAGTTAGTTTGACTTCTGATCTTTGGCTTTGAAATGATGAAGGAACATATGAATGTCCTTCATAACGATAGATAATGAGTGTGAAGAGAGAGATTGACATCTTAATTAATAAGGGAGCCACTTGAAGCATTAGAAAAGCTGAAACATATCATTCCTTCATAAACATACTAGGGAATTGTCATTGTATTGCTCAAATTTATTGCAAAGAAAAGTTTGTTGTAGTTGAGTTGGTCTTAATTTAAACTTGTGAGTGTCAGTTTCTTGGAGCTATTTGTATGATTGCAATATTAGACCTTGGACTCAATATTAAGCTTGAGCTTAATACTAGAGTCGGGGATTGATATTAGATTGATGCACTGATTTGGCCTATTGTTTGATCTTAGTCTACTTACAAATCCTTAACCTACGCTTGATGTTTGGAGGGTATATACAAATCCTAAATTTGCAGATGAACATGGAGTTTAGGATAAGATTAGGATGTTATATTCTCTTAGAGTAAATTATGATTTATTTGCTCCCCTGTCAAATTCATGTAGAAGTGTTACATTCTTTGAACTATATATAAAAAGGGAGATATCAATATATCATAAGATGAGCACACATCTAGTTTGAATCTTGAGCTCAGTCATTGAGTATAATAGCAAGTATTGGATTCAATCTTGAGCTCAATCCCTTGTAGTTTAAGAAAATGTGTTCTTGTCTTGTATTAGTTTTTAAAAGGGCTTGGGTTTTGCATGTAGGATTGGACACTCAATTTATCCATGTTTGATGTATACTTGGCATGCACAATATACTGTAATTGTAGAAGGCTAGAAGTGCATTGCATGAGATTCATCAACTAAAATTTCTATCTTATTTGTTTATCTAAGCTTTAAAATGTCTCAACATAAATATATTGTAGCAATCTTGGTTGTAAGTGTAAAAGGTGATAAAGAATGTTGTTCGAGAAACTTAGCAGTTGAGGGGTCATTGCACAAAGTCATAAGCTACTTTGATGAGAAACTTACAATGATTGAAGGTGGTTTATTGTGATATGCCCCTTTCAGATTGGTTACGAGTGATATACACATGTAAAAAAAGTGAATCTTAGCCCTTAGTAGCGTTTGGGGTAATAGTTAAGGCATTAAGTTGTGTTATGTAAGAGGCGCGCTCTAATTTTTCAGGGGTGTACCAATGGATACATTGCTCTTCTCATGTGGGGCACTTTAAAGGTAAAGACATTTCTAAAAAAGGCATCACATTGAAAGTAGGGAGTCTAGGTAGTGACAAATTGCATTAATTTGATTTATGAGGTTTTAACATCTTCACAAAAGTCATAGTCGGGAGTTTTGAGATCTTGAAATAGCCTTGTAAGAAGTCTTGCTGAGATTTTTTTGGGGAAAAAAATCATTGTATAATTAAATTATTCTCATGGCTTATATCAAGCCTATCCAATTATATTTGTATTGTTGGTAAAAGAGCTCTTTATTGTCTTCATATTGAGCTAGAAACTGATGATGAACTGATCATGAAAAGGTCAAAACCCAACATTGTTTCAAAGTCCATGAAGCATGTCCTTGAGATTTAAGGAAATAAATATCTTAATCTATGGTTAAATATATTAATCTTTGATTGCATGGAAGATTATATACCAAAAATCCCATTAAAAATAGCACATCTTTTTACAATAACTCTTTATTGATTAGGTTTCTGGGTGATAGTTATAATGGGTTTTTAGGGTATACACTAGATATTTTCATAGAGAGTGCACAAACTACATGATTATCAATAGAAGATCTAATCATTGGAGAAACATATCGAAGTGCTTTTTCAACCAAATATATGAGAGAGATTTCAAAAGCATCTTAGTTTTATTATGATTTGCTTTAGTAATTCCAAATGACATTCTTGAGGAAAAGAAATTCAAAAAAGAAAATAGACAATGTTTAGTTTCTCCATTAAGCATCATTGTTTGGATAGTAAGTGAAAAGACTTTGGATAGTATTGGTATTCATTCAAGATGGATATATATATATATATATATATAAATATATAAATATAATATTACAACTAGTATAATCAAATATAAGAAAAATAAAACAACATTAAGTATACAAGTGTTTTTTTTCAAGTTAATCTTCTTACATGAGAAGAGAATAGAGAGGACACACTCAAGGAAATAACTAAGGAATATTTTGTTAAATAATGATTCTTTCTTCAAGAATGAAACTATTGTTCCCCTAGCTTTTGTCTCTTAGTGTCACTCATGAGGATCTAATGACCTCCCAAGCATTGGGCATCGTGGCTTGTGAGGGATGAATGGAAGTAATGAACCATCAGATATGGATCAAACTGTCTCACGACGTTCTAAACCCAACTCAGGAACCGGTTTAATGGGCAATAAAAAAATCAATATATAATCAATAGTTTCATTATTAATATAGTATTAATAAATTATTTCCAAGTAATTTCCAAAGTCCAATTTGTGAAAACTTTTTGAAAGTTAAAAGATTTTTTTTAAAACTTTGTGAAAATCTTTGCTGAAGACTTATATACACATAATCAATGATAGGGCGATGGAGTTTTTGGGCATGCCTTTCATATCAATGCTGTTTTAAGGGAAAGAAGGAGGTTTTTTTTAATGAATTAAAAAATATTTTTCTTGACTTGCCTACCTAGCAATGTTTGATCAAACTCTATAACATATCTCTAAAAGAAGCATAAGGAGTAGCTAGGTTTGTAATTAAGCTAGATAAACGTGAGATATTGAAGCACAAAATTAGAAAGTCTCTATTATCCTTGTGAAAAAAGTATTTTCATTGGAGCCATGTAGTGATTCAGTATCCTTTAGTGTTCAATTTGAACACAATATATCTCGTGGTTGGAAGCTTTTGAAGTAGATGCAAAGAATCTTGATATCTTACATTGCCAATGTTTTCTATGAAACTTCAATACTTAAGAGCAAGACTGAACAAGCAAGAGGAGCTCTTTGTTGAGGGGTTTCGAAACTGCAAAGTAGAATGACTGATGCATAGTTGGGTATTTGGAAACACTCAAATGCATTTAAATGCTTTATAGGGAGTCACTTCTAGCTACCATTACTCTTATTGTATGTCTCAAGCAGTAGAGTTGAACTCAAGAAATTGGAATTGAGCTTTCTCTAGGCGCGTCAAAGATCCATAATTCAAAGCACATTTGGATAATCCTTTACCCAATCCCCATAGATGTACACTTCATGCACTTTGTAGAGTAATTGAAAAGCTACTTCATCTTTATATAGGGTTTGCTTTGAAGCTTAAGCTCTTATTTTCTAGAAAGGATACTATAATCAAGATTGAGAAAGTTTTATTACAATTAATCTACATGGAGATTGTGTTTCCAAAACACCATCTAGTGGTGGGGTGAAGACTAGGAGGTTCTTGTGTTTCCATGGAAAACTTGGTAAGATAAATTGTAACAAAGGTGGCTTAACTCTTCAGTACAATAAATGAAAATCTCTACATAATACAATGAAATATTATGTTGATGTTTGACAAAATTGGAGTAGAAAAGCTAAAGTTTTGAACATATCAAATGATTTTTTAAATTGTGATAAAACTATATGGCAAGATAATGATCTTAAAGACTTCAAATATTACTTAGAACTTTCTATAAAGGCGATGACAAAAGCTTGGGATAATCAACACCACTCAATATATAGTAAGAAACTTACATTGTTGTCTATCTTTATTGACTAACTCATATAATATTTTCAATTCAACTTTCTTTGTTTGTTAAGTATGCAATATATTTAATACAACCATGTACCATATTTAATTAAGCAATATGGAAGTCTCTCTATGTAGTCAACTCAAGGTATGAAAAAATCACAGTATCAAGCAAAAAAGAAGAAGATATAGAAGACATGGAGGTGGAAGAGTAAAAAACAAATAGCTTGTTGGAGTTTTTTCAATGATTTATAAACAAATTTGACCTAAACTTAAGCTTAGAGACACAATCACATAATGTAATATATCCTCTTTGTCAAAAGCTATACACATAGTAATCCAAAAAAGATAAGAAAAATAGTAACTTGTGTAAAGCAAAGTTATTTCACAATGGCTACAAACAAGGAAGAGAGAAGGCAAAAGATGGGTTTCAAGGCAACCCTTGACATCTTGGTGACTCTCAATCTGAATCTGTTGTAGAGGAGTCTTCGGTTTCAATCCACTCAATACAGTCTCTATATTTCAATAACTCTTATTTCTATGGCCTTGGATAAGCTTCAAATATTTCACACTTCCTACATGGGAGAGTAAGTAGGAGCCTAGAACTCCAAAATATCTTGCTCCAGATTCACTCTAACCAAGCATATAGCCAAATACTCTTATGGCTTATTATTTCTCCACCAATATTAACTTTTCCACTCATCTTTTAAAAGATTGAGATTTGTAAATGACTTTTAAGGCCATTATTGTGGTAAACTTAGAGAGCTAGAGAACGTATTGTGATAAATTGCAACAATTTGATAGTTCAAGTTTCGAATGTAGCAGCCAAGACTTTGACATTTTTCAAGCGTGACTGGCTTAGGGCCCTTAGCTCTTCCTATTAAGTTGGTAAGTTTTCAATCTCAAATTCCATAACAACTAAACAAATTTCCTTTGTGAATGGAAGAAAATCTTAAAATCTTAAACTCTTTTTCATACATTGGGGGTTTCACATTTTTTAAAGAAGGCTATGATAATAAAGATTGAATGTGTTATGTGGCTTGTCCTTTGAAGGAGGCTTAACTTTGTCTTCATAGTGCATGTCTTTATTGCCAAGTCATTTTTGAATCTCTGAGAGACATTTTTATCTAGGCCAACCCTTCTTCTTATGGTCCACAATTTGATCAAGACATGAATGCAAATCTATGGGACTATCCTCAAAAATTTCCCCTTCATATCAAGAGTTGCTTGTGATAAGAACGGGTCATAAATAATGAAATCTTTGTCATGTTGACTTGACCTTGTAAGAATAAGCAAGCAATGATGTTCTCTAAGTTTGAAAAAATGTTGAATATCAATAAAGCAATGCATCTTCTTGTTTTGTTTATAAGGAAGCTTGGAAATATTGGGACACAAAAAAAAGGGTCTTCTTCCACCTCTATATATAAAAAAAATAAATAAAATATAACTCATGTTTCATAAAATAAATGAGTTTTTCTTTAAATTTGAAGATTTTTGAGAATGTGAACTACAATGCAAATATTTATCCCAATGTATCAACGAAATATTAAACTTTGATTCATAACATCTTAAAGGAGCATATAGGCACATTTGAGAGAAGCTAAGAATCACATCTTCCTTGGAGATTAAAGCATTGAGTGTTTACATGCAATTATGATGTTTGAGTGCTTGGAAGAAATGAAGTGAGAAAGAAAGAGGAGGACTCATAAAGGGACCCCAAAATATTAAAAAAAAAAGAGTTGCTTTTTCCTTTAAAGATATGTATCTTTTTGAAAAAGTGGTGGTTTTTTAATATTTTGGGACTATTAACCATCTTTTGAGAAATGCTACAAGAAAGAGGTCTTTATTGCAAATCAAACTTTTATAAGGAGACAAATCATTGTATTCCAAACCTACTTTTCATAAGAACAAGTCATGTCTTTGCAAGTGTATACATATCTCTTGGAAGATATCAACCATTGTGAGAAGTATAAATGTCTAGGTTTCATCTTCACTTTTCAAGTGTGGACCTTTGATATTGAAAATCCCTAAATAAATTATTATTGAGGCTTTCAATCCATGTATTTTCTTTTCTCCTTAAAAAATGGGTATATTGCTATAGAATCAACAAAAATATGCTCATTTATGAGTTTGATCGTGAAAAATCCATGAAACAATGATTTTAATAAGTTTGAATGATGAGGAATCTACAATTTTTTTATTTTTATGAATTAAGAAAAATCTTTAAAAAAAGAGAAAAACTATGTAGTCACCCTGTTTTAAGAAACACGATTCTTCTGGGCTATTGGAGATCTTGGCAGCTATTTTTTTGTGTTTCTTGCGATTTTCTTGCAATAGCTGCCGCAGATAGAAATCACTTTCATGAAATAATATTTATTTTAAACTACTTTCTTATTATTTTTTATTTTTTATCTTAAAAATAAGATTATGGCATGTCTCATTGCTTTGTCTACTCTCATTTTCATGTTTCTTAAGATAATCTTCAGAATTAGTGGGAACTTGTAAATTACTTGATTTGTAAATTTATACATCATTTTTAGCATGGCAAGGACAAAATCAATTTGAAGTATAACTTTGATTAGACAACTATCTAAGAAGATTAACCAACCCTATCTTAGAAGATTCACTGTGTGAAAGCTAGCCAAACTTCCTAGGCTAAGTAAAACAAAAAAGAAGTTTTCATAGTTGGGAAAAAAAACCTCCCTAAGATCCTATTGTAGTAGAGAATCGCGATATCATGTTGTAATAGAGAACCATGAAGTTGTATGGAGTACCTACCTCTTGTGGAATTTGCCTATAATGCCATCTACCAACAATGATCAAGTTGTACCCATTTTAAGCTCTTTATGGACAAGAGTGTCAGACTCCATTAAATTTTCCGGACCCCACTCTCAAAGTGGAACCCTCTTAACCTATGCTTAAAGAGATATACCAACAAGTTTAGGCCATTTGCTATGACATCAAAATTACCAAAGACCAATAGATGTCCTACTTAGATCCTCAAAGGACTATACATACCTTCAAGGAAGGAGACATAATTTTCTTAAGGGTGAGATAGGAGAAGACCTCACTAGCTTTGAGATTTCAAAGTTATGGGGATTGTGGACCATATGAGGTAGGTAATGTTATGGAAATTGTGGACCATATGAGATAATCAAAGTTATGAGGATTGTTTACTATATGAGGTAATTAAATTTATGGGAAAGTAAGCTTCTAAACTCAAAACAACCACCACACCTCAAGGTACATAATGTATCTCAAAATGCAACTTGAGAAGATCCTTTATACAAGGGAGAAATCCTTGAGGAGTTGAATCTTAAGAGAATACCTTATACAACGATTCTATGGTATGTTAATCCCATATCAAGTGCTTTAGACTATTGTTATTGAAAACATATCAAGAATATGCTTTTGATGCAATAAAATATTGAAAAATCATAAAAAGGTACAAAATCTAATATGCTTTTGGAAAAATAGAAGAGGGGTAAAAAAAATATAATTAGCTTTTGGGATGCATGATATACAAGGCTCAAGTCAAATGATCTTTTGCCTTTTTTAGCAAAGAAAGCTTGTAATATTTAAATAATGTGATTATCTTCTCACCCTCTTCTCTATATAAACATTCTCATTTAGGCAAGTTGAGATAAAGAGTGAATCATCCCAAGGCCTATAATTGTGCATGCTAGATGTTGAGAGAAGTCCATAAGTGTATTTGGATCAACTTCTCATGTTGATGATTTGTTACATCTCCTCTTCTCAAGCATCAAGAATGGTAGTGTTTGATTTGATCCTCCTTTCCTCCATCTCCCAAAAAATGCATACTAACTCTAAATATTGAGACAATTCACACCCAACTCTCTCTCCTCACTTACTATAAATATTGTTATTATCTTAGGATGTGATAAAGCATACAAAGTTAAAGCCAAAGTATTGGAAGTATATAAAATCAGATGCCAAAAAATATTTTTGAGGATGTGGATTTCATTTATTTTATTTTAGGCATTGCTTGTTCATCAAGTGCAGTTGTAATCTAATCCCATTTAGTACATGTAGATGAGAAAATATTGTAATTTTGAAACATTTAGTGAGAGGTGAGCTCGTTCCTGTGCAAATTGTAATATCACTCAGAGTTACACCTAGAAGATCTGCATTGGATAGTAATGTTGTAAGTAATCTCTAATCATTTTTCCCTAAATTATGTCCACAAAAGGTCAAGTGCATGAAAAAGGAAAAAGGATTGATCATAGCTTAAAGTGGAAAAGGATAGATGATACTCAACTTAAGTGGGAAACCTTATCCAAATCTTCATGAATAAAACGTGAAAATTCGAATAGAGAGCTTATTCTCATGTGTGCAACTTTTGAGAGCGGCCACCTTTTTGGCCTCTAGTCTATCCTCTTGTGCACCATTGCTTGAGAGCGAGGGGGAGAGAGAGTGGGAGATCTCATACATGACCACAATTGTGAATTCATGACTAATGGGTGATGACCACAATTGATGAGAGCACCTATTGATTCTACATGACTATCCCCTAGCACATCATCACATGACTCTACCCAGCTAAGTGTGAGTGCTAATCATCACTACGAAAATGCCTTTGGAGACTTTAGATTAATCCCAAACTCAATAAGATTAATTGCCCATATGACTACACCCTATGTGAGTGTTGATTATTACCATGACTAAGCCTTGGGTGATTTTAGATTAATCCCACTGATGAGCAACCATGATTGACCATCTTTGATAGAACCCAATGCAATCTAGAAATTGCCAAGATGACCAATATTTCCTACACATATTGATTAGATTGCTTGAATGCCATGAGATCACGAGTGATGACCCAGCTACATAATACCAAATGGGGCATTATGATCATGACTACAAAGTAGAGGCTACTTTGATTGCAATTATGAAACCCTGAACACCTTGAAAAGCCCTAGAATTAAAGCTATTGGCTATCTTTGATTGCAATGATGGACCCTAAAAACATCCTTAAAAGCCCTAACATATCATGGCAATTGTTATGCTAAGTCTGTAGTCTTAAGGAAATTATATCTAGAAGTGTAGGGTACTGCTTGGGAAGGGCACCTGAAAGTTAAATTGAAATTGAAGGATCACTAAAAGCATCACTACATACAATCATAGTCACGCATGGAATAAAGCATAAAGAAAGCTAAAGGACCGTTTGCGCATTGCTAAGGAGAGATTGATTGTAAGAATTGTGGAAGTGAAGGGCTAAAACAAGAAAAGGATAAGACAATAGGAAGTTCTAAGCCCTAAAAGATCAACCTTGATAACCTAAGGATAGTGTTCATTCTCATTTAAGCCTAGAGATAGAAACCATATTAAGTAGATAATCTTAAAAACTTCAAATACAGAAGGAATTCATGAGTCATTAACTAGGCAAGAGACAATAAAAGGGATAAGGAGTACTAGACTTCTCATATGAAATAGGAAGACCCTTAAGAACAATACGTTGATTAAAACCTCGATCAGGGACTTGGTTAGAAACTAAACTATCACATATTAAAAGCCAAGACATGATAAAATAAAACACCAAAATAAGACCTCAACATAACATTTTCATACATGCAAGAATAGAAGGGAACCCTAACTTAGAAATGCCAACCTTACAAAAAACCATAAGTGACCTATTAGGCTAACTAGATCCAAAAATATAGATGCATGCAATTATGGTGTGGTGTCGAGAGACTTGGTATGTATGACCAAAAGGCAATGGGCCTTAGGAAAGAAAAGCTTGAAGCACAGACATATTAGTTTCTAAAGAAGAAGATTAAGGAAAGAGAGAAGATAATACCTTGTAGTAACAGGGAACCAATTACTTCAAACTCCACTTGTAGCTTATGAATAATTATGATAACCTTGTGTCCAAACCACATATAGCATACATATTAGCATATACATCAAGTTTTGAGACAATTGCCTAGTATAAACAATGTCTTTGCAATTCAAAAATAGTCCCATATATGCATATGAATAGTTCAGAACTTATTTAGCCCATGCAGACATGAAAATCCCTAGATCAAGCCACCAAAATACCTCTCTTTCAGTTGTATATACTAGCCTTAAAACTCATAACAATAGTGAACCATAAATCATGCAAAATAGTCCACTATATCTCTTGATTTAGGGCAACAAAGTATACATAACAATAGTAGGAAATAGCATGGTAGTGTCCTTCCATGAATACCTTGTTCATTGCCTTCCTCAATCAATCATGAAGATGTTTAGTTCAATCCTAAGTATGCTATGAAATTAGCCCCAAAGCAAGCCCAAAAATCCCTCAATCCTCAACCATGAAGCATGCTAAACATGCATCACACACAAAAGAGAAGAGAGCAATAATAAGTAGCATGAAAATCATAGCGCAAATCGCATTAGCTACCTCCTACTCATCCACGACTATGTCGCTCCAAATCTTCCTCTAGTTCTCCTCATGTACAACTCCCGGACTTTGCTTTTTCTCTCAATTCATTCCTAGCCCTTGCTTGGTTCTTCGCATGTGTAACTCCCAAGTTCTCTTGCTTTTTTCTCTCCTGTATGCCTAGCCCTAGACTTTTAGCATACAAGTTTCCATAATATCCTTCTCTCTATGTCCTCTTCTCACATGCATATATGATGGGCAACATAGTCAACTTCCTATCTAGATATTCCAATCAAGATATATTCATATTTTAATGCCTTGCCTTCAAAGCCACATGACATCTATCCCCTCTAAATATGCACATTCTCCAGCATGTGCCTCAATGTAGTAACCACTCCCCACAATTCCCTTTTAACCTACAAATACTTTCTTTGATGTGGATTCAACACATTGGCTCCAAATCTCACAATATACATGTTTTCTTCCTCAATTGCCCATCCTATCCCTATAGGGCTTGTACTAACTATAATAATTATATGTCTTCCACTTTTATAATTATCCTTTATTAGTGTAGGTGATGTTTGCAACAAGTATTTTGGCTTTCTCATCACTTTTGTATGCATCATATCCTAGTGAAACCTTTGCGCTTTTCTCAACAACTAATATAGTACATCTACAACATGATCAAAGTGTGGATTCCATATGAGATATAATACATAGGTACCCAAGAATCTCTGTACATCTAAGCATATGTGCAAGCTTCATTCATTCTCCCAATTGCATCTACCTTAGCTGGACATGGCCTCTTCCATATGGTCTACACATGTGACCCACAATCAAGACTCCTCTTATACAGAAGACTCAAATTTTTCTTGAGAGAGTGATTCACCTCTTCCAATCTAGTTAAGATTTTCTCATAGTTGGCTATGTGAACTTTAACAAAATTTCTACATCCATTGATTCATTTTTGGTCTCTTCCTCACACCCTTTTATTGGTACGCCATCAAGAAAAGGCATAGTGATCTACAATATATAGTCCTATAAAACCTTATTCATGGCATTCATCATATATGTAACTGAATTCGTTGCTCCCTACAGAATGTACATACCCTAACCAATCCCATATGTATTTTCATTGTAGACCTTGCTTTCAATAGGCAATTAAAACTGATCATATTTAGAGTAAAGATCACCCGAGGAGTAGATAGCCATAGCTACAACACTTTTGTAGATTTATCTACAATTGGACTAGCCCCAACATTCTTGATAGTCACTTTGTTCATTGGATGCATATTCTATATGGATCTTAAAGTCCCATTCTTCTTAGGCACGATGATGAATCACATGTTTTAATATGGATTGGAAGATGGCTCTAATATACCCATTCTGATCTTCTCATTCAATAACTCAATTTGAACCACGTGTTTGAATATGGATAAAAAGATGACTCCAATATACCCATTCTGATATTCTCATTTAGTAGCTCAATTAGCTTTGGGAAATGAGCTTTTGGCACAAGAATAGGCAACAAATTCCAAGTTACATGAGACACTGAAAATAACCATCGGGGCAACAATACCAATATCAACACATCCAATTTCGTGTGTCTGAGAATACAAATGTTGTACCATGTTTTTTAGCATATTTATGAAGCATTGTTTCTCTATACGAGTAAGAAAATCCTTGCATCGAATCTTCAAGTCCTTTAAAGACATTGTTGTAAATTTATGCCTAATCCTCTTTGGGTCTCTAAGATTTTTTTGATAAGCAACTAACTCAATCTTTTCTTTGCTATGAGAAGGCAATGACAAAGTAACATGCTTAACCTTCTTAGCCACAAGATTGTATTTCATTTCAATCCATGCCTCTAATATTTCATCTATACATCCATGTGCTTGTTTTTCAAAATCTTATATCTCTCTATACATATAAAAACAACATACTAGATAATATCATGCCCTGTATGCAGCCCAGAATCAATCGTAGTAGCAATATTTGCCATAGTATCAATCTATGACAACTCATCAAAAATCCTAGAAATACATTCATTAGACTCAAGCAGCCCATTCTGCCTCAACTTCTCTTGAGCATTATGGACATATTTCCTTACATATCTGTATATATCTTCAAGTTTTTGAAAGCAAACCAAACCCTTTTCTAAAAATGCTATAAACCTTACGAAAAAAGTATCTATATCTACAAAAATAGGTTCGAGCATTTTCCTTTCAGCACCATCATAGTTCCGCTTTATAATGGCACTTGTTGAAAACCCATCTTTTTGTGAGACTATCTGAATTCATTAGAATTTAGGGGCAATGGATACTTCCAAAGATTATCACAATTCCTCTCATGGTTCACACATACTATAATAAATTGCACAGCCTGCTTCTGAACATCACGACTTGTTACTGCGCATAAGGAGATCCATTATCAAGTATCTTTGTTTCCATGCAGACTGCAGAGATATACGGTTGCCCAAAAATTATAGGGTATATAAAAACATCGTGTACAAAGAAGTGCTACTCATCCTATACATCCCTAATAGTCATTTTGACATTTGGACTTGCAACATACAAATCTCTTGGTGCATTATTATCAGCCTCCTACATCTTCCATCCATGATCTGCTTTACCCCTTAGGAATTATAGCTACATAGCATTGCATTTTCAGCATCCTCTTCTTCTTGCTTTTGTATTCCATTAGACTTTTGAATGCCCTATATGCCATGTGAAAATAATTCATCTTCTTCACTCTACAAGGTGGCATTGAGGACCGGTTCACCCACCATTTGACACTTCCTCATGATAATACATTGATATCATCATGGAATTCTCTCTTTGCAATTCCTAGAAATTCACCTAAGGTGAATTCAACTTTGCTATTTAAAATCATGTATTTTCATGTATGCTCTATACTATTGCAATGGCAAGGAAGCTATTTGATAGTTGATGCATAGGCTGTGCATAGTGGCAATAAATTATGGATCTATTAGAAAACAAGGGATTGGACATGGCCCTCTCCTAGAGTTTTCATATAGGTTTGGTGTACTTGGAAAAAACACTTCCCCATGGCTAAGGTGGCTACATGGAAGAGGAAGGTCAAAAGGACTTTGGAGCTACTCCACTAACAAGTTAAACACCTTATTGTGTAAAGTGGTGACTCATGAATTACCTCTTGGAAGTTGATTGTCCAAGATACTTCCCATCTCCCCCTACTATCCAAGAGACAACAATGCACTTGTTTTGGGATTTATCCATGTCAAACTTGTGTGGAGGAAAGTTAAAAGTGGCTTAGGTTTTCTGAGCTCTAGGACTCTTTTGGCATGAAGACTACTAGCACTCTTTGGTGACAAGGGTGGATTTGACTCCATGACCATGAAGTTGGTTAATCTTCTAAGATCTCTAAAACTCCAATTTATTTGGAAGTCCAAAATGTAGCATCGTTTAGGTCGGTGTTCTTAGTGCCCATGGGTAGTATTAGTGACTCATATGTAAGAGTCTCTAGGAAACTAAGTCCTCAATTGTGCGCTTACAACTTTTTGGTGAAATGTTACCCAAACTTGGTTCTTAGGACTCGCCTTGAGGCGTTGCCCATAGTTTCAATGTTTTGGACTGAGACCAGATGTTTTGCAGCTAGTTTGGAAAAGCGTGCAAGCATCGGGAGTCATTCCCCACAAGGGGAACTCTAAAGGAAACTCGATGCATGGCTCCACTTGCTTTGGAACCCTTTAGAAACAAGGTATTTAGTGGCCTTGTGGCTTGAATTCTTCCTGCAGATTCCGTGGTATCATAATCAGCAGCTCATCAAGCAATGGGGTCTGACTAAATGGGACCTGATTTCCTCAAAAGCATTCTTGGTATGTAAAAAACCTGGCTTCATAGCTGAACTAGGAAGCTCTTGAACTAGCCTTCTGGATTACTAGAAATAGTATGATTCATCATTCCAGTGCCAAGGCAGCTCAGCAAGATAACGTTCCCTGGACCTGGATCAGCAGTAACCACTCCTCCCTAAGCCAAAGTACATTACAACATGCCAGTAGTCTAGACCAAAAGTGTCGAGTCTCCAGGATTCTGCAAACAGTGCAAGAATCCAGGAATCTCAGATTATTCAAGAACCAGGACCAGCCTCTAGCTTGGACAATGATTGAAGCAAAATATTCTGGTTTTTGGATTCTCTCTGTAAACACGGGAGCATGCGCAGTTCTGAAGATGTAGTTTCAAATGTGTTTTAGTCCGAGTGTACGTGAATTTCCTCCTAGTTCTTCATGTAGCATCTCACATTGACCTGGGTTGTTGATACGTTAGCAATCTGAAAATGCACCCGAGAATGTTGGTGTGCCAGGATGATATGCCTTCGAACAACCATAAAGAAATCATATGAAATGCATTTCCCAGTCACGACAAGGGTCCATATATTAGATTCCAGTGCACCACTGGCTATTCCTAGGACACTATAAGTTGCTCTTGGGGTGTGCCCACCACCAAAATTCCCTGCTCCACGAGAGCTGTGAAATGAGTAGGTTTGACCCATGATCAATGGGTGCCCAAACCATTGGCTCTTCCTGATTGTCATGGTTCTGGGGATGAGCCATTTCAGAGTGTTAGAATACGTGCTTCAAATCTTGTTGCTGACACATCAACATAGGATGACTGCGATGGCTAAGACATACCTGCCAAGGTTCTTGAGGTTTCAGATGTCAATGTATTGGTCAGCATCAGCTGCATCTTGATTCTTAAGAGTTAGCTGGCTTGGACATATTGAACTAGATCAAGTTGAATCACATCTTAACAAGACCTGAAGGTCCATACGATGGCCTCACACAATGTCATTCTGCCCCCTGTTAGCCACTGCCAGAATGGCACCAGTTTTGCAGATGCAGCCGAAGGTGAGTGCACCATATGCATTTTGACCATATCCCCTCTAATGTCCTAGTATGCTGAAGGCAATTCCAAAGCTGTTGTTCAGCATGCTCAAAGCATCATGTATGAGTGACTGCTTGCTTGTTGAAACCAAAAGTCAAATTTTAGTAGTCATAAGTTTTATTTGTAGCAACATCTCATGCAACAATCACAATTTATGTAGTTCGAAGGTACAACTTGGCCTTTATTGATTAGAATAAACTCGTGTAATAGAAGCTCTGTCTCATCATTAGCTCTCCAAGTTGACATTTAGAGATAGCTTGGCCAGTTGGAAATTGCTTGGGACCACACATCCAAAATGCCCAAGGTCTGGCTCTGGTGCATTCGCATTTTAACTGCTCTCTGATATTTTTTAGCATAGAAATGGCTGGCAAAGTTCACCCTGTTACCCAGGTAGAGATGTTAGCATGCGTGTAGTATCATATGACAAACATTGGGCCATTTATCCAAAGCAGTTATATGCATCTGCATATTAATTGGGTTTTTGGTAAGAGAAAAAGAAGTAGAAAGACAGGTGCTTAAACATTTGAACTTATAATGTGGTCTAAATACAGACACTAACACGTGCATGGGACACACATTGTTGCAGATGCTATGACACCTAAGTAAACAGTACACATCATGCTGGTCTAGTAACTACTCTGAAGCACACTCATACACAGGTGGAAGGGTGGGCTGCCAACTAGACCGTGACCTAGATCGACATCTGGTAAATCTGCGAACAGTGCGGAGTACTAGAGCTTGCATCTCAACGTCAGAGAGGTTCTTCTGAGTTGCTCTAGTTATACGGGTTTTAGTATCATTACTGCTACTTTGGTCAAGAGGTTGCTGGGAACAGACTGTACTACTGTCATTTCTTCCAGATGCTAAATGATGGTGGTCCAGTGAATTTCCATTAACTGGCAGGATGGGAGTCTGCACTGAATATATAGTTGTTGTGCCTGCTGACAATGATGATTCTGCTGCAGATGGTAATGGCGATGATAAAGATGACGATGACAATGTCGATGATGGCTGACACAGAAAAGATGATAATGGAAATGTTGCTGATTTAGTTGCCTCATTACATGGCTTGGTTAGTGGCGATCTGATTATGAGGTCTGCTAAACTGGATGACTTGTTCTCGTCTCTCTGGATTGGCATGACAGCTAACTGTTCCCTTTCCCCCTGCTCTTTTCTCCTGGTTAAAGTCCCATTTCTTTCTGTTTGTTTATCATTCTGATAAGGTTGCATTTGTTGCTTAGGACAAAAATCCATGGCTTGGACTTGATTGTCTGCAATATGATCCTTAGCATTTGAGGTTCTCATGGACTCAGGTTCCAAAAAAATCATGTCAGCAAAATGGGTCACAGCTTTTAGAAACTCATTGTTTTTGCCTGTGGCATGCTTTTTGGAGCTTATAGGTTCCGCAGAAGTATGGTCCGTGGCTGACCTTTGATTGTCTTTGTATTTCAAACAGACCTCATCTTTGGAGCTGATATGTTCCATTGAAGTGTAGTCCACAACTAGCCGTTGACTGTCTTTGGATTTCAAACAGACATCATCTTTGGAGCTGATATGTTCCATTGAAGTGTAGTCCGCAACTAACCTTTGACTGCTTTTGCCTGTGGCATGCTTTTGGGAGCTTATAGGTTCCGTAGAAGTATGGTCTGTGGCTAACCTTTGACTGTCTTTGGATTTCAAACAGGCCTTACCTTTGGAGCTGATAAGTTCCATTGAGGTGTAGTCCACAACTAAGCTTTGACTGTCTTTGGATTTCAGAAAAACCTTGCTTATATCATGCTTCTCCCCTTCAAAGCTTTTATATTCCAACCACAGCTTACCAACAGGTGTCCCTATTGCTTCACTGGTAGTGGACAAAGGCAATGAACTGTACGTATCCTCTGCACTAAACTCCCTCCCATGATCGGTGGCCTGTGCCAAAGCCAAGCTCACAGTTTGCCCTGCCTTACTCAGACCAACTAGATGCCCTGTGGCACTCACAGATCCTGCTGTGGCCACCTGAGGCTTGGCAGGACCTCTATGAGTCTCAATATCTGAGGTGGCTCGTCTCCCCCTTAAATTTTCAAGCTTACCTTGCAACTGCTGAGTTGCCTGAACCTGCCCAAGGTCAGTCTTAGTAGTATCTTTTCTTGCATAGGCAACCCCAACATTGCACAGATGGTCAGAATGTGGAGTCTTGTCGGTGTCTTTTCTTTCATACGAGCAAGCCATGCCCTTGCTTTCAGCCACATCCCCACCATGCCTATGGTCACAGCGCTTCACTTTGGAGTCAAAATCTTTGATGTTCACGCCTTGTCTGACCAGCAGAGTATGTAAAGCAGGAGTAGGCACTCCCTGCTTGAGCATTCTACTAAGGAGGGTGTGAGAGGGCACCACAAAGTACGTCTCCCCTGGTTTCAAAACACACTCTGGTGCAATGATCGAGCTGACTGCACATTCAGACCTGAAGACTTCAGAGCTAGTGATCCAATGCCGAGGGTGGCGGAGCATGAGCTCGAGAGCACTTACTGGCCTATCATACTCTTCAAGATACCCACCTGCGTGCCTTACTCGGACTGCTGCACCAGAAGACCCACCATACTCGCTCGAAACAGAGGCACCCATGGTGTTGCCAGCCTTAGTCTTTTCCAATTCATGTTAGGCTGTGGATACAGCAGCCATATACTGGCATCGATGTCTTATGCTTTGAATATTAAGTTGCATAAGCCTTATCCCAATTCATGTTAGGCTGTGGATACGGCAGCCATAACACAGACTTGTTGTCTCATGCTGCACCTAAGGCTTGAGATATGCTGTCTAGGGAAGGAATTCTCTGTGTCTCTGAGACTGTCTTGCTCGAAGACTTAGCTTGAAAAGACGAGGATTCATCAGGATACAATCATTCCGATAAGCAGCCGGCCATAAACACAGAATCTTTATTATAGATATTTTGTGAGCACGTGAAGCCAAAGACAAATTCGAGTCGAAGGCTGCTATCTGCATCCTAGACGTCTTCGCTTCTTGTCGATGGCGAATTTCTCGTGCACGGAAGTCTAAAACGTCCAAAGTATTATTGGCAGCCCCTTAAGTATTCAAAGCCCCTTATCGTTTCACACTTGAGCTAATAAATTATAATTATAATTATAATGTGCAACTATAATCTTAAATATAGCATTTGCCAATGCCCAAGGGACCAGGGCATCTTCTTCTTTATTGGGAAAAAAAGAGAGGAAATTTTCTTGTAACCCTTGGAGCACTTTGTACCATGCTTCAAGTTGCAATGTTCCAAACCATATGGCCTAGCAATCAACACTTGGCCTTATAATCATGAGGATATTGGTTCAAGTCCTACTAGTGCTCATGAGTTTGTTTTGAGTCCACACTCTTGCCGACTTGAACCCTTGGTTGGTCCTCATCCTTAGTAGGGTCACCAAGGAGGAGGATTTCAATGAAGTTAAGTCACGTTATTTATTGAGCTTCCAACCTATCCCATCTATGCATATGAAAAATGCCAGCATTGTGTCACTTGCTCACTCTCTTGGCTAATATTAGGATTAGATGAGCCTCCTTGCAAGCGTTCCAATGTGTGTTTTATCTTCCAACCTATCCCATCTATGCATAGGAAAAATGCCAGCATTGTGTCACTTGCTCACTCTCTTGGCTAATATTAGGATTAGATGAGCCCCCTTGCAAGCATTCCAATGTGTGTTTTATCTTCGAACAAGTAAATCTTTTCCTTAGCGTAACATAGGAGCCTATGTTTCTTAGGTTGGTTACATACCAAATGATGGATGCCCAATCCCTACCCAAAGTGCGAGCACGCAATTTTTGAAACTGGGTGTGGACATGGGCACAAAGCCTTTACACACTGAAAGGACATGTTTTGCAAAAAAGTGAAAAATAACATGTTTATAAATTTTTTGATTGGTTGCAAATGCAAAAAGTGCATCCTTGCCCGTCACTTTACAAATTGAGTGGGAGAGACTCCGTACCCAAAAGTGGGCAGGGATTTCACCTGTTTAGTAGGTAAACAATACGTCATTTCCTCTTCGGTGTGTAAAGGACCGTGGACTCCCAGCCCCTAAAGAAGTACTTTGATTAGTTAATACTTGCAAGATGGGCATTCGTCATTTGGAGTATAACAAGCCTTAGCTTCCACATGTATATTGTACTCTTGATTGAAATGAAGCCCAACTCACGATCATGGGCTATCCCATAGTGCCACCATTTGCATCTCTCACTAATGAAAAGCTATTGAGATTGGTTGCAAGTTTATCAATCTCATACTCATAAAAAATTCAAATGCCGCATTAAGAGTGATAATTTAATTTGGCTCTAGAACTTTGTATGGTGTAGAAAGGTCTCATGTTTTAAATCTAGTCTCACTTTATTGCTATCTTAAGTTAATTTATATTCATTACGAATCTTCCTCATGTTGGGACCTCTACAAAAGACAAATGATGGAAATACAATCTAATTGTCTTATTAACAAGATTATCTTAAGTTTATTTATATTAATTACGAATCTTCCTCATGTTGGGACCTCTACAAAAGACAAATGATGGAAATACAATCTAATTGTCTTATTAACAAGATTGAGAAGCCCATCACACAAGAAAATATATCACGTCTAATATATCAACAAATTTGTTGATATATGGTTGCATTGCCAATTCGAAAATGTTACTCTGTCCCCCCATTCCCCACCACTGGTGGCCCAAACACCATAGAAAGACATGATAAATGTTATGGATGATATGGTGCATCATTGGCCTGGATATTCAAACTAGTGATAACACATGAAGATTTGACATGAAGGGATAAAGACAATAAGTATGGCATGAAGGGGCATTTAGAAACGAACGAAGAATAAGCACAATTACAAGATTCAATCACTAAGATTAACCCCATACATTGAATCATTTTGAAATCCTCCTAAATGTAGTTTTAGTGGCAAAAAGTCAAACTTTTCACCAACTCATTTTAATATATATTTGTTCAAACAACTAGCTTTAGTCATTCATATGATACAAATAGAGGGCACATAATCACATTTGATTATAATAATTGTAAGTGACTACGTAATACACTTAAGTATAAGTTGTACACTAGAGATGAAGTCCTCTATGTGTGCATTGTATACATGTTATGTTTGTGTGCGTGTGCGTGTGCGTGCATGCGTGCGTGCGTGTGTGTGTGTGCGTGTGCGTGTGCGTGTGCGTGTGCGTGTGCGTGTGCACGTGTGCATGTGCACAGTCGTGTAGCAAGCAACAAGGTGCTCCCTTACACTTCATCACTAGTTATCTGGTTTATTAATAACATGAGCTCTAGTCTATGCAACCATTTGATGGAAGTAGGCTATGCTTGTCCTCTCACAATGAGCACAACTCGGTGTAGTCAATTGAACCACAATAATCTTAACTCCCTTGAATCCCCATGAAGTAAGTTTGCTTCTTAGACCTTGATGTAGTGCCAAGCTCCAAGCTTGTGCCACCTCTCTCCTTGATCATGCCACAATGCTCCATGCATCAGAGAAGGAGAGGACAAGAGGGATGCTAAAATGTACGTCTGGTGCTAGAGGTACAAGTGCAAGAGACACATGTAACTAAATCCTATAAGCAAAGAGCAAGGTGCATGTCCATGTGAGAAAGCTATAAAACAATGTATTTGCTTCACTATCAAATCAAGTCTCCTTGATGTTTTCATAATCTCATTCTTATTTTTCTTTTTTACCCCATAATCTACTCTTCTAGTCTTAATCAACCATATTTTGTAACATGGTATCAAAGCCTCCTTTCTAGAGGCTATGTGGTTGTGGGAGTTTCCATAGCTACAATTCAAGGTTCAGGTGTCCAAGTAGCGGTGATGTTGCTTTCCAAGAAGCTCAAAGTGTGGAGATGGAAAGCTCTTGAAGAGTATCAAGCTCATTAAAGTTTGGAAAAGGCTTCACTCAAGGAAGGTATAAGCAAGTTCATTCTCATTTTATCATCATTTTGGTTGGTTTAGAGAGCTCCTATTGCCAAGAAGGAGGGGTTTGCAACCATTGAAACACTTGGCTTACAATTTCAATCAATTGTGGTATTGTTGGCTACTTGTATCTCAAGAAAGGGTTTTTCCTGCAAAGAAGCATAGGATTTACTCAAGCTTAGGCTTAGCTTGAGAAGGGGGCTGCCTATAGCTCTAGAGGTTTGCTTATCAAAGAAGCATAGGGGCTACTTCCATACAATAGTTAGAAGGAAGAGGAGAGTTGAAGACTTGCATATCAAAGTATTGATACAATCAATCAATGACAAAAACTATCATAGGTTGCAAATGATAAGCCTTTGTTTTCTTAAAGAAACTCAAAATCTTCCTTCTCAATTAGAGACAAAGACAAAGAGAAAAATCAGAAGAAGTTGGTTTAGCTAAGTTGGAGCTCACAAATCTGATCGATTGCTATTGAAGGTGTGCGTGTACCAGCTCGACATCAATGAAGACATCATCTCAACCTAGACGAATCCCACATGGCTACAATAGTATTTGTTTGTAAAACGATAAGCTTTTTAATTGCTTTTCTTTATTACCTTTACTATTAAGGTTTTTAAAAAATCCATCTCTCAAAACTTCTTTTCACACTTGGCCAAACTAGTATTCTTCATCCCATTCACATTACAATTTGCAAACTAGTTCTTTATAAGTCTTATTCACACTAGTTGAACTAAATCTAGTTTATTTTAAAGCTTGCTCTCACACTATTAGATTAAAAGGCCTAAAGGGATGGTTGTATGTGGATCTCCATTGCTCAAAAACCTGATTGTAATCTCATATACTCATTGTAATTGGAGCTAGACATTGCCATGTGAGTCACCAGTAAGACCTCTCCACTTTAAAAAAATGTCCAAAATAGAAGCAAAGGTGGAAAAATTCAACGGCAACGGTTTCCACACTTGGAAAATGAAAACCATGTATCATCTAATGAGGAAAGACCTTTGGGAGATTCTTGAAGGTCCTAATGATCCAATGTAGAAGGGGAAAAATAGCAAAGGTCTTAGGATAATAGCTTGGGGTCTGGTGCGCAGATCGGTCGCAGTATGCTCACGTAGTAAATCCCGGAAGGTCCCCAAGAACAATGAACTCTACCTTTTTGCACAAAAAACAATGTAAAAGTATGAATGACAAGAAGTAAGAGACCAATTGGATTCAATCTTCCCCCCATGCCTTGTGTGAGCACTTCACAAAGCATGTATTTTATGTATATTTCCATCTTCATGCTCAATAATAACCCAATTTACAAAAATATGACAAGCTTTTAGCTTTTGAGTTTGCTTTCTACAAAAATAGGAAATAAAGCTAATGGATGGTGCCCATAGAGTCTGGCACGCCCAACACAATGTCCCAAATAGAAATAACATATCCGTGCGCATAGGCGCATACAAAATAATAATCAATAATCAATGCCTCAATAGACATAACAAAATATAGGCATGGCACCTATCAAAATATAATCCATAGGTCGAATACTCGCTAGACTCCAATGCTTTCCTCCACTACTGCTGCTATCTCTACACATCAACTGAAGCATTCACAATCGTTAGTAAAATAATATAATTAAACCGACAAAAGTGAATACCTAGCAGTCTTCAGCTACATAAATAAATCAACTGGTTAGAAATAAATCCTAACCTTAATTTATTACGAATGCGCACTCTAAACTCATAAACGTTTATTAATTTAATATGCATTTTGCAGAATCACCCGCTATGGAATCACCCATGTACACACTAAATTGATGAAACGCCCGAAAAGGACAGGCGTCCCCATCAACTTCTCGCACAAAGAGTCCACTTTGTGTATGAGCCCCGGTCATCTAAGTTTACGGAATCCACCGTAAAACCTCACGGAATCCACCGTGGAATATGCCTCCTGGCATCATACCCTCGGGGTGGGATAGCAATTGACCTCAATTGCTATTAGCTCAATGTGGAGCTAACAGAGTGGGGAAAGCATTTAAGTCTCTAGCGTGCATCCATTGTGCTTCCTCTACAGGATGGTTCTTAAATTTTACTAGATATCTAGAATACATTCGGCCAGTTCTAGTGGTCATAAAGTCAGTGTCTATGATAGCTTCTGGTTCAAGTATTTCAGTCTCTTCCTCTAATAAAGGTGGGTTTTCATAAACAGGGTGGATAGGTAATTGGCCTCTAAATGGTCTCAATAAACTAATGTGAAATGTATTGTGAATTTTCCAATGAGATGGTAATTCTAACTTGAATGCATTATCATTAATTTTATGAATGATTCTAAATGGTCCATAGAATCTAGGAGCTAATTTAACAATTGGATGTCTATCTACACTTTGCAGTCTACGTTTTTCTATTCTCAGCCAAACATAATCATCAACTTTGAAATTCATGGCTTGTCTTTTCTTGTTGGCTTGTTTGGTATATGATTGCTGGGCTTTAGCAATCATATCCTTAACCTCATCAAAAATACTATTATGCATACTAGCAATATCATCAGCACTCTGAATTCTATTAGACAAAGATACAACAGGTGTAGGTAATCTATATCCATAAATGACTTCAAACGGTGCTTTCTTTGTAGATGTGTGCGGTGTATTGTTATATGCAAACTGTAATAAATGCAAATGAGTGTCCCATGTCTGAGGTTTAGAGATAGTATATGCACGTAAAAGATCTAGAATAGTGCTGTTTGTGGCTTCTGTTTGTCCATTAGTTTCTGGATGAAATGCAGATGAGAAATCAATCTTTGTGCCTAGATTAGCAAAGAGAGTAATCCAAAAATTGTTACAAAATCTAGAATCACGATCTGAAATGATAACTTTGGGCAATCCATGGTTAGTAAAAACAGTTTTAAAAAATAACTGTGCTGCTTGTGATGCTGTTAAAGTTTTCTTACATGGAATGAAATATGCTTGCTTACTAAATCTATCTACAACTGTCCAAATCATATCATGGTTAGATTTAGTATTTGGTAAACCAGTAATGAAATCCATAGAAATTTGTTCCCAAGGTTTAGATGGAATAGACAAAGGCATTAGTAATCCATACTGTTTACCATGATGTCTCTTAACTCTTTGACAAATCAAACATTCAGAAACGAAATTAGATACATCTGCATCCATATGCGGCCAATAAAAATCTTCAGTTAACATACGTAATGTAGATATGATACCTCTATGACCTTGATATGGGGGACAATGAATTTCATTCAAAACAAAAGATCGGAATGGAATACTAACACACAGTCTCTTTTCATAAAACATAAATCCATCATTATATGACAATGAATCAATAGGAATGAGATTATTTTGTACTAATTTATTCCAATCAGAATGAAAAGTAATATCCTGGTGATATGTATATTTCATAGTAATCAAAGAATCAAAAGATATGACATAAATATTATGAATTGCAGGTCTTCTACTCAATGCATCAGCAACTACATTTTCTTTTCCAGGTTGGTATTGAATGATAGGATGAAAACTTTGAATAAAGGAAGCCCATTTGATATGACGGTCAGAAATTTGGGGTTGGCTAAGTAAATGTCTAATGCTTTGTTGGTCGGTCTTTATCATGAATTCTGAACCCATTAAGTAGTGTTTCCACTGTCTTAATGCTTGTACAACTGCTAATAGTTCTTTGTCATATGTGGAATATTTCAGCTCAGAGGGTTTCAACTTACAACTAGAATATGCTATAGGATGATTGTCTTGCATTAGTACGGCTCCTATTCCTGATCCGCTAGCATCAATCACAACTAGAAAGAATGGTCTATTAAAATCAGGCAACTGTAAAACAGGGGCATTGATTAATGCATGTTTCAGTAAGTCAAAGGATTTTTGCTGATTTTCAGTCCATTGATAAACAATTCCTTTCTTGAGAAGTTTGGTTAATGGTAAAGCAAGTAATGAAAAATTACGTACAAACTTCCTATAGAAACTAGCAAGACCAAGGAATGAGCGTAACTCATGCACGTTTTAAGAAACATGCCAATGCAATATTGCATCAATTTTCTTAGGATCAACTTTAATTCCTTCAGATGATACAATATGACTTAAATACTCAATTTCTGTCTTAAAGAATTCACTCTTTTCAGGATTTGCAAACAGTTGATTTTCTTTCAATAATTGAAAAACTAATGACAAATGCTCATAATGCTCTTTCTCATTTTGACTAAACACCAAAATATCATCAAAGAAAACAATCACACAGTACTGATATTTCAAAAAGATACGGTTCATTATTCTACTGAAGGTGGCAGGTGCATTAGTCAATCCGAATGGCATGACTAAAAATTCGTAATGGCCAAACTGGGTTCTGAATGCAGTCTTAAATATGTCAGATTTATCTAGCCTCACCTGATGATATCCAGACTTAAGGTCAATTTTACTAAATATAGAAGATCCTTGCAGTTTGTCCATAAGGTCATCAACTCTAGGTATAGGATACCTATTCTTTACAGTGATCTTATTTAAAGCTCGGTAGTCAATACACATACGATAGGTATTATTCTTTTTCTTGACTAAGAGTACAGGTGCACCGAATGGAGAACTGCTAGGTCGAATTGAACCTCTATTTAGTAATTCTTCAACTTGACTCTGGATTTCTTTTTGCTCGATTTGATTGTGCCTATATGGTGCTTTGCAAGGTGGTTGTGTGCCAGGGATCAAATCAATCTTATGGTCTTCTGCACGTGAAGGAGGTAAACCTGGTGGTAGGTCTTCTGCAAAACAGTCCTTCAAATATGCAAGAAATTCCTTATGCCTAGGATGCATATGATTTCCCTTTGCGTGCAATTCATTCATCCAAATGAGATATGATTTAGTACTCTTGCGTAATGCACATTTTGCTTGAGTATGCGAAAGCAGTGGAAAGACATTAGATGCATGCATACCATATAATGTAATAGATTTTCCTTGAAAATTAATATTTATTGTGTGTGTGGAATAATCTATATCTGGGTTATGCTAGTGTCGCCAAGGCATTCCTAAAATAATGTCACTCGACTGTAATGGAACAACTAAGAAATTTCTCCTTTCAGTGTATGAACCAATTTGAATTTCTAAATCTTGAACTTCTTGTGTACCATTATACCTAGTGCCTAAAAATGCAGCTTTTATGCGATAATGCGTAGGTACAGTCTGTAATTTCAATTCATTTACCAATTTTGCTGAAATAAAATCATGAGTACTACCGTCATCATGCAAAATAGTCTTTTCCTTTCCATACACCAAACATTTCATAGTCAATAATGAATGTGGAGTAGGCATACCTGGTAAAGTGTCGGAAGTAGTAGTAGTGTCATCCTCATCTTCAGTGAAATCAGGCATATCCTCATGCTCGTCTTCGTCCATGGCTCCAAGATAGTTGATATGAGCTGGTGGCTTCTTTGAATGACAATTTGTTGCGAGATGCCCAGGCTGGTGACATTTATAGCATACTATTGGCTTGGCTTTGGTTACATTATTTGCAATGGCTGGAAGTCTAGGTACATTTGGATTTGCTTGTGGAATAGGCTTAGGATTTGGATTAACATTGGATGGTAATGCAGGCGGTTTAGCCCAATTCTTGCGGAAAGATGGTGAGACCTGGATTAAATCTTCTAAAATTGGAATTGAATTGTTTAGATCCATAATTACCATTGGCTTGGAATTGCTTTGGTCGTCTGTCTCTACCGCGTAGCTTATCTTCAGTGTCGTGAGATAGTGAGATAGCGTCTTCAAGGGTAAGATGCTTGAACATGTTCACTTCAGCGTAGTAATGTCCAAGAAGTCCAGACATATACTTCCGCTTATGTGTTGTCTCTGGTACGTCTTCAAGCATGCGTAGCTATAGGAGTGCATTCCAAAAACGCTCTGTATACTGTGGTATAGGCTCACGATCCTGTTGTTGAAGTAGATCCCATTGCTTGATAGCCTTCTCATGAAATTGTAGTGGAAGGAAATTCTGCATGAACTTCTTCTTGAAATCTTCCCAAGTAGCAGGACATTCTATGCTCTTGCGTACTACAGTCCACCAAAGTGATGCTCTGTCTACCAAATGATTAGTAACACACTTGATTTTATCTTTTTCTGGATAGGTTTCCTCATGGAAATAGTCATCCAATTGGCTAATGAATGATAAAACAGTCTTTCCTTCTCGTATGCCATTGAAAGTGCGAAATTTGAAACTTTGTTTACTTATCTTTGATTCCTTGCGAATGGTTTGAGCTTCAAGAGTGGCGTCGATGGTACGTTGAATCAAATCTTCAGCTTGAGGTTCTTCTTTGTCGGTAGACGCTCTTTGTAATTTTGTCAATTGCGCTTGCAATGCTTGCTTGGCCCTTCGTTCTTCTTCCAATTGCAGCATAATTAGATCCATCTTTTGTTCCATGGTAGGCTCAGGGAGGTCGTCTTCAGCCATAGGATCATCCATATGTGGTTCCGTCATCCCGTAAAACTCAAAAGACCTTTCTCACTCAAAATCAGGTTAGCGGGATGAGCGTAGCTCAAATTCGGGGTTACAAGGCTATGTGTTTTTGGGTATTTCTTTCTCAATTTTCAGAAAATCTACGATATTTCCTTCTTCGTATGCTGAAAATACTTCAGCGAACCTGTGTATGGATAGAATATCTTGCCACGAACAACTTTGCAGTTCAGAGTTTCTGCGTAGGAACAACCCTTCTAGGAGTTTTGAGCACTAGTCAGTTCTAACTCCAGTTGACTAGTCTGACTTGCAGAGTTGCAGACTTAGCCGACTTGCAGAGTTGCAGACTTAGCCGACTTAATGAACTTGCAGAACTTGATTACAGTCGACTTGCAGAACTTGACTTCGGAAGTGCAGGACCTGAAGTTTATGAACTTGATTGTCTTGTGTAACTTGATGAAAGCTTAATGGCTTAAGCTTAATAGCTTAAGCTATGGAGGGGGGGGCTAATTGAGGAAAACGACGCAGATCGTGGAGGACATGGGCAGCCGTTTGCTGACGTCACGAAAATTGCGGGCATCTTCTTGCATCTCGATGACAAGTTTTGTGAAGCTCCTTAAATTCCTTAAGCCTTTAAGCTTAAAGACTAAGCTTTTTGAAGAAAAGAGATATGAGCTTCTTACTGTATATCCACAACTTGTTTATGGAGATGAGGGAGTGGTCCTCCGCCTGTACAGCCTGGTCCTTTGTGATCTGAGAGTAGAAACAGGGGTTCTTGATCGCCAGAAGTCTGCCTCTATCGACGGTTCGCGACGAGATTGACTGTAGAGCCTGATCGTTCCTGGAGCTCTGCCTTCGCTCGAGATGGGTAGCGATTGGAAGCTCTTGATCTCAGCTCCGCTCTGATACCACTGGTGCGCAGATCGGTCGCAGTATGCTCACTTAGTAAATCCCGGAAGGTCCCCAAGAACAATGAACTCTACCTTTTTGCACAAAAAACAATGTAAAAGCATGAACGACAAGAAGCAAGAGACCAATTGGGTTCGATCTTCCCCCCATGCCTTGTGTGAGCGCTTCACAAAGCATGTATTTTATGTATATTTCCATCTTCATGCTCAATAATAGCCCAATTTACAAAAATATGACAAGCTTTTAGCTTTTGAGTTTGCTTTCTACAAAAATAGGAAATAAAGCTAATGGATGGTGCCCATAGAGTCAGGCACGCCCAACACAATGTCCCAAATAGAAATAACATATCCGTGCGCATAGGCGCATACAAAATAATAATCAATAATCAATGCCTCAATAGACATAACAAAATATAGGCGTGGCGCCTATCAAAATATAATCCATAGGTCGAATACTCGCTAGACTCCAATGCTTTCCTTCGCCACTGCTACTATCTCTACACATCAACTGAAGCATTCACAATCGTTAGTAAAATAATACAATTAAACGGACAAAAGTGAATACCTAGCAGTCTTCAGCTACATAAATAAATCAACTGGTTAGAAATAAATCCTAACCTTAATTTATTACGAGTGCGCACTCTAAACTCATAAACGTTTATTAATTTAATATGCATTTTGCGGAATCACCCGCTATGGAATCACCCATGTATACACTAAATTAATGAAACGCCCGAAAAGGACAGGCGTCCCCATCAACTTCTCGCACAAAGAATCCACTTTGTGTATGAGCCCCGGTCATCTAAGTTTACGGAATCCACCGTAAAACCTCACGGAATCCACTGTGGAATATGCCTCCTGGCATTAGGGTCTATCTGATGATGTCCTACACCACATTTCAAGAATTAGAAATGCAAAAGAGTCATGGGATTAACTCAATACTAAGATATTCGGCTCTCAAGGAGAAAACTCTAAAATTAATATATTAATGGAAATTTTCATGCTTGATCTAAACCAATATGATTACCTAATATATTTAATAAATAAATTTAAAAGCTTGAAAGCACAACTATCTTCAATAGGCAAATATATAAGAAGATGAAGCCATTTCCATGCTACTCAATAGTGTGGATAAACCTAACAAAGGTTATGAGTAGGTGGCAGCAATGCTAAGTAATGTACTTGATAGAAAACTCAATATAGTTGAAGCTGCCTTATATAAGTAGAAAGGTAAACTTAAGGAGAAAGCCCAAGACTCTACATTGAGTACTGTAATAACTACCCTTTATAACAAAGGCCCTTCTTCAAGAATTGTCTGTAGGAATTGTGGGAGAAATGGATAGAAAGAGCAAAATTGTTGAAACAAACAAAAACCAAGGTGCAAAAGCTCCAATAAGTTTGGACACATCTAGAAAGAATGTTGGGGCCAAAGGGCGAATTTTGTGAAGGAAACAAACTTTGAAGAATCCATTGAAACTATCTTCTAAATTGCCTACACTTTGTTTGACACTACATGAGCTAAAGCCCTTGCAAGAATTCAGGGGTGGCAACCTACATCCTTAGGTGCAATTATCTAGAGGGTAAGCTAGCACCAAGGGAGGTTGTTAAAATGTACAAATGATGCTAGAGGCATAAGTGTAAGAGACACATGTAACTAAATCCCATAAGCAAAGAGCAAGGTGTATGTCCAAGTGAGAAAGCTATAAAACAATGTACTTGCTCATTATCAAATCAAATATCCTTCATGTTGTCATGATCTCATTCTTATTTTTCTTTTTTGCTCCACAATCTACTCCTCTACTCTTAATCAACCATGTTTTGTAACAAAGGGAGAAGAAGGAGATGGAGAATAAGCTCACATGCACACTCAACCTCTCTCATGTACTCTCCACCCACATGAGATGAAGAGTACAAGATACTAAGAAGCTAGTAGTTTCATTAGCAAATGGCAAGGAGGGAAAGTACACTTTAGGGTTAGTGTATTGCATAGTCAATGGCCACTTTCTATTCTCTATCATAAGGATGGTTCCACATGGTATTGTACAATGGTGTTAGTTGGTATACATGGGCCCTATGTGGCTGATACATTGGAGGTTAGTATAAAATGTATAATAGTTATTCTTGATCGTAAGGGTGTTCCCTACCAAGTATTTGTAGATTGATGGTTGGTCAATCTATTTCTTAGTAGGTAATGTATGGCTCACTCTTCCATGATTTGCCCCATTGTTGCATCCCTTGATGGAGCCTGTATGAGCCATGCATTCCCATGTATTAGTTGGTAGGCAATGCATGGCTTGTCATTGGCTTACTTATTGTCTTCTTCCATGAAGACAATGAGTTGAAGTGCTAGAAAAGAGGACTTCTATGGTGATGAAAGGTGATGAACTTAGTGATGAGGATATGAATGAAGAGCTTAGGTTTGCCATTAGTTATGACACTTGTAAGTAAAACCTCATGTTCTATGGTTGCATTCCCATGTATTAGCTAGTAGGCAATGCATGGCTTGTCATTGGTTTACTTATTGTCTTCTTTCATGAAGAAAATGAGTTGAAGTGCTAGAAAAGAGGCCTTCTATGGTGATGAAAGGTGATGAACTTAGTGATGAGGATATGAATGAAGAGCTGAGATTTGCCATTGGTTATGACATTTGTAAGTAAAACCTCACGTTCTATGGTCTCTTAAGGGTAATGCTAGTCTTCTCATGCGCATGATGTCTATTGTTGGATTAGGAGATGGGTCTACTATTAGGTAAGTTTAACCTCCTAGGTAATATCCAACACTTGAGGAGAGCTTGTTTCCTTCACAAAATTTTCCCTTTGACCCCAACATTCTTTCTTAGTGTGCCCAAACTTCTTGTAGATTTTGCACCTTGGTTTTCCTTTGTTCCAACAATCTTACTCTTTCTGTCCATTTCTCCTGCATATCTTGCAAACAATTCTTGAAGAAGGGCCTTTGTTGTAAAGTGCAGTTACTACGGTACTCAATGTAGAGTCTTGGGCTTTCTCCTTAAGTTTACCTTCTTGCTCACATAAGGCAACTTCAACTGCATTGAATTTTCTATCAGGTACATTCCTTAGCATTGCTACCATCTGCTCATAGCCTTTGTTAGGTTTATCCACACTATTGAGTAGCACGGCAATGGCTTCATCTTCTTCAATATCCATCTTCTTCAATATCTTTGCCTGTTGAAGATAGTTGTACTTTTCGACTTTTACATTTATTTATCAATGATGTTAGGGAATCATATTGGTTTAGATCAAGCCTGAAAAATTCCATTAACATATTAATTTTAGAGTTTATTGCTTGAGAGATGAATATCTTACCTAGCTCATCCCATGCCTCTTTTGCTTTTTTAATTCTTTAAATGTGCTTTAGGAAGGACATATTCAAATAGAGCCCAAGCTATTATCTTGAAAGGTTTGTTATTTTTCCTATTCCACATTGGATCATTAGGACCTTGAAGAATCTCCGAAAGGTATTTCCTCATCAAATGATACATGTTTTCATTTTCCAAGTGTGGAAACCATTGCCATTGAAATTTTCCATCATTGCTTCTATTTCGAATATTTTTTAAAGCAGAGAGGTCTTACTAGTGACTCACATGGTAGTGTCTAACTGCAAGTACAATGGGTATACGATATTACAATTGGGTTTTCAAGCATGGAGATGCATATACAACTAGTCCTTTAGGCCTTTTAATCTAACAGTATGAGCAAGCCTTCAAATGAACTAGATTCAGTTCAACTAGTGTGAATAAGGCTTATAAAGAACTAGTTTGCAAATTGTAATGTGAATGGGATGAAGAATAACTAGTTTGACATTGGCTGAGTGTGAAAATAAGTTTTGAGAGAGGGGTTTTTAAAAAATGTTAATAACCAAGGTAATAGAGAAAAGCAATTAAAAATCTTATTGTTTTGCATACGAACTCTACTGAAACCATGTGGGATTTGTCCATGTCAAGACGATGTCTTCATTGACGTTGAGCTGATCCACACACCTTCAGTAGGAATCGATTAGATTTGTGAGCTCCAACTCAGTCAAAACCAACTTCTGACTTCTCTCTTCATCGTCTTTTCTCTAATAGAGAAGAAAGATCTCAAGTTCCTTTAAGAAAACAAAGGCCTATCATTTGTAGCCTATGATAGTTTTTGTCCTTGCTAGATTGTGTCAATCCTTTGAGATGCAAGTCTTCAACCCTCCTCTTCCTTCTAACTATTCTATGAAATCAGCCCCTATGCTTATTTGATAAGCAAACCTCTAGAGCTACATGCAATCCCCTTCTCAAGCTAAGCCTAAGCTTGAGCAAATCATATGCTTCTTTGCAAGCAAACCCCTTTCTTGTGATACAAGTAGCCAACAATAACACAATTGATTGAAATTTTAAGCCATGTGTTTCAATGGTTGCAAGCCCCTCCTTGGCAATGGGAGCTCTTTAAACCAACTAGAATGATGATTAAAAGAGAACGAACTTTCTTACACCTTCCTTGAGTGAGGCATTTTCCAAACTTCAATGTCCTTGATACTCTTAAGAGCTTTCCATCTCCATGTTTTGAGCCTCTTGGAAAGCAACATCACCACTACTTGGACACTCGAACTTTGAATTGTAGCTATGAAAACTCCCACAATGACACAGACTCTAGGAAGGAGGCTTTGATACCATGTTATAAAACATTTGATTAAGAGTAGATTATGGGGTAAATAAGAAAAATAAGAATGAGATCATGACAACATGGGAGCTCTTTAAACCAACTAGAATGATGATTAAGAGAATGAACTTTCTTACACCTTCCTTGAGTGAGGCCTTTTCCAAACTTCAATGTCCTTGATACTCTTAAGAGCTTTCCATCTCCAAGCTTTGAGCCTCTTGGAAAGCAACATCATCAATACTTGGACACCCGAACCTTGAATTGTAGCTAGGAAAACTCCCACAATGACAAAGACTCTAGGAAGGAGGCTTTGATATCATGCTATAAAACATGGTTGATAAAGAGTAGAAGAGTAGATTATGGGGTAAAGAAGAAAAATAAGAATGAGATCACGACAACATGAAGGAGACTTGATTTGATAGTGAAGCAAGTATATTGTTTTATAGCTTTCTCACTTGGACATACACCTTCCTCTTTGCTTATGGAATTCACTTACATGTGTCTTTTGCACTTGTGCCTCTAGCACCATATGTACATTTTAACATTGGCAACACACACATTCATATGTGTGTGGAGTACATGTGTCTACACATGTGTATGTATGTATAAATGAATGTGAGAGACACACACATATTTTTTCCTTTTTTCATCTTCTTGTTTTTTCTATGCTCTCTATCTCTCTCTCTATATATGTGTGCGTGCGCATGTGTGTGTGTGTGTGTGTGGATATGTGTGTCCTCTCACACACACACACACACACACACACACACACACACACACACACACACACACACACACACACACACACACACACACACACACACACACACACACACACACACACACATCATTATTATTTTCTCCTCTCTCCTTTTCTTCCTCCCATCTCTAGTCTTTCTTCATCTAGTATATGTGCATATTGTGTATGCATGTGTGTATATGTGTATGCACATGTGGATATGCATTGCATGTATATACTTGTGTATGGATATGTGTGTCTACATATGTGGGTGTGTGCATATTTGTAAGTGTATATTTTAAAGTGTGTATTCATTCTCTCTTCTCTACTATTATTCTCTCCATTTTCTCACTCAAATAAATATATGTGTGTGTGTGTGTGTGTGTGTGTGTGTGTGTGTGTGTGTGTGTGTGTGTGTGTGTGTGTGTGTCCATTTGTGTGGTCTCATAGGTACGTGCACTTTTCTCTTGTTCTCTCTCTCTCTCTCTCTCTCTCTCTCTCTCATAAAAGTATATGTATATGTATATGATGTATATGATTTGTGTGTCTATTTGTGTGGTCTCATAAATCGTGTCCTTTCTCTCCCTCTCATCATTTTTATTTTCTCTCCTTTCTCTGTCTTTCTCATGTCTCTTATGTATGCATGTGTACACACACACACACACGCACGCACGCACGTATGTCTATATACATAACACGTATGTATATATGCATATTTTTATGTGTGGATATGTGTGTATGTAAATGTGCGTGTGTGCATGGAAGTGCGTGTTTTATTAGTGTGTAACCATTCTCTCTTTCTCTCTCTCTCTCTCTCTCTCTCTCTCTCTCTCTTTTACACATATACACACTTATGTATAAATGTATGTATGTATGTATGTATACAAATGACACACATACACACACACATTTTTTCTTTTTGCCTCTTCTTGCTTTTCTTGTGCTTTGTGTGTGCACGTGCGTATATATATGAGCATGCGTATGTGTATATATGTATGTTTGTATATGTGTGTGGTCTCATAAATGTGTGCCCTCTCTCTCCCTCTCATCATTTTTATTTTCTCTCCTTTCTTTTTCTTCCTCCTATCTCTCATCTTTCTTGACCTCAGGTGTATGTATATGTACACATTTGTATATACGTGTATGCATGAGTATGTGTATAGATTACATGTATATGTGCATGTATATATTTGTGTATGGATGTGTCTACATATGTGCATGTGTGTATGTATGTAAGTGCATGCTTTATAAGTGTGTATTCATTCTCGCTCCTATGCTCTCTCTCCATTTTTTATCTCACGTGTGTGTGTGTGTGTGAGATTTTTTCAAGGACTTACCTTTCCCTTTTTTGTGATCATATCCTTATTCAATTTAAAAAGAGAGTATGTGTGTAAATTGAGAGAGAGAGAGAGAGAGAGAGAGAGAGAGAGAGAGAGAGAGAGAGAGAGAGAGAGAGAGAGAGAGAGAGAGAGAGAGAGAGAGAGAGAGAGAGAGAGAGAGAGAGTGTGTGTGTGTGTGTGTACGTTCAATTGAGAGAGAGAGAGAGAGAGAGAGAGAGAGAGAGAGAGAGAGAGAGTGTGTGTGTGTGTGTGTGTACGTTCAATTGAGAGAGAGAGAGAGAGAGAGAGAGAGAGAGAGAGAGAGAGAGAGAGAGAGAGAGAGAGAGAGAGAGAGAGAGTGTGTGTGTGTGTGTACGTTCAATTGAGAGAGAGAGAGAGAGAGAGAGAGAGAGAGAGAGAGAGAGAGAGAGAGAGAGAGAGAGAGAGAGAGAGAGAGAGAGAGAGAGAGAGAGAGAGAGAGAGAGAGAGAGAGAAAATATAACCCTCACTCACTCTTTAAGAAAAAGCCCTCTTTATTTCATGGATATCAAGCTTCTCCTTCTCCTTGTGCCACATAAGCTTGGGAGCCTTTTGGTTGGTTTGAGATCCCCAAGGCAAATGTCTAAATAATATATAGAATAGATACTCAACATTATGGCACGTTGATGACCTCACAAGAGAAGAAGAAGAAGAAGAAGAAGAAGAAGAAGAAGAAGAAGAAGAAGAAGAAAGAATATTGTTATTGCAGTAGCTAGAACGATCCTAAGATGCCTTAAAGCATACCCTACTAAGGGTAAATGAATCATGTGATATCTTTGTATGTTTGAAATATAGCAAGAAAAGATGATGGTCTATATGCTTGAAATGTGGGGATATACAAGGAACCCTAGCGACATAAAAACATCTAAGGGACCCTAGCAACATAATCTCAGGTTTTCTAAGCAATATCAGGTAACAACATTAAAATTGTCACTAAGTTTGTCACTAGAAAATGTCACCCCGAATAATGTTCAATTGTAATATCCCAAAAAATGTCACCCTTAACAATGTTTGTCACTAGAAATTGTCACCCCTAACAATGTTCAATTGTAAGTCTTTCCACCTCATGTTGTATTACTATCTTGTTTGTTGTAACAAACACCTTGTTGAAGTACTTGCCAAACTATGATGTGTAACCTATTGAGGTATTTACTTATAATAGGTATGGGTTGCATGTCATTCTTCTCCTCCTGTTCATAAAAACATAATGGAGGTTTAAGGCTATACATAATGGTTCTTGTTGTTTTCCATGTATTATTATCAAAATAATGAGATAAAAAAGAGAACACACACACACACACACACACACACACACACACACACACACACACACACACACACACACACACACACACACACACACACACACACACACACACACACACACACACACACACACACACACACACACACACACACACACACACACACACACACACACACACACACACACACACACACACACACACACACATGTGCACACATGCAAGCATGCACATGCACATGCACACCCCCCCCACACACACACACGTGCACAAAAGACAAAGAGGTGGAGAAACTTGAATTTAGAATCTTAATATTGTAAAATTGACATGGATGAATGAACTTTGGGTATTGACGAGATGAATATTGAAGAGAAAACCTTGCACAAAATGAGTGAGGGTTAAATATGACATGATAAAGGTAGATCGAAGTCAAAGCTCAAGGTGGAAGCTACAAGAAAGGTCAAAGATGTGAACTACAAAAAATAATAGCTCTCTAAAACTAGAGTTTTTAAAAACAACGA
Organism: Lygodium microphyllum; assembly: GCF_053477565.2. Taxonomy (NCBI): domain Eukaryota; kingdom Viridiplantae; phylum Streptophyta; class Polypodiopsida; order Schizaeales; family Lygodiaceae; genus Lygodium; species Lygodium microphyllum. Next base: position 24,333,414 of record NC_141137.1, read on the forward strand.
ATGCTAAATTCTCATTATAGAATTAGGAAGCTAAAAGTAGCCAAAGACCAATATGCGAGCAAAAAAATATGGGAATATTTTTTGGAGTTGCTACAATATATAGAATTTTAGAGTTAATTTGCAAGCATTGTATAATATATGCTTAGTTTAGAGGATATTGTACAAAACAAGTAATGTAAAATTAGACTTCCAACTGCCTCTCATGAAAATTATGTGAATTTGCAAATAAAAGTTATTGTTCTACATACAATATATCAAATTCACTCATTTTATCTAAACTCATGGTGGGTAAATTTTAGAGCCCTCTAACAAAAATCACTACAATTGCAAATCCCATGGACACATGCCACAAAGGCATATGTGTCTAAGTAGATTAACCTTGTATGCTTTTTCTACTCGTTCAGAGATTTTGAAAGCATGGGGTTAGTATCATAAAATTGGGTGGTTTCATGGGAACATTTAAACATAGTAATATTCTTTTGAATTTTACATTTGAATGAATGGGGTATCAAAAGTTAATGATTCATGAGGGCTTGATAACATGCAAAGTGAGACTTAGGCTGAGTTCAGACAGAGGCGGCAACACTGCAAAACATGACCAACCTTATGCCTCCTTTGTGTGAACAGTGAAGCCGAAGGCACATTGTGCTACAAGAAGGTAAATAGGTTTTTTCTTAGTGCCAAGGCTCTTTCGAGGGGGAGGGGGAGGGGTTAGTAGAAAGAGGGTGGGTTCGGCGGAAAGAGGAGGGAAGTCTCAGCCATTTGTGGGATGCCACGTCAAAAGTATGCCCCTTTGAGATATCTTTGCCATTGTCACTCGTATGAACCCAGCCTTAGACATTTGGTTGACAAGTTGACAAGCACATGAGCTACCAATGTTAGAACCCCCTGTCAAAGTACGAGTTGCCACAATCACAAAAATTGATGATGAGGAAATGATTGAGTGGGCTCCACAAGCACTATGTGGAATTGAGGCAAGAGCTTGTGGATGCCACCATTCCAAAGGAGAAATCTATTTCTAATAGAGCATGGCAAGTCAAGGGCAATGAGCAACAAAATGGCAACAAATAATCTATGTTGATGATTATCAAGGCACATCAAAAAAGCCTAAAACTCAAAGAGCAAACTTAGTAATTTAGCAAAGAATACTAAGGAAGATCACCAAATTGTGCTACATCAAACCAACATGTAGAGTGGAGAGAGACTCCTCCCCTAGGTCTCATTTTTTTAAATATCAATTGTAGGGCCTTGGGTTGACATCTTAAAAACATGTCATATATCAAATGATGAGAACTCAAGCTACCTAAGAAACACCATGCTTTGAAAGTAATCATATGTACATTTTTTTAAAAGGTGAAGAAAAGCATCATAACCATCAACTAGTATCCCAACTTCTCTCTCCCATTTGGACATTTTTCTTGTATCTAGAGTTGGCGTGAGCTAGCAAAATAACACATCTAGTTCTTCGTATGTTATTTCTGTGGCCCCAATAGGAGCCTTAGATATAATCAACTCCATCACTATCTATTTTGCGACTATCCTTTGCAAAGTTTGAATATAATTTTGAACCTTTTCTTTAATATCCTTTATTACCATTCAAGAAACACATTCTCTAACAATGGATGATTCCTCTAATGATCCTCATGTTGCCTTCTTCAGATTAAAAAACACAAGAGCAATTTGCATGGATAAGTAAAAATACATATTGGAGGTGCATTGCAAAAGAAACATTGCCTAGTGGGACTCATTGCTTTGTCCTATCATCACGAATCCACGAAAAATAAGATTTGCACATTTTAAATGCCCTACATATTTTCTTAGTCTAATAACTCCAAGAAAAGAAAAAATTGATAGTCAATTTTATTTTCCAAACCCAACTTGATGAAGGTTGAGCACAAGGATCTTCAAACAAGAATTTCCATCATACCTTGTAGGTGATCATTCAACATGTATGATCTCTTCATCATGGTAAATGTTTGTTTCAAGGAACCTTTATGTAATAGTTGTCTAAGCAATGTGATAAGAAGTGAGTGGACTGCCTAAAATGTGGAAGGGGTAAAGTTGCACAAACATTGGTGGTTGTACCATGCACGATAAAGGTTCTTCTAATTGAGTATCTAAATATATATCAAGTGGTGGATCTCCTATTGTAGAGGCGAGCTCAAGCTCAACCGCCAAGACCCACAGGATGCTTATTGTTCGCTTATTGTTCAAGTGTTTCAAGCCGAGCACTAATGGCTACCTCTCACATAGCCGATACACTATCTCTCTCTACAAGTGTAGTGAGCTTACCTCCATGCCCGATCGAGTTGCCTCCTCTCCCAAGCACTTTGGTAGCTCCATAATCCAAGTGCAAGAGATCCTCAAGCTCCAAACTCCAAGCTCCATTGCCATGAGCAAGAGAAGAGAAGAGAAGAGAAGCGAAGCGATGCGAAGAGAAGAGAAGAGAAGCGAAGCGAAGCGAAGAGAAGAGAAGAGAAGAGAGGAGAGGAGAGGAGAGGAGAGGAGAAGATGGAGAGCTTCTCCACCATGGTCCCTCACCCTCGCACACTCACTTTCTCACACTCTCACACTCCCTCTCTTAAGCACAAGTTCAAGCAAGAAAGCAAGAAGAAGAAGAAGACAAAGAAGAAGAAGAGAGCTACTTTTGGCCACACACATGAATGAGATTCTCATTCACTTTTCAACTTTATATACAAAACCCTAAATCCCTTTTGGGTGGTCATCCCCTTATCCCCCTTTTTTACATGGTGCCTAGGCCCTTTTTCCCATTGTCCTCCTATCCTCTTAGCTTCATTCCTACCGTCCATCTACCTTTACAAATTGCACGGGTGAGAGCCCGGGGCTCTTAAAATAAATCATGGTGCACCTTACACTCTTTTACAAAAGTATTGACTTGCGTTTTTTCTTGTGCACCTCTCTCCTTGATTTAGGAATTTTTTGTACTTCTTGTGTTTCCAGATTTTTATTGACGTGCCTTTATCTTTCATTTCACTTTTTTCTTGGCCTTATCTTCTATGTTAGATGTTTCAGATTTTCCACCTTGTTCGTCTGAGGGTTAACATTACCTCTCTCCTAGACGAATGCTAGTCCCATGGCACTCGCTGTTGTAAGTAGCAGGCTTTGCACCGAAGACGTGGGTGGAAGGGACTGATGTGGTTTTCCTTGGAGGAGTTTTGGTGGTGGTGCGGATGAAGGTCATTGGGGGCACGTTGTTGGCTTGGTTGGCTAGTGATAGGGTTGTTCTTTGTTGAGAATTGCACTCATGGATGGCACACATGTTGGTTTTTGGGGATTCTGCACATGACAATTCTTTGGTGGGCTTGCATGATGATAAAGGACAAGATTTTAGCGTTGAGTGTTGATGAAGAGCTAACTGTACTTTCGTTGGAGTCTTCAATACCTACAATTGAAAACCTCTTACATGGTCTCTCCCTAGGGGTTAGTGGTGCTAGTCTTCTTATCATGCACAAGATATAGTTTAATTAGTTTGGGAGATAAGTCGAACTCTAAGCAAGCAGAGATGCTTGAAGCATTTGAGGCCGTTTTTGGAGTAAGAAGTGCCCGGAAAGTGCCAAACACCAAATTTTCATGAAAAATAAAAAGGTGCGAGTTGGAGTTTTCCTAGATACATTTCGACTTTAAGAATCCAACACAAGTCTCAGTTTGTCGATTAGAGGTCGTTTGACCCCCCAAATCGGCTCCTAAAATCTAGATGTCAATGTAAGTTGCTACCTTGTGCTACATTGGGTCCCCACTGGATCATATCATGGAGGTCATTGTCTTACTATGATGGATGCATGCTTTTTTTTGCCAAGGTCACAACTCCCATTACATTGGATACTATATGGCTTGTGATGAAGTGAAGATTGGCACCTCTATTTCATTAGGTGCCTATTAATTTGTGCTATTTCATGCCTTGGTTTTGTTCGGGGATAGGGTGAGAGCTGTTCTTGATTATAATTTTTGTGGCAGCTTGGTGCTCTTTTTGGTTATGCAAGTGCAGATTTGTTCATGGGATTCGACGGGTTGAGTCGCCCTATCTCGTGGTTGCCAATGAGAGTTGATTTTGGAAGCCAATTTTGAGCCATACTAAGAAATTTCTTCTTTCAGTGTATGAACCAATTTGAATCTCTAAATCTTGAACTTCTTGTGTACCATTATACCTAGTGCCTAAAAATGCAGCTTTTATGCGATAATGCATAGGTATAGTCTGTAATTTCAATTCCTTTACCAATTTTGCTGAAATAAAGTCATGAGTACTACCGTCATCATGCAAGATAGTCTTTTCCTTTCCATGCACCAAACATTTCATAGTCAATAATGAATGTGGAGTAGGCATACCTGGTAAAGTGTTGGAAGTAGTAGTAGTGTCATCCTCATCTTCAATGAAATCAGGCATATCCTCATGCTCGTCTTCGTCCATGGCTCCAAGATAGTTGATATGAGCTGGTGGCTTCTTTGAATGACAATTTGCTGCGAGATGTCTAGGCTGGTGACATTTATAGCATACTATTGGCTTGGCTTTGATTACATTATTTGAAATGGCTGGAAGTCTGGGTACATTTGGATTTGCTTGTGGAATAGGCTTAGGATTTGGATTGACATTGGATGGTAATGCAGGTGGTTTAGCCCAATTCTTGCGGAAAGATGGTGAAGAGAAACGACCTGGATTAAACCTTCTAAAATTGGAATTGAATTGTTTAGATCCATAATTACCATTGGCTTGGAATTGCTGTGGTCGCCTGTCTCTACTGCGTAACTTATCTTCAGTGTCGTGAGCTAGTGAGATGGTGTCTTCAAGGGTAGCAGGCTTGAACATGTTCACTTCAGCGTAGTAATGCCCAAGGAGTCCATACATATACTTCCGCTTATGTGTCGTCTCTGGTACGTCTTCAAGCATGCGTAGCTGTAGGAGTGCATTCCAAAAACGCTATGTATACTGTGAAATAGGCTCACGATCCCGTTGTTGAAGTAAATCCCATTGCTTGATAGCCTTCTCATGAAATTGCGGTGGAAGGAAATTCTGCATGAACTTCTTCTTGAAATCTTTCCAAGTAGTAGGACATTCTACGCTCTTGCGTACTACAGTCCACCAAAGTGATGCTCTGTCTACCAAATGATTAGTAACACACTTGATTTTATCTTTTTCTGGATAGGTTTCTTCATGAAAATAGTCATCAAACTAGCTAATGAATGATAAAACAGTCTTTCCTTCTCGTATGCCATTGAAAGTGCGAAATTTGAAACTTCGTTTACTTATCTTTGATTCCTTGCGAATAGTTTGTGCTTCAAGAGTGGCGTCGATGGTACGTCAAATCAAATCTTCAGCTTGAGGTTCTTCTTTGTCGGTAGACGCTCTTTGTAATATTGTCAATTGCGCTTGCAATGCTTGCCTAGCCCTTCGTTCTTCTTCCAATTGCAGCATAATTAGATCCATCTTTTGTTCCATGGTAGGCTCAGGGAGGTCGTCTTCAGCCATAGGATCATCCATATGTGGTTCCGTCATCCCGTAAAACTCAAAAGACCTTTCTCACTCAAAATCAGGTTAGCGGGATGAGCGTAGCTCAAATTCGGGGTTACAAGGCTATGTGTTTTTGGGTATTTCTTTCTCAATTTTCAGAAAATCTACGATATTTCCTTCTTCGTATGCTGAAAATACTTCAGCGGACCTGCGTATAGGTAGAATACTTTGCCACGAACAACTTTGCAGTTCAGAGTTTTTGCGCAGGAACAACCCTTCTAGGAGTTTTGAGCACTAGTCAGTTCTGACTCCAGTTGACTAGTCTGACTTGCAGAGTTGCAGACTTAGGTGACTTGTAGAGTTGCAAACTTAGCCGACTTAGTGAACTTGCAGGACTTGATCACGGTTGACTTGCAGAACTTGATTTCTGGAGTGCAGGACCCGAAGTTGCTGATTTGCAGAGTGGAGATTTGTCTTGTCTGACTTAAGTAATTAAGCTTAGCTTTAATGGATTAAGCTTTTATCTTAATCGTGTGATTTTCGTGGGGGGGGCCGTTTTCTGCACGGCGCGAAAAACGCGGACACCTCCTGAGATACCACGGCGAAAAATTTGAAGCTTGAAGCTTCTAAGCTTAGTCTTAAGCCTTTTTGAAGTAATTAACTATGATATGAAGAAAGCTTATCTCTCTGTTTTGATAACTTGATGATGAAGATGAATGCGTGGTCCTCCACCTGTACAGCCTGGTCCTTCGCGATCTGACAGTAGAAACAGGGGTTCTTGATCGCCAGAAGTCTGCCTGTATCGACGGTTCGCGACGAGATTGACTGTAGAGCCCGATCGTTCCAGGAGCTCCGCCTTCGCACGAGATGGGTAGCGATTGGAAGCTCTTGATCTTAGCTCTGCTCTGATACCACTGGTGCGCAGATCGGTCGCTGTATGCTCACGTAGTGAATCCCGGAAGGTCCCCAAGAACAATGAACTCTACCTTTTTGCACAAAAAACAATGTAAAAGCATGAACGACAAGAAGCAAGAGACCAATTGGGTTCAATCTCCCCCCATGCCTTGTGTGAGCGCTTCACAAAGCATGTATTATATGTATATTTCCATCTTCATGCTCAATAATAGCCCAATTTACAAAAATATATCAAGCTTTTAGCTTTTGAGTTTGCTTTCTACAAAAATAGGAAATAAAGCTAATGGACGGTGCCCATGGAATCTGGCACGCCCAACACAATGTCCAAATAGAAATAATATATCCGTGCACATAGGTGCATACAAAATAATAATCAATAATCAATGCCTCAATAGACATAAAATATAGGCGTGGCACCTATCAAAATATAATCCAAAGGTTGAATACTCGTTAAACTCCAATGCTTTCTTCTGCCACTGCTGCTATCTCTACACATCAACTGAAGCATTCACAATCGTTAGTAAAATAATACAATTAAACTGACAAAAGTGAATACCTAGCAGTCTTTAGCTACATAAATAAATCAACTGGTTAGAAATAAATCCTAACCTTAATTTATTACGAGTGTGCACTCTAAACTCATAAACGTTTATTAATTTAATATGCATTTTGCGGAATCACCCGCTATGGAATCACCCATGTACACACTAAATTAATGAAACGCCCGAAAAGGACAGGCATCCCCATCAACTTCTCGCACAAAGAATCCACTTTGTGTATGAGCCCCGGTCATCTAAGTTTATGGAATCCACCGTAAAACCTCACGGAATCCACCGTGGCACGGAATCCACCGTGGAATATGCCTCCTGGCCTCAGTGGAGCTACCAAAGTGCTCAGAAGAGGAGGAAACTCGATTGGGCATGGAGGTAAGCTCACTACACTCGTAGATAACGCATTGTCTATGTGAGAGGCAGCCATTAGTGCTTAGCTTGAAACACTTGAACAATAAGCAGTTCGTGGGTCTTGGTGGTTGAGCTTGAGCTCGGCTCTACATTTTGGTTCTATTTCAAGACCAATGGATTCGAGCCTTGAGTGCTTGTGCGCTCTCAATCGAGCATTAAAGTAAGGGTTTTTTCGAACCAGTGCTTGCGGTAGATAGATAGGAAGTGAGGGAGTTTGAAGAGGTATTTGATCTCCTTATCAAGTAAATTTTTGGTTTTTTGGATTTGGAATAGTAGGTTAGAGTAGTATAGATGTTTTCTTTGTGATTTGGATGCATTAGGGTAGGGGGGAAAAAAGAAGGAAAACAAGCATTGGGATTTCTACTGTTATAACAAGGCAAGAGGGTTTGATTTGTTGCCTATTTGTATTTTGAGTTTATTTGCTATTCTAGGTATATACAATCCTTCATTAGGGTCTATTCTTACATTCTGGAAGTTTGTGTGACTCCTCACAAACCAAAATCATTAGAATACCTAGAATCAAACCGTTCAACTCTTAGAGTCAGGACCACCTAGGACCGTCCGACTCCCAGAATTGGACCATCCAACTCCTGGAGTTGGATGACCAATCGGACAAGGATCGGTTGGACCAGGCCTAGTTAGTCGGGCCGTCCGATCAGAGCATCTGATCGGATCGGTGCCAATCAAACCACCTTGTGTCTAGTTGGACAACCCCCAATTGGACCACCTTGGTCCGATCGAACTGCCATCTAATCAGACATACCCAATCGGACTTGGACCAACAACCTAGAACATATTCTGATCCCTGAAACTGACCTAGAGACCATATAGAGCTGAAAACACATCATAGATCTATCATTAGGTTGAAATATAGAGCAAGTAATTCAAAACTTGGCTACCAATGGGTCCTTCAAATTGCACATGGTATTTAGCGTAACCTCCCCCAAGTAGAGTGGAAAGAAAAGCCACGTCGTGATAGGTCCTCCAAATTAGATCCTAGTGTAGTAATGGCTCTGCACAAGCATAGATTCTCACTTGCAAAACAACAACCAAAAGTCCATACCTGAACAAACACAAACAGAGACCATAGAACCTCAATGGGCCGATCTAGCCAACAAGGGCAAAAAGGCCACACCACAAAAACATGTATATGTTGCATTCGAACTACATCTAGTCAAACAGAATGCTACAACATCTAGCTATAACTATGAGGATGACTAGACATGACAGTCCTGATGATAGATGCACCTTGAATGGCACTGCACAAAAGACCCAAGACATCAGTAGAGAATTCACATCTGGTTGTACACTTGGGGACTCAAAGGTATGTATTAGAAGGCTTGAATTTATAAGCCAAGACTCAGAAGATGAAGATATAGTACCACCTACTTATCTTAGGGTTAAACTCACTGCAAAAATAGATCATAGTTTCGATGCTCTCATCAACGAAGGAGTAGATTTTAATATCTTGACCTATGAAGCATGGACTCGAATAGGCCAACCAAAGCTCACACCAACTAATGCAACTCTTAATCCTTACGGGGAACACCCCACCATAAGCACTTATAGGGAAGTGTGCAAAATCCTTATAACTATTGAAATGGAAAGCTTGCCTATCCTATTCTATATTCCTCCAAATAGTGCTAATTGTGGAAAGCAAACCCTCCTAGGAAGACCGTTCAAAAGGGCGACGAAGTGTGAGGTCGATTATGTAGCACAGAGGATACACTTGACACTATCGAGTGTGAGGATAATCGTAACCTTTAGTAAGGGTGACCTCATCCAACCTCCAGAAAAAGATAAGGAACATTCTGGCATACCAAGCAAGCTTAGTAAACGAGAGCGAGGAATTGTTGAAAGAGTTGATACAAGCGCATGTTGAACAGAGAGAACCAGTGAGCGAGGCCATGCTTGAAACAAGAAGGTCAGGAGACAATGCCAAAGGCTTTGGACTTACAAATATCGTAAAAGACCACAAAAGAAGCCCAAGCCTTATGGACAAAGGTATCGATGGAGAGCCAGCGCAATGCCGCAATGGATATCCAAAGCATTGCTACCTACTCAAGGGTATTACGTAGGTAATCGATGGATTTGGGTGCCAAAAACCTTGCTAAACCACCTCTGTCTGAAGACTAGTTCGTATCAAAGGTGAAGAAGCGTAGGAGGAAATCTAAACAAAAATCCAAGTCTCAAGCCAACAACGTTGGAGTGACTGAGCCCCTCACAATTTTAATTCAAGAAACCAAACATGACTATTCGAAAGGTAGATCCTTAGCCTAGCATGCTTAACAAGTGGATATCAGATGTAATTGTCAAGTGTGCATAAAGACCGCTGGTGCCCAAGGAGCCTTTGACTTCCCAAGAGGATAATGAGCATCACAAGATCAATGCTGCTCATGATAAGGTTGATTTCTCAACAAGGAAAATGGTAGAATCGTCTAATAGCCCCACAAGCAAATCTTCTAGCCACCAGTGTCAAGTCCACCTAGGACTTGCAAATCCCCTCCACCCTCTTTCCCTAAATGGACACAGGAAGCACAACAATAGTTATGTTAAGTGTAGCTGCTCAATCCCAATCTCTATCTCCATCTGAGCTTCCAAATGTCCAAGATGTGGGACATGACACCACCCTTAGCTCTCAGCCTAAGGAAATGCCTATGCAATCCACCATGACTAGCTCAACTGATGCTCGATTGGCACAAGTGAATGTGCAAAGGGAAACAAAAGACATAACCACTTCTGATATGCTTACAAACTTGACACCACAGTCTACCAATAGTGGCCACTCCATTGAACTAGCCGCTACTACTTACAATCATGAATCACAATAGCCATAGCCTTTGGCTGTGAGATGACACCCCCTGCAAAACGCGTCCTTAGCAATTCACCTATGGAAGAGGTGTCACAACCAACATCCTTGACATCTCCAGCACTTTCGGAGCACCTAAAGCCTAGACTTGAGGAGAAATCTCTTGAAGATTTGGCCAAGGAGATGATGCATTTGACTAATGAACCAAAGATGAAGTGCCTAATGAAGCTTGATCACAAGCTGACAACCATCATATGTGTGTATGTCCATGTGGACATTGAAAGGCCAACACCAGATCACAGAAATCTCATAGTAGCCGAACCCTTGACTTGGGACGAGTAGCAACATGTTTACTCCTGGTATGTAGCTATCGCGTTGATGAAGTCATAAAGGACATGCCAAAGGCCACAGCTAGAGAATTGCACTTGATACCCTCACTTTATACTACTCAATGTGAGACAAACAAGGAAAAGCTCGAAGTAATCAAACGAAAAGGGAAAGGACAATGTAATTTTGTGCAGAAATGGTACTCCAACCAAAGTTTGGCAGTCGAAATTGGCCACCGACTAATGACACCTGTCTCGCTAAGCAAAGGAAAGCCCTTTGGACATCAATAAATGATTCCATGTACGTTGCCCCAACCTCATTATGAGTGCTGGAAATTGGTTCTAGAAGAAGATCTACATGTGGCTAGCAGGCTAGGAGTAGGGAGCATGGTTCTTGATGTTAGCGCATATATCTCTACCTCACTCAAGACCGTGCAATCCTAGATCTCTATGCTTCCCATCAATACAACCCTGATTTCTTCAGCTGGTTTCATCTAAGTCTACATGACAGGAACCCTAAATCATCTCTTGGTTCTACACTAGAATCACTCGAACCTCCAGAGCAAGAGAAAAACAGCTCTAAACACAACACCCACTCTGATAAGAAGTAATGGAGGCATGTTCCAATGGGTAAGGACAAGAGTCTATAGCAAATGCATGACCACGAGCAACTGTCAATGCAATCGGATGAGGAGCTAAACGAAGGGGAATTAGTTGAAGAGATAGACTCTTCAAAAAGAGAGGTAGTTGTACCCTCACAACCTAGCGAGGGTGTTCAACAGGCCATAGCTATGTCCCATGAGGACACAATAGAAAAAGAGAATGTTGAAGCCCAACCAAGCACATGGATGGCTAACCTAGTTCAGGGTCTTAAGTCTTTAATGGATACACCTCGATTGCCCAAGAAAAATAGGAGAAAACAACAAAAACAATGACAGTTGCAAGTGGTTGTAGATGCTAAGAAGATTGAGACCAAGAGTACTAAAGAGTTGAGGAATAAAGCATTGAGTCCACCCACGAATGAACCCATCGCCATTTCTCCTAATTGCGGTGAAATCTCAGACACATCCGTGTGTTCTGATAAATCAAAGCAACCATTACCATCAACGGTTGCTTGCAACACTCAATCCATCGACAACAATAGAACTTACATTGACTAATCAAGAGTGGATACAACACTGTCACAATAGGTTGACAAAACTATACTAGTCACATTTGAGGAGAACAATGACACAATATTAGCAAAGCCTCAGGAGAAATATGAAAACCCTAAAAACAAGAGAAATCCTAGCAATGACCAATCTTGCTCATCTAGGCCTGAGCCCCTAGCTATATGCTAAAGCCTAGGAAAACTCCCAGAACCTTGCATGAGATAGCAACCGAGTAAGCCCTCATTGAACATAGAAGTGTCACAGAGTGCTTGATCAAGTTGGATGCTAAACTCAAATTATTTGCACGTGCCTACATCCTTACAGGCATGGGCACATTGCCTAGGGAAAAACTTGAGGAATATTTGTCATATCTGCTATCTTGGGAAGAGCAAGAATATCTTAACGAGCACTATGGCAAGCTCCTACATAAATGCATGCAACTCATCTTTGACAAGGAAGCCGATGAACTACGCTTAACTGTAACATTCAACAAAGTGCTTTGCCAACCAAATCTCTTAGAGATAAAGCAACTAAAGCAGTAATCAGAGGGTTGAAGCCAATTTGAAAAACATTGGTTTGAAAATTGTGCTACAATGGCCGAACTTGGCGCCCAAATAGTCTCAAAGGAGTGATTTGCCCAATGGCAGTCTCAAAGAGACCCGCCCACCTATGTGGTGCTAACTTCCTTTCGAGTATTGACTACCATTCAGGATATGGACTTAGTTGGAACTAGACAAGAGAACTCTTTGATTGATAAAATTCTCACTTAGGAGGAGCTACATGTTGCTAATAGACTCAAACAAGGTACCGTGCTACTCGATGTTGCAAAATATCTGTTGTTATTGAGTAGGTTGCCACGATTACTAGATACATATGCCACACTCCAGTACAATCCTGAGTTTTACAATTGGTTTTTATCCTCATGAAGTGACATGGATTCATAAATGAGTACATAAATAAACAATGTGTTTTGTGAATGTGTATAAATAACACCAAAAGAAGCAAAGCCAGCACACACACAAGCAATGATAATCAAGCAGAGGTGATATGCATCAAAGTCAATACTATGGGATTTAGATAAGTGATGCCTTTTTGAGCTGCATCTATTCATTATGGTTGAAGCACATTACTTGTATGTACTCTTACGAGTTGCCAAGTGAATATAGGATGACACAGGTCTCTGTACGAAAGCATTCAATGTCCAAGTCACCCCAAGACCACCAACCCTAGAAGAATCATTATGGAGAAAGTGACAAAAATACCCAAAAATAAAGAGCCATGACAGAACCACCACTAGAAGAGAAAATCACCCCTGTAGAAATTACACATTGCATTTGAGCATGGCCCAAACCATAGTCATTACGCTACTCTCCCTTTCTTGGCCAAACTCTACATCCCGATAGGACCACGCTCTCAACAATAACAAACATTTCTTCATCAACTAGGATTCAATTCGCCAGATGCTCTGTCCCTTGTCAATGCACAACTCACTCCAATTGCTATCTCAATTGTTCCGATGTCTCACATGTTACAAAGAGGAACTCGAGATGGTAGGCCAACTTCCATTCTTAGAGGAAGAGAACAACATGTACCAATTGGCCACCAAAACACAAGTCTACAACCAACCAAAGTACCACCCATTGTCAGCAATTTGAGATAATTGGTGAATAAGGAAGGCGCGATGAGGAGATAAATAGTCGACCGGTGCAATCTCCACAAATATATGGAGAATGTTGGCAAAAAAATCGACCTCCCATGATAGATGCATATAATTCCTAAGAACTTTCGATGAAAGAAGGAACATTAACACGATGGTCATCAAGTACCCCACCATTAGCTTGTAGGTTAAAATGGCCCACATTCTCTTCACGAGCCACAGATCTAATGCTCTCAAGAAAAAAATAGGTGTACCATTGCTAGAGAGTCTTGCAATCAATGCCTTAGACAAGGAAAATTAAAATGCCTATGTTTGAAAGAATACATGCATCAGTAAAGGTACTAGCCACAACACCAAGGGTGGTAGAAAACAAGTCTCCGGCTACTATAGCGGAGTCCGAGAGGAAACAACTTGCCTCCAAGGCTTCGACTATAGGCTTGGGAGGAGTGTTAACTGCCATCATTTGGGAAACTCTTGGAAAGGCGGAAAGAGAAGTGGTAGAGAAGACCCTGGAGCCATCACCAATTCGAGAGGAGCATTGCTCTCCCACCCCATGAATCCCAACCATCTCACTTTCAGCCCATAGGAGAACAGGGGGAATACGAAGTCCACAAGGAATTGCAGGACAACATGGCGAGAGTTACTAACAAAAAGGAGAATGACCAACCATCTCAACAGCAAGAGAGTGAGAGGACAATCTGTGAGTAGCAAGGCAAAAAAATTGTCAAGGGGAGAGGAAAAGATCACACTCTCAAAATCCCCATAAGAAGCACTTGATCCACCTCCAAGGAAAACAGGGTGGAGCAAAAATCAAAGAGATTAGAAGAAGAGCGTAAGAAAACGCCAGAAAAAGAGGAAGAACAACTAAGGAAGAGGAGGAAGAATGACTAAGGCAAAAGGAAAGGAACAATGAGCTTTTCCATGAATATCAGAGTGCCACAAACACTGCATCTAGGGGTCCTCAAGTTAGGCATGTCTGGTGGCCTTAGTCAGCCCTCCGTGCGCCTAATCCCCTAGCCCTTCCTGTCCCCCCACTTCACACTTAGGGCATATCAAGGGCATGATATACCTAAGGAGTTTGTGCTCACCTATGGTTAGATCTGTCTTCCTAAGTAACACCCACATTACCTCCCTTGTACACAAACTGGGTCCTCAAGTGTGGGATAATCTCCCAGTTTCATTAGCATGGACACCATGCAACACTGCATAGTGAGGTAGACACACCCCAAGATAGTGCACTTCCTTTTTCTTTTTTCAAGTATACTCAACAATGGCAATTAGCCATCGACATTTAAGGTCTCCACTACCCGATCAAATCTAATCTCGGCATCAATGAACTCAATTATCCTACATCTTGTTGACAAAAGCACAAATAATGTCTCAAGAAGCCTTCAAGTGTACTTCTCCTCAACATCGACAAAATTTTCCACCCCATTAAACACTCGCTTCATCCACACATTGCTACGAGAAACTAGACCAGCAATCTTCTAACTATGTACTATCTAAATTATTTTAGGAATGCCTTGGCGACACCAGCATAATCCAAATATAGATTATTCCACACACACAATGAATATTAATTTTCAAGGAAAATCTATTACATATGGTATGCATGCATCTAATGTTTTTCCATTGCTTTCGCATACTCAAGCAAAACGTGCATTACGCAAGAGTACTAAATCATATCTCATTTGGGTGAATGAATTGCAAGCAAAGGAAAATCATATGCACCCTAGGCATAAGGAATTTCTTGCATATTTTAAGGACTGTTTTGCAGAAGACCTACCACCAGGTTTACCACCTTCACGTCCAGAAGACCATAAGATTGATTTAATTCCTGGCACACAACCACCTTGCAAAGCACCATATAGGCACAATCAGATAGAGCAAAAAGAAATTCAGAGTCAAGTTGAAGAATTACTAAATAGAGGTTTAATACGACCTAGCAGTTCTCCATTCGGTGCACCTGTACTCTTAGTCAAGAAAAAGAATAATACCTATCGTATGTGTATTGACTACCGAGCTTTAAATAAGATCACTGTAAAGAATAGGTATCCTATACCTAGAGTTGATGACCTTATGAACAAACTGCAAGGATCTTCTATATTTAGTAAAATTGACCTTAAGTCTAGATATCATCAGGTAAGGCTAGATAAATCTGACATATTTAAGACTGCATTCAGAACCCAGTTTGGTCATTACAAATTTTTAGTCATGCCATTCGGATTGACTAATGCACCAGCCACCTTCAGTAGAATGATGAACCGTATCTTTTTGAAATATCAGTACTGTGTGATTGTTTTCTTTGATGATATTTTGGTGTTTAGTCAAAATGAGAAAGAGCATTATGAGCATTTGTCATTAGTTTTTCAATTACTGAAAAAAAATCAATTGTTTGCAAATCCTGAAAAGAGTGAATTCTTTAAGACAGAAATTGAGTATTTAGGTCATATTGTATCATCTGAAGGAATTAAAGTTGATCCTAAGAAAATTGATGCAATATTGCATTGGCATGTTCCTAAAAACATGCATGAGTTACGCTCATTCCTTGGTCTTGCTAGTTTCTATAGGAAGTTTGTACGTAATTTTTCATTACTTGCTTTACCATTAACCAAACTTCTCAAGAAAGGAATTGTTTATCAATGGACTGAAAACCAGCAGAAATCCTTTGACTTACTGAAACATGCCTTAACCAATGCCCCTGTTCTACAGTTGCCTGACTTTAATAGACCATTCTTTCTAGTTGTGACCGATACTAGCGGATTAGGAATAGGAGCCGTACTAATGCAAGACAATCATCCTATAGCATATTCTAGTTGTAAGCTGAAACCCTCTGAGCTGAAATATTCCACTTATGACAAAGAACTATTAGCAGTTGTACAAGCATTAAGACAGTGGAAACACTACTTAATGGGTTCAGAATTCATGATAAAGACCGACCAGCAAAGCATTAGACATTTACTTGGCCAACCTCAAATTTCTGACCGTCATATCAAATGGGCTTCCTTTATTCAAAGTTTTCATCCTATCATTCAATACCAACCTGGAAAAGAAAATGTAGTTGCTGATGCATTGAGTAGAAGACCTGCAATTCATAATATTTCTGTCATATCTTTTGATTCTTTGATTGCTATGAAAGATACATATCACCAGGATATTACTTTTCATTCTGATTGGAATAAATTAGTTCAAAATAATTTCATTCCTGATGATTCATTGTCATATAATGATGGATTTATGTTTTATGAAAAGAGACTGTGTGTTACTATTCCATTCCGATCTTTTGTTTTGAATGAAATTCATTGTCCCCCATATCAAGGTCATAGAGGTATCATATCTACATTACGTATGTTAACTGAAGATTTTTATTGGCCGCATATGGATGCAAATGTATCTAATTTCGTTTCTGAATGTTTGATTTGTCAAAGAGTAAAAAGACATCATGGTAAACAGTATGGATTACTAATGCCTTTGTCTATTCCATCTAAACCTTGGGAACATATTTCTACGGATTTCATTACTGGTTTACCAAATACTAAATCTAACCATGATATGATTTGGACTGTTGTAGATAGATTTAGTAAGCAAGCATATTTCATTCCATGTAAGAAAACTTTAACAGCATCACAATCAACACAGTTATTTTTGAAAACTGTTTTTACTAACCATGGATTGCCAAAAGTTATCATTTCAGATCGTGATTCTAGATTTTGTAACAATTTTTGGATTACACTGTTTGCTAATCTAGGCACAAAGATTGATTTCTCATCTGCATTTCATCCAGAAACAAATGGACAAACAGAAGCCACAAACAACACTATTCTAGATCTTTTACGTGCATATACTATCTCTAAACCTCAGAATGGGACACTCATTTGCATTTATTACAGTTTGCATATAACAATACACCGCACACATCTACAAAGAAAGCACCGTTTGAAGTCATTTATGGATATAGATTATCTACACCTGTTGCATCTTTGTCTAATAGAATTCAGAGTGCTGATGATATTGCTACTATGCATAATAGTATTTTTGATGAGGTTAAGGATATGATTGCTAAAGCCCAACAATCATATACCAAACAAGCCAACAAGAAAAGACAAGCCATGAATTTCAAAGTTGATGATTATGTTTGGCTGAGAATAGAAAAACGTAGACTGCAAAGTGTAGATAGACATCCAGTTGTCAAACTAGCTGCTAGATTTTATGGACCATTTAGAATTATTCATAAGATTAATGATAATGCATTCAAGTTAGAATTACCATCTCATTGGAAAATTCACAATACATTTCACATTAGTTTATTGAGACCATTTAGAGGCCAATTACCTATCCACCCTGTTTATGAAAACCCACCTTTACTAGAAGAAGAGACTGAAATACTTGAACCAGAAGCCATCATAGACACTGACTACATGACCACTAGAACTGGCCGAAGGTATTCTAGATATCTAGTAAAATTTAAGAACCATCCTGTAGAGGAAGCACAATGGATGCACGCTAGAGACTTAAATGCTTTTCCCACTCTGTTAGCTCCACACTGAGCTAATAGCAATTGAGGTCAATTGCTATCCCACCCCGGGGGTATGATGCCAGGAGGCATATTCCACGGTGGATTCCGTGCCATGGTGGATTCCGTGAGGTTTTACGGTGGATTCCGTAAACTTAGATGATCGGGGCTCATACACAAAGTGGATTCTTTGTGCGAGAAGTTCATGGGGACGCCTGTCCTTTTCGGGTGTTTCATTAATTTAGTGTGTACATGGGTGATTCCATAGCGGGTGATTCTGCAAAATGCATATTAAATTAATAAACGTTTATGAGTTTAGAGTGCGCACTCGTAATAAATTAAGGTTAGGATTTATTTCTAACCAGTTGATTTATTTATGTAGCTGAAGACTGCTAGGTATTCACTTTTGTCGGTTTAATTGTATTATTTTACTAATGATTATGAATGCTTCAGTTGATGTGTAGAGATAGCAGCAGTGGCGGAAGAAAGCATTGGAGTTTAGCGAGTATTCGACCTTTGGATTATATTTTGATAGGCGCCACGCCTATATTTTGTTATGTCTATTGAGGCATTGATTATTGATTATTATTTTGTATGCGCCTATGCGCACGGATATGTTATTTCTATTTGGACATTGTGTTGGGTGTGCCAGATTCCATGGGCACCATCCATTAGCTTTATTTCCTATTTTTGTAGAAAGCAAACTCAAAAGCTAAAAGCTTGATATATTTTTGTAAATTGGGCTATTATTGAGCATGAAGATGGAAATATACATAAAATACATGCTTTGTGAAGCGCTCACACAAGGCATGGCGGGAGATTGAACCCAATTGGTCTCTTGCTTCTTGTCGTTCATGCTTTTACATTGTTTTTTGTGCAAAAAGGTAGAGTTCATTGTTCTTGGGGACCTTTCGGAATTCACTACGTGAGCATACAGCGACCGATCTGCGCACCATCCACGATCTAAGTGCAAGCTTCAAGCGAGCTCGATCCTCAAGGTCCATGCTCTAAGCTCCATTGTCGTGAGCAAGAGAAGAGAAGAGAAGAAGATAGAGAGCTTCTCCACCACGGTTCCTCACCCTCACACACTCACTCCCTCACACTCTCACACTCCCTCTCTCAAGCACAAGCTCAAGCAAGCAAGAACAAGAACAAGAACAAGAAGAGGAGAGCTACTTTTAGCCACACACAAGAATGAGCTTCTCATTCACTTTTCAACTTTATATACAAAACCCTAAATCCCTTTTGGGTGGTCATCCCCTTATCCCCTTTTTTACATGGACGATCATGGCCTAAAGGCCCTTTTTCCCATTGTCCTCCTATCTTCTTAGCTTTCTTCCTACTGCCCATCTACTTTTACAAATTTCATGGGGCGCTCTTAAAATAAATCATGGTGCAACTTGCACTCTTTTACAAAAGTATTGACTTGCGTTTTTTCTTGTGTGCCTCTCTCCTTGATTTAAAACTTTTTTACACTTCTTGTGTTTCTAGATTTTTATTGGCACACCTTCATCTTCCATTTCACATTTGCCTTAGCCTTATCTTTTGCTTTAGATTTTTCGAACTTTCCACCTTGTTTGTCTAAGGATTAATACCTATCCATGATACTTCTTGCCTAGTCTACATTCGTATGCAACCAAAAAATCCAGGCTTGATTCATTTCTCATAGAAGAAGCCAAAACTCATTGTCTTCTAAAGGGAGTGAGCCCTAAAGTTGGAATCACATAGCAGAAGCAAGACTTATGGTGGAAGGAGTAGGAGTAAGAGCAAGAGAGTGAGAGAGACACAAGATGTTATGCCCTTTAGGTACCTCATGATACCTTTGATGGCATCCCAATGCCATCAGCCAGGTGTAGCCATACAATGTGCCACAACTCCCACTACAAATGATATGTCAGGGTGAATGGCTATTATGGCATACATCATACTTCCCATTGCCGGTGCATAAGGAATCTTGGCCATCTCGGCCTTCTACTCATGAGACTATGGACAATCAACCTGAGTAACATTTACATAAGAAAGTAAAGGACAGCCAATAGCCTTAACATCCTATAGATGAAACTGCTCAAGGACCTTCTAGATGTACTCCTTTTGTGGTAAGTAAAGGAGCCCCTTAAAGCAATTGCATGTAATGCGCATCCCAAGAATATGTGAGGCATGTCCCACGTCCTTCATCTCAAAGCTCTTCTTGAGCTAACCTTTCAAGGCATCCAACTCATCATGAGTACTCCTAGCAATCAACATATCATCCACATAGAGGATCAAAAGCATATGGCTACCATCACAAGCCTTCTTTATGTATAAATATAGATCCATATCACTAAGAGAATATCCTTGTGAATGCATAAAAGTGTCAAACTTGTGATACCATTCCTTAGGTATTTGCTTAAGGTCATAAAGGCTCTCTTTCTCAATCCATACACTAGGTGGCCCTTGCCAAGTTCTGCAAAGCCCTTAGACTACTCCATGTAAATCTCATCATGCAAGTTCCCATGAAGAAAAGCCATCTTGATATCCATTTGATAAAGATCCAAGTCAAGTCGAGCAACCAAAGCTAGTACCAACTGTAGGGTAGTCATCTTCACAATAGGAGAAAAGACTTCATCAAAGCCCACACTATACTCCAACTTGAAACCCTTAGTAATCAATCTGGCCTTGTATGCTAGCTTAGGGCATCCAAAGATACTTTTCAACTTGTACACCCACTTGCATGGCAAAGCACACTTTTCACTAGGCGGTAGAGGAATCAGATCCCACGTATGACTTTTCTGCAGTGGCTTATAATCTAACTGCACGGCCCTCTCTCAAGAGTGACTATCACCTCTATGCATAGCCTCATCATAAGTAAGACGCTCACAAGCATCATCTGTCTCACCATAACATAATCCATAGAGAGCTCAACCCTCGAGGGATGTTGTCTATCTCTAGTAGACCACCTCAATATAGACTGGGGGACTTGGACATCCTATGGAGCATCAAGGATGTGGGCCACTAGAGCATCAGGCCATTGTTGAAGGCTGTCTAGTTGGCTATACAGCAATAGAAGGCTTCTCCTGAAATATCACCCTACATATCTCAACAATATGCTCAGGTTGCTTATGTATTTTCTCCTCATGGAAAACAACATTGTGGCTATGGATAACCTTCCAAGCCTGTGGATCCCATAGGCGATAGCCCATCTCACCTACATCTCCATAACCAAGAAAGATGCGATTTCTAGACTTAGGATCCAACTAATTACACTTGTCCTTTGGTACATGGCAGAAAGCCTCACAACCAAAGACACAAAAATGAGCATATGAGAGAGGTTTTCCAGACTATACCTCCTCTATAACTTGATAGTCAAGAGTAGTATATGGGGACTGATTAATCAAGTATACAAGAAAAGTTACTACCTCATCCCAAAAATGCTATGGGAAGCCTGCATGGCTAAGCATATTGTTGGGGGTAAAGGCGCATGTGTCTAGTTGCATGTGTATTAGTTATACTGACATTACTGGCACATTTGCATATCTCAACACTGCAGGTGGCAGGCGCCCATCACTGTCACTTCATTCTTTATTCTTTCAGTGAGATTCGCATAAAGGGAAGGCCGGTCACACATTATGACTATTGGAGTTTCCACATCTTGTGTCTCTCTCTCTTGCTCTTGCTTTCGCTCCGTGCTTCCACTTCAGGGCTCATAGCTTCAACTCATAGTTTAAATGGTAGCCATGGATTCTTCACCCTGAGGTATGCATTGAGCTCTACTACCTTCTTTCCGACTGTCACTTGAGGCTTGTTCCAAGGCTTCTTGAGACCTACTAGAGCTTTCCTAGAGCCACATTCAACTTAAGAATGGCAACAAGAGTGGCAGTACTTTAGCATGATTTGTGCTAGTTTGTTGCCCTCCATCCTTGATTATCAATTTGCTATTCATCTTCAACTCCTGAGCTCCTAAGCACTCTTAGGCATTCACTTGGCATTGTATTCAACACTCTAGGACTGAGTTAGGCCTCATTCAAAGCTCGTGTGATCAGCCATTGGCCCATAATTTATGACAATTTGCTATTATACAGTTTAGGATAGCACTTCACTTATTGTGTGGAGGTCATTTATGCTTCCCAGGATGTCTATTTGATGTTGGATCATTTGGGATGTTATGCCAATGTATTGGAATGCTATGGTACTAGTTTGAGCACTCTTTTGCTCAGTTTTATAGAGATTTTTTTTATTTTTATAATAAACAGAGCTGAATGCAATTTTATTAGAGAAAATTTATACCTATTACTTGTTGATGCTTCCCAAGCACTTTGGATGCTACATTGGGGCATACCATTGAGCTTCCATGCTTACTTATGCTTCCAGATTGCTTTTGAGCTAAGATTAGAGCTTTGAATCTTGACATTATCTATCATTTACTATTGTGTATGGCTATTTGATGCTCCAATAAGGGCTTTGCAAGTCAAATGCTCCTGGATATATGCTACTTGGATCTTGGATGTATGGATGCCTTCCACATGATATTTTGAGCTTTGCTTGCTCATTTGGCATTTGATTTTTATTCCAATGGGAGCCACTACTTGACACTTGTATATTACATTAAGTATTTGGTTACGCAGTTGAGCTTAAGAGTCTTCCAGTGGTGAGACCATGGGACTTGGTGGCATTATCTCAATTGGTTATGCATTAAGCTTTCGTTACATTGCTCAATTCGTTGTGCCTTTGGTTGGTCTCTTATATTACATATGAGACCCACTCTATGCATAATGGTTATGCCTATGAGATGTATCTCACTCTGACACACTGATTCTATAGTTCTCGGTGCCAATCGCATATTCACTCACTCCTAGTTGGAGCTACTCCATGACAATTGTAGATTGTCTTATATCAGTGATTGCCCATCTTTGATATTGATTTCTTACTGTTATACTTTATTTTCAGTATGTTATAATTGCAATATACTACACTGTTTATGTGAGTAGTCACCTCCATTTGATAGTTCTTTGCATTAAGTTTGTGGACCGCTCATTACATGGCTAATACCCCTTTTTTTTCCACCTTGATTTAGCTGTGATTTTAGGGTTGTTTGTGTAGTAATTACAACAACTTGCTTTGACAGTTTGTGCACTTGTTTTCCTTCATTATGGCTAGTGGCTTGAGTGATAGTGCTATCTTTAATATTAACAAGATGGAAGGCACCAACTACAGCTACCAAAAGGCCCAAATCTAGCAAGTTTTAGTGTAGAAAATGTAGGTTAGGCCTTTGAAACATATGGGTATCAAGCCCGAAATTGATGCAAAGGATTGGGCCGAATTAGATGAGCTATGTAAGTCCACCATTATATTGTCCCTCTCTAAGCAAGTGTCATATAATGTTTTCTCTGTTGGGTAGTCTACATGGGACTTGTGGAAAAAGATTTGTAATGCCTATGACCAATAGAGCCCCGCTTCTCAGATGCATTAGCTGAAGCAACTAATGGACCTTCACATGAAGGAGGACACTTCTTTTGTCAACTCACTTAAATGAGTTTCATTCCGTTATCAATCATTTGTCTTCACAAGGGATTGAATTCAAGGGTACTCTACTCCCCTTGTTCATCTTAATTACACTATTTGAATCATGGGATACATTTCGTAATGCTATGTGTGCCAACATGACTGATGGGGTACAATTGCAAGATATAGAGGGTGCACTCTTGATTGAAGAGGTTAACAAAAAGAATATCGAAGCTTCCTATATCTCTCATACTTTGGCAGTTAGATACAATAATGGTAGGAGCGGTAATGCTCGCTATGGGAGAGACTCTCAACAGTCTCGCTCTTAGTCACATGGACAGTCTCGCAGTAAGTCTCGTAATTGTCAGTCTTCATTGACTTGTTATTACTGTGGGAAGAAAGAAAGACATATTCGATTGCAGTGCCATAAAATGCATGAAGACAAGTGTAAAATAAACGGTAAGTATAAAGTACATGACAAAAATGATAATCGCAGCATTGTTCCTAGCAAGTCAGGCATTAAGATTGAAGAGATTAATGTTGTGTAGATTGATTTTGATGATGATTTCATAGTTGCAGCTTCTTCTCTTAATACTTTACAACCAATTGATGCTTTTTCAGGGTATGCTCATTGTTGGCTCATAGATTCAAGAGCTTCATTTCATGTGACCCCCCCTCTCAGAGAGTGGTTTTACTCCTATCATAGTATGACTAGATCTGTGTGTTTGGATAATGATGTGGCATTGGAGGTAGTTGGTATTGGTGATGTCCAACTATAGTTTGGTTTAGGTTCATATTGCTCTTGCAACATATCCGCCTTTATTACGTGACGAGTAATGTTTTAGTAGTCACCCAGAGTTTACCTTCTAGCCGTCATCATCCGTACTCTAATCAGAATGATCAAATTTCGTCCAGTGAAAGGTGAGAAGGATCGAAGCTTGCACTTGAGAGCTATGGTGGGAGAGCAAGAGCAAGAAAGAGAGAGACAAGAAATGGGAACTCCAACAGTCACAATGTGTGACTGAGCCTTCCTTTATTCAAACTGTCATTAAAAAAATAAAGAATAAAGTGACAATGATGGGTGCCCGCCACCTGCAGTGTGCAATGGCGGTGACTGTTAGTGTAGTAATACACGGACGGCTAGGCGGAGGCACCTTTACCCCCAACAACCTCCCACTTAAAGGCGAATATGCCCTAGTGAGGAGTGAAAAGAGAAAAAAAAAGATAGTACAACATGTACACATGTACAACAGGATGAGGAAAGACATCATCTCATCCCATGCCCACCATCAACCTCCTGAGGAAGACAAAGCGCTTGGTAGAGAGGCTTTTCGTGAGCAGATCTATAGGATTTTGGTCAGTCGAGATCTTGACAAGGTCAAGAGACTTGTCCTCAATGACCCCACGTATGAAGTGATACCTCACATCAATGTGTTTTGTCTTCACATGGAAGACCGGATTCTTGGCTAACTGAATAACACTCATAGAATTCGAATGCAGTGTAGGGATAACATCAATACCAAGGTCAGCAACCAAATGACCCAACCAAATGGCCTCCTTGCAAGCCTCAGAGTTGCAACATACTTGGCCTCTGTAGTAGAAAGGGCTATGCATTTCTGCACCTTGGACATCCAAGAAACAACACCTCATGCATAGGTGAATACATAGCCAGAAGTGGACTTCCTACTATCTGCATGTCCTCCATAATTAGAATCAATGTACCCCACGACTCTTGTATCCTGGCTGCCATAGCATAAGCACATATGTGCATTGCCCTTCAGGTACCTCATGATACCCTTCATAGCATCCCAATGCTTCTTGCCAGGTGTAGCCATATAGCGTGCCACAACACCAACTGCAAAGGCAATATCTGGATGAGTGGCAATCATGGCATACATAAGACTGCCCACTACGGATGCATAGGGAAACTTGGTCATCTCGGCCCTCTGCTCATCTGTCTGCGGACAATCAGCCTGTGATACCTTCACATAAGAAGGCAATGGACAACCAATAGGCTTTACGTCCTGCATGCGGAAGCGCTCAAGGACTTTATGAATGTACTCCGTCTGTGACAAGTAGAGGAGTCCTTGATGCCTATCGCATCTAATGCGCATACCAAGTATGTGAGAGGCATGTCCCAGATCTTTCATCTCAAAGCTCTTTTTGACCTGAGCCTTAAGAGCATCTAGCTCATCATGAGCTTTTCCTGCTATCAACATATCATCCACATAGAGTACCAAAATCAATAAAGAATCATCACGGGCTTTCTTCGCGTAAAGACACGGATCCATAGCACTCCTGCTGTAGCCATGTGACTGTATAAAGGCATCAAACTTATGATACCACTCCCTACATGCCTGTTTCAAGCCATAAAGACTTTTCTTCAATTTGCACACTAGGTGCTCCCTGCTAGGTTCTGCAAAGCCCTTAGGCTACTCCATATAAATCTCATCATGCAAGTCCCCATGTAAGAAATCCGTCTTGACATCCATTTGGCATTAATCCAAGTAAAGCTGAGCAAACAAAGCCAAGACTAAGCGCAGGGTGGTCATCTTAACCATAGGAGAAAAGATCTCATCAAAGTCCACACTGTGCTCCTGCTTAAAACCCTTTGCTACCAGTCTAGCCCTGTATGCTGGCTTGGGGTATCTAGGGGTACTTTTCAGCTTGTACACCCACTTGCATGGCAAAGCCTTCTTGCCCTCAGGCAAGGAAACTAAATCCCAAGTCTCATTCCTATGCAAGGAGTCTATCTCAGATTGCATAGCCCTCTCCCAGGAGTGACTGTCACCCCTGCGCATAGCCTCATCATAGGTGAAAGGCTCTCCTACATCTGTAACTAAGACATAATGCATCGAGGGTTGAAATCTATCAAGTGGACGTCTGTCTCTAGTAGACCGCTACTGCCTGCCCAGCTGTCTATCCAACACCCTGACCATGGGCATCTGCTGCAGCTGTAGGCTGTCCAATTGGCTGTGCAGGAGCTCTTGACTCCTCCTAAAATATGACCCTGCGGATCTCAACAACTCTCTTAGGCTGCCGATGCATCTTGTCTTCATGGAAGACTACATCATGACTGCGGATGACTTTCCACGCCTGTGGATCCCAGAGACGGTAACCCATCTCGCATGTATCCCCATGACCAAGGAAAATGCATTTAATACTCTTAGGATCCAACTTACTTATCTTGTCCCTAGCACATGGCAAAATGCCTCACATCCAAAGGCACGGAGATGTGCATAGGAGGGAGGTTTTCCAGTCCATATCTCCTCTGCAACCTGGAAATCCAAACCATTAGAAGGTGATCTGTTTATGACATGTACAGATGTACTAATTGCCTCAACCCAAAAGCTTTGTGGTAGGCCTACATGGCTAAACATACTGCGTACACGCTCCTGGATGGTTCTATTCATCCGCTCATCCAAACCATTCTTGGGGGGGTGTAGGGGGCGGTCAACTGACGCTTAATACCCCTCTCATCACATAACTGCTCATAAGCACGTGAGACATTACTCACCCCCATTATGTGTTCTTAGGCATTTTAGTCTATACCTAGACTGGTTCTCAACCAATGCAAGCCATCTCTGAAACACAGCCAAGACATTGGATTTCAGCTTATTGGGATAAGCCCAAATAGCAAAATACTTTGCACCACCCATAGACTGACAAGGCATGCACCCACAGACATTCGAATGTACCAATGCCAAGGGCTCACTCATGCGTGGCCTACCAGACTTCTTATGCGTAGACCTAGTCTGCCAGCCATAAAGACAATGCTCACATGAATTAAAACATGCATAATCAAGGGGCGGTAAGTACTGCAAACCAGAAAGCATTTTCATTCCCTTCAAAGACATATGGCCCAAACAGGCATGCCAAAGAGATACATGTGGGATAGAACCCATAGATAAAACATGATCAAGGGAAGAAGCGGATACAATCAAGGGATAGAGGCTACCAGCCTTGGCACCTCTCGTAATCACAAGTCTGCCACGAGCGATCTTCCATGCAGAGTCTCCAAAAGATACATGATAACCTGCATCATCAAGCTGTCCGCTGATAGGAGACTGTGTATCAAAGCAGGTACATGACATACATCCTGCATAACAAAACTGCTGCCATAAGGAAATTGCAGCCTAACATCACCAATGCCCACAATATCAAGAGAGCTGTCATCACCCAAGCGTACAGAACCCGAAACAGTACGATACGAATGAAACCACTATAAGCAAGGTGTCACATGAAAGGACGCACCTAAGTCCAAGAGCCAACACTATGCATACATAGAGTGTATCTCTATCATCTACGAAGCACTAGAAGAAGTTGCAAGGATATAATCATCATCATCAACATCCTCAAGCTGCATAGCATTGATCTCTTCAATTTTAACACTGGACTTTGCAGGCACTATGCTGCGATCAAAAGACTTATCCTGCACTTTGTCTTTCCCCTTATCTTTACGTCTTTCATTGCGAAGTTCATGGCATTGTAGCCTAATATGGCCCTTTTTCCCACAATGGTGACAAGTAACATCTGCATTCCTACCACGGGATTTGCTACGTGACTTCCCACGAGACTTGGACCAAGATTTTCGAGAATCCCGTCCACGGCCACTGCCACTACCATGCTTTCCATACCCATCATTCTTGCCTCTAAGTGTCATAGCATGCGACACACGAGAGGCATCCAAATTCTTACAATTAACCTCTTCCTGCAGAAGAGCACTCTCAACATCAGATAATTTCAAGGTAGCAGTAGAGGCACATAATGCAGTGTGGAATACATCCTATGACTCATTAAGAATACTAAGCAAGAAAAGAGGAGTGACATCCTCTGCAAAAGTTATATCCTGCGAAGTCAAGTTCTTGAGTATAGCATGGAACTGGCTCAAGTGAGCAGACATAGTCACATTCTCCTTCATGCGCAGATCCATAAGCTGCTTCAGCCAATACATCTCACTCGCTGGACTTTTCTTGTCATAGAGATTCTTGATTTTATCCTACAACTGCCATGCACTTTGTTCTTCCTCAAATACATTGTAATGAACCTGTTCTGTGAGAGATAATACAATAGTGGACTTGCATAACTCATCAAGCTCAAGCCATTTCTCATTTGGCATAGTTGCAGGCGGATGCCCGCTCAACCTCAATGGTTTGATCTGCGATTTTTGCACCAACACCTGCCAAATCTGGCTCTTCCAATAAGAGTAATTCGTACCATCAAGCTTAGTGATGTTGAAAATAGCATGATCAGTGGACGAACTCGCCATAATGCAAGTTGGAAGACTGTAGACAATTCAAAACTGCTTGCTGTTTACTGCTGCAGAAAATGACCAAAAAATCACCAAAATCGAGAGAAAATGGCGAGAAAAGTGTAACCAAAGCTGCTGCCCACCAAGTACTAGTGAAAGTACATCATTTCATAATATTTCAGCATGAAAAATCCATGTCAGTCTACCATCAAGCTTAGTGATGTTGAAAATAGCATGATCAGTGGACGAACTCGCCATAATGCAAGTTGGAAGACTGTAGACAATTCAAAACTGCTTGCTGTTTACTGCTGCAGAAAATGACCAAAAAATCACCAAAATCGAGAGAAAATGGCGAGAAAAGTGTAACCAAAGCTGCTGCCCACCAAGTACTAGTGAAAGTACATCATTTCATAATATTTCAGCATGAAAAATCCATGTCAGTCTAGAGTTATATGCTTGCTGTAATAAATGACATCAGGATATTGTGGGAAGCAATTTCTGACCAAATCACTGCACCAAGTCAAGAAATGACAGCCAAGATATGATCAGCCATAAACGGGCATAAATCAGCATCAAACAGTCATCAAGACCCTGAGCAAACACCCAAACATGTCACCAAAGCATCCATCAGTGAGTAGGTATACCCCCTGGACAATAGGGCAAAGTATACATAACACTGGCAAGACCTAACACTAGTAGGTGTATGCTCACAAGAGTGCAAAGCCCAAGCTCAAGTCAAAAGCAACTCCAAGATATCAGTGCATGAACCATGCAATATTTAAGTATAAGAGATCCCAAAGTGTCAAGTATCTGCAAAATGCTCAAAATAGCATAAACCTCCTGCTCAATGTCGGTCAAGCATACAAGATGCTCCCACTGGCACAAAAAAGGTAGATAAACAAGCTCAATAACTCAAGCAAACCAAGTCAAAGTACCAAAGATAGGTAACCAAGACAATGCCTCAATAGCATCCAAGGTCGTAATGGAAAAAGCCAAGTCGTAATGGAAAAATCCAAGTCAATGTCCAACTGCTCAAGGGAATACTCAAATGAATGTCGAGACGAGCTCAAACAACTACCATCCACAACCAAAGCATAAAGCATTCACCAAGACATCATAACCCGTACTGGGTAGCCTAGGCATAAACCGTGTCATAGATGAAATGCCAGCTACAAAGAAGTGATAGTCAAACCAAAATCGATCTCTAATCTCAGCTCCAAATCATTTCGGAGCATAAACAAGACATGTGGCATAGTCCAAATACATCATGACATCATACCGAGTAGCCGGGAGCACCTTGTGATCAATAGGCATAACCTAACTGTAGCATAAATAGCTTCAGCCCTGAAGTTTCCAGCAGCATATAACCTCTATAAACTGAGCAAATCACTGCTCAATCCAAGCTCAAATTCATAGGCAAACCATAGGCATACATTCCTGTACGCATAGGCACCAATCGTGCATCAAATGCCAAGACCTGTAAGCATAAAATTGAAGTAAAAAGTGGCTGCCCTGTTTTGGACAAACCTGGGATTGTTCAAAATAGTCAATGCTGAGCTAAATCAGCTCCAGTGATCCGGTATCAATAGACATCAGTAGAAGCATCACATAAGCCATAGGCATACAAATACATGCTGTCTTAGACCTGAAATCTGTTGCAAAATATTTTGTCATTAGAATTTGGCAAATTCAACATCACCATCATGTCCAGAGCATGCTGAAACCCCAACTCAGACTCTTACCTTACCTGAATCGGGTTCTGAATGCCCGAGATATGACAAAAAGAGTGATTTTTTGGCCAGATTTTGAAACAGGCGCAAAAAAAACATGAGCTGGCTGGAGGGGTCTACTGTCCCACGTGTCAACAATGGGGCCCAAAGGGGGTACAAATGGGGGCCAAAGAAGGCCTACACCAAGCCTTGATAGGCTGGAAGCAAGATCCAGGTGAAGGAAGCTCCAAGAGGTGTGAGCTATGGCTGCCCACAACCTGTGAAAACCATGTTTACCTAGACCTGTGGACTGAGATAAATCTCTAAAATAATGAAGCAATACTTCAATGTCAATGCCTTGATGGTGCCTCAATAGGCCAGGAAGAAGCTTGGGAAGCCGGGGAGTGACGAGAGCTCAAGAGAATGAGCTATGGTTGCCGAGAAGGAGACCCAATGCAAGTGGGGAGTCGATAGGAAGCTGAGAATGCCACGAGCCAAGCTCAAGAGTTGGGAAGCCGTGCTCTGATACTAGTTGAAAGGTGAGAAGGATCGAAGCTTGCACTCGAGAGCTATGGCGGGAGAGCAAGAGCAAGAAAGAGAGAGATAAGAAATGGGAACTCCAACAGTCACAATGTGTGACCGGGCCTTCCTTTATTCAAACTGTCACTAAAAGAATAAAGAATAAAGTGATAGTGAGGGGTGCCCGCTACCTGCAGTGTGCAGTGGCGGTGACTATCAGTGTAGTAATACACGGGCGGCTAGTGGAGGCGCCTTTACCCCCAACATCCAGCTCTATAACCCTAGGTCTACCCTGTAGGGAAAACATCCTGTCATTACCCACGGAGGACCGACCTGAAGATTCCTAATTGACCTAACAGTCACCTATCAACAACTAGCTCACATCCGGAGGTGTCCTTCGAGAGGCTTCTTGTCTAAAAGGAGCAACTGTCATTACCCTTGGTTCATGGAGTACAATGCTTTTTTCTATTAGCAGATTAAGGATTTATGAAATCCCTCGCATTGCCCTGGCTTAACCACCATACCATTTCCCTAAGATAATTTACAGTTCGGGTTCTAAGACCAAACCCTAAGTAAGTCAGCGACTTGGCCCTTCCTAAAGTTTCTTCCTAGTGTTTGTTTTTGGGAAAACCTCTCGGCTAACCAAGACCACCCTCCCATAGGGAATCCATCCACCCGCTTCCCTCTATGGAAGTTCTTCGTGATCTAATTACCTACCACATTACGTGAAACATATAAAAGCAGCTTCATTAATTAAAAATGATCCTTTATGCACATTTGTTCGTTTGTGTAATTTACTCATAGATATACAATCAGAATAAAACAAGTTCATTGATTATGTTCCATAATGTGTGTTCTCCCATCCATACAAGAGAAAAATTACAATTTCACATACTGCCTCATCTGGCGCATTTGCACGTCACCGAGATCAAATCCACCTATAGCTAGCATTTTTTGAAGTCCCAAGTAGAACTTGGGACATACAGGGGACAAGTAGTTCCTCGGTGGATAAAGGATTTACTAGCCAGAGCCCCCCTGGCACCCTAACCACCTCCTACTTAATGTGATCCCTACTGGGAGACCTCTCGCCATCGAAGTCAATCCATGCTTCCGTAGTGGTAAAAACATCCCCTCTTGGTATAGGGGATTTACCACCTATCCTTGGGGGAGGTATAGGCCTCCTCAATTTTTATATGTTCTAATACTTAATTCAATCAGGATCTAATCTAGAAAATCACAAACAAGATTGATGTCTTCAAGTAGTTATGACTTCAATCAATCATGCTACTTTCAAGTGATGATTAATCTAGTAACAATCGACACTTCAATTTCACATAATGAACTCTTCCCCTTGGAATTTAACTAAGGGTATCTAGATTTTGGGGTCTCTAACTTCCCAGTTTAAGGTTTATTCTTGTAATCGAGTTTCTTGGTGTAAAGTCAATTTTTTTAAACTTAGAGTTATTTTCATTTTTTATTAAAATCTTCTATCAGAGCTTCTAGATTAAAACTATATCCTTTGCTAGTTTCTTCAGGGTTTCGTTCTTAGTAAATTCGTCTTGAATTCACTAGTCTTCTTTTCTATGGGATTAACATTATAATTCCTCATGGTTTCTCCTGAGTTCTAGGTTTTCATAGGAAAATTTCTAGCCTATAAGATGTTTTAATAATTTACCAAGTGAATACTCTAAGATCGCAATATTTCTCAAGAGACTTATCTTATTTCTATTGAATTCGGATAGAAATTTCTAGAAAAATCTGTGGTATCGCGATTGGTGAAGGGTTGTTATCCATGCCCGTGACTCCATTAGTGATTCTCGTGCTCGCAACTCCAACTATTGCTTCCATGTCAAAAGGGTCATTCGTGAATTCTCCTTTGAATACTTTTTCTTTGGGGCCATGATGAAAATATGATTCATAAAACAAGAAGAACACGACAGTAATATTGGTTTGGCAAGGGTGTAAGACTCTCGATGATGATGATGATGGTTATTGCGGGATTCAATGATGTAGGCCTCGTGGATGGTTCTTCTTGCCTCATGGAGAGCAATGCTTCTCTCTCTCTCTATTAGACGAAATAGGAACGAGAGTAGAGGTAGGACTTCTAACCGGATTGATAGAATATGATAAAGTTCTTTAGTGTCTTCT
This sequence comes from Lygodium microphyllum, assembly GCF_053477565.2. NCBI lineage: Eukaryota > Viridiplantae > Streptophyta > Polypodiopsida > Schizaeales > Lygodiaceae > Lygodium > Lygodium microphyllum. The sequence goes on from NC_141137.1 coordinate 24,366,316, forward strand.
CTTCTCAGATTAGAGTAGAAGAAGATGAGAGACCTTCTGCGTATCCCCTTCCTTGGGTTGAATGGAATGATGTCTCTTCGTCTCACGGAATAGAGTCTCCTCCTTCTTGATCAGCATCTCATCCTTGTCAAGATTGCTATTGTTTCCCTTCCCGGTCATCCCTAAGCCCTCAATTCATAGTTTTGCAGGGGGTAAAAGAGAGAACGCTTGATTTTTAGCATTTTTCGATGACATCATTGATGACAAAGAGAGAACAGTTTCTTTTAGCACTTATGATGACATCATTGATGATGCCAGAGAGGGAGCTCCATTTTTGTAATGCGAAGATAAAAAATTACGAATCTATAGGCGAGCACTGCGTGGCATGTCGATCGTCACTCCATGGCTTACGACTAAGGTGGTAACTAAGGCGACAACCAAGGCATAGACCTTGGCATCTTGGCCTTGGCATACTTAGCAACGAGCTACGAAGGCTTCATTGGCATCGTTGGCTGTACGTGAGAAGCTCCCACTAACTTGTAGGAAAATCTTCTCGGGAGGTCACCCATCCTGGTAGTGTCATCACCCAAGTGCACTTAACTGCCAAGTGACCATCCACTAGGCTAGTTCCTTTTGTTGTTCTATACTACAAATATAGTTTTAATAAGCTAGTCTTTGGAGGGTCTCCCAAGTCTTTCTTTCATGAACTGGCATATAATACCTCATTAATAATTATTAGTATCTTCATAATGAGAGTCAGTTTCATAATTAGAGCTAGTTTTCTTTTATGTGCAACATAAATCAATTTTCTTTGGAATGTATACACACATTAAAATAAACTAATAATGGGCAAATTATATTCTTCCCTCCTTAGAGAAATCGAGATGTCCTCATCTCGAGAGAAACTAGGGGTTTTCTTTCAAAAGGGTTACTTCATCAACCCAAGTGGCATCCTTTTCAGGATAATCCTTCCACTGGATGAGATATTCTCTAAGGGTTCTATTCCTAAGGATTCTTTCCTTTACATCCAAGATTCTATCAAGTTGAAGTTCAAGTAAACCTTGGCTCGGCATTACAACTTTTTTATAATCAAGAATATGATCAGGATTAGGTACATAGGGCTTCAAGAGACTGACATGGAATACATCATGAACTTTTAGGGTTTCACAAAGCTGCAGCATATAAGCATTAGGTCCAAGAGCCTTTATGACTTTGTAAGGTCCACAGTATCTTGGGCTTAGCTTCTTGAATTTTCCCAAGGATAAAGAAATCCTCTTTGGGTGTACACAGACAAAAACCTTATCCCCTTCTTAGAAGATTCACTCTTTTCTCCCTAGGTTAGCATAGGCTTTATACTAATCCTTGGAAGCTTGTATATCCTGCTTGATGGTTTTGACTTGTTCGTCCATCTCTTCAAGCATCTTCTTAGAAGCTTCAATCTTCAAGGTAGGGTTGGAGAAGTTTAGCGAAGCTAGGCATTCTTGCCCATATAGAGCTTAAAATGGGGTCATCTGGATGCTCTGATGATAGGATGCATTGTAACAAAATTCCACCAAAGGTCGATATTGGATCCACCGTCTAGATTCTTTGCAACAATATGCCCTAAGTATATCTTCAAGGACCTAATTTGCATGCTCTGTCTGCACATCAGTTTGAGGGTGATAAGCTATACTAAAACAAAGCTGTGTATCGAGAAATTCAAGTAATCCCTTCCAAAAATGCGAAGTGAATAGAGAATCATGATCACTGATAATTTTTTTTGGTAGTCCATGAAGTCTAAATATTTATTTGACAAATAGCATGGCAACATCTAAGGCTTTCTCTAGTTTTGACCAGAATAAGGTGGATAACCTTAGTCAACATGTCCACAATTATCGTGATCGAGTTGTATCCTCCTTGAACTGAGGGTAATCCAACTACAAAATCCATGCTAATGAATTCCCATTTCATCTGAGGAATATCAAGTGGTTGTGGCTTTCCTGGCAGCTTAACTCATTCGGCTTTTATTCGTTGGCAACTCAAGCATTTGGTTACGTATTTAAGTACGTCACTTTTGAGCTTCTCCCAATGATAGCTTTTCCTAACTGCATTGAGAGTTTTGGCATAGCCAGGATGTCTTGAAAATGGGGAATCATGATCTTCCTGGAGCCCCAAGAGGAACACCAAGGAAAAGGGAATTTTCTTGCAAGAAAATCTATCTTGTAACATCAACAAGCTTGTTATCATGTTTCATATGATCACAATGAAGAAAAAAAACACCAGGCACAACAAATCTTCATGCAGCATCATGTAGATCTCCCACGGTTTTTAATATAATCAACCATATTCTTCAATATCTTCACAAAATCCATCAAGAGAACAAAGAAAGCAAAGGAATACACCATCTTTGAATGGAAATACATCACATAGTATTCATCTTCAATATCTTCATAGTCTTCTCTCTCAATCTCTCATATACAATCACTCTGTTTGAGTAGAATTGGCTATCTCTGACTCTCTCTCTCTCTCTCCATCAATCATACATCATATCCTCACTACAATCTCTCAAAAATCACTCTCAATAATCCTTCTTAGGTCGTGGATACCCCTCCCAAGAGGTATGTCTGATATGAAGAGTCACCAGAGCCACTACAGTGTCCTTTCATAGCTCACTACTGTTACTTCACTCTAGTCTTCACTTGAGTCTTTAGCAGCTACTTCTTCCACTTCCTCTAGCTCTTTTGCACTTGTATTCACCTCCTTCCAAGGTTAGAAAACTTTTCCAAAGTCACATATACATTCCACAGAACACATACAGAAGCATAAGAACAGTCTACAGAACAGTACCAGAACAGTTACAGTACAGAACAGAACAAAACAGAAGCTCTACAGAAGACCTACAGAAGACCTACAGAAGGTCATCAAAACCACATAACTCACTTTCAAACCATTCCAAACTCTCACAAACCATTCAATAAACTTTCACAATATCTCAATCTTCATCAATCAATACTCCATCCCTCCTTACAGAAGACAATCAGAACAAAACAGACCAAAACAGAACAAAACAGAAGGTATACAGAACCAATCAGAACCTATCAGAACATCACAGAACCACCAATAAACATCATGAACTTCCAAAACGCCATCATTACCATCCAAAACACTCTCAAACCACTTCCAAACCAATCAATCATCTCATAAAATCAACCATTTAGCTCTCAAAAACAAAAAAATCAGCCAAAAAACAAGTCATTTCAATACTCAACATATCCCCACACTTAATAAGGAAGCGTCCTCGCGACCCAGGAAAAAGGAAATACAAGTTCAGGGAAAAGCTCAACTTTGATCTTCAATATCTTCATAAAAAGAATCCATCCACCACGACCCCAACTTATAACCTGTTTCTGATATAAAAATACAAAGAAAGGAAAACTCTTTATACATTAACACCGCTTATCAAACTAAAAATCACAATAAATTTGTAAAGGATATAAGAGTTTGCTTCTTCTTCATTTGCATCTGCGTCAATTCTCCAACCACGACCCCATCACCACAATTCTCCAAAACGTAGCTCGTACACGAAATCCAATAGGAAACCACCACGTTCGTTTGACATAAATGAACGCACAACCCAAACACTAATACACAACACAACCATCTGAATGACTCCTTCAAAAAGAGAGTTTTTCATTAGAAAGCTTCTACCATACATTGGAAAGGTATCAATGAAGATGATCCCTCTTAAAAGATTGATGTTGTCGGAAACGATCCATAGATAAGGATTCATCTACAAAGTTTTTGGGAGGATTTTGAAAAAATTGGAGACAGCACATCCTTTCCAACAGGACCAAGTATCTGCTAGGCAAACAGAGGGCATGAAAATACAATATGTCTAGTTGCTGGGAATCAATGCTTACATTGACATTCATGCACAACTTTGGAATAGGCTTGGAATCATTATGAGAGTGCCTATGCATATACGCCAGGTACCAAGCAAAGTGAGCAGTTAATCTCACTGAGGGATCTGCAGACTGTGAATACTGCTGGGCAAAATGAACATAGTTCTGATAAGCTTGACTGGAAGCTGTCCATTCTCCTGGAATTACTGGCCAATTGATCTGCGGTCCTGTAAGGCAATCATCCGAACTCCAGCCCCTTCTTCTGGAAATCTGATTATCAAACCCGTCACAGTCACTAACCAACTGAGGTGGTTGAGATATGGAAGTGTTAGGAGAGGGTAGTGGAATAAGGAAAAGTGGATGAAGGGAAGGATAGGAAAAATCATAAAAGGAAGAAAAGGTTAAAGAAGGAGTGGCAGAAATTTGTAAGGAATCACTAAGGAAGGGTGTTAACTGATAAATAGGAAATGTGGAGGGTACATTAATGGAGGGAGAAGGACAGGGCGGAGAAGGGGAAAATACCCTATCCTCAATAAAGGAACAATAAGTGAAAATGGGAATTTGAGGGAAAGATGAAGGTTGGAAAAGAAGGGGTAAAATAATGGTGGAATTAGATTGACAAAGGGAAAGATATATAGCATAGCGGTGAGCCATTTGTTGGTAATAGAGGAGGGTAGGAACAGAAGGTCCTAAGAGAGATCGTCTATGATAGGCATCAAAGAAGGTAGCATCAAATGGATTATGTCTTGAAAGATAGGCTAAGAGATCCATCCTCATTTGATTAGTACTCTAGGCAAAGGTAGGAGCTGTGTTTTGTCTTTGATTTAGGACCACCGAATCAATCATGGGATGCCACGAATTATCATGACAATCAGCTACTTTGGAGGAATAACTCTGAAACATGTCAGCTATGCGCAACTCCAAATGATTGACATACAAAACAGCCTGTAATACCACATCCCCCACATACCATGCCATATCTACCTCATCTGGAATTAACAAGTCTCCTCGTAGATACATGTATGACATCAACATGGTATCTGGCATGACAGAATCTTCAAAGACCATTCTGACTACCTCTGTCAACAACTCAGTAGACCAAGCCCCACTCCGGCCATCCTCTGGAAAAGGTAAATCCATCGTGGAAAGCTTCATGTAGAAGACCAACTTCTGTAAGTGGTAGTGGACAAAGAAAGAATGGTCTGGTGGAACATATTCCTGAAACTGCTCAAATGTAGACCATAACAAGTCCATTCTGGACTGCAATCTTTCCACTTTATCTTGGAATAGAGGGCACAAAGTAGCCTGTCTCTGAAGGGCAGCCAAGTCCTGCTATGAAAGAGAAGGAATCAATGGAACATTAGGGCTTGGAGGAACAGAGCGGGACTTTGCAAGTTGATCTTGCAACTGCTGGATTTGGGAGGCTTGGTTGGCCACTGTGTCATTAGCAGTGTGTAAAGCTGAAAGTTTGTCATCTAAGATAGCTTGGAATTCCTTCGCTTCTCTGGACATCCTCTCCTTCTCGTTTGAAAGGCTAGTAACCTGGGATTGAGCCTCTAGTAACTGGGTCTTCAAACAAGAAATCTCATCGCTTTGGGTGGCAACCAGTTGGGTTTGCTGTTCCATTTGCTTAAATAAATCTGCTAGGGTATCTTTAGTAGAAGCTAACTCAGATGTTGCCTTATGCAACTGGTCCTTAGACAACATGAGTTCTTCATAAAAGGACGCGTACAGCTGTTGAACACAGGCTGTCACTGACAACTCAATGGAACTTTGAATATCCTTGCAGAGGAAAGGAATGGCATCTCCTGAAACTAGATTGTTCAGGGAGGGAACTGAGATGTCCAATGATCCTTCTCGATGTGCTCTGAACAGGTTAGTACAAGTGAGATACCCAGGGAGTTCACTGCCAGAAGTAGCAGGAATGGGCACTGAAGGTAGTACGGAAGGAGCTTTATCCGCTACCCTCTTCAAGTGTTTGCGCTGTATGACCAGGGGAGGCGGAGAATCATCATCCTCTACGTCAATGGGTTCTGACTCTTCTGAAGGTGGAGGAGGAGGTAATGGATCTGATGGAGGAGGTGGAGGCATAGTCTTCTGTAAACCTGAATAGGTCAAGAAGGCAGACAAATATGATCCATATGTGACATTGGTAACATTACCTCTGGTGACTTTGACGAAATGCTGATCCATTTTAGTGAGGAGGTAAGTGCTCCAATCAATAGCAACTCCTTTCAACACCATCCTGGAAGCTGTGAAAAGCTCTTTGGACAAATAGTGGGATGGCGTTTTGGCAGGCATAAACCTGTCCTGAAGAAACTGACAGATCATCTTCCATACGGGATCAGTGATCATAGAAAAAGAAACTCCTGAAGAGTTGATCACCTTCTTAACATCGAGGATTTCCCTTGTCTGCTTTTGCAACAGCTTTAGAATCTCTTCATTAGAGAAGAGCTGACGAGTGGTCACAAAAGGTTCACCTTTGAAGGGTAGAGACAGAGCCTTCCCTAAGCCTCGAGGTGTCAAAGTCATAGAAACTCCTTGGACTAATCCTGTCTTCTTGCTGTAAGAGGCCAGAAACTCATCACATAACGACGGATCCTCTGGAAGCAGGGGAAAAGGAGTAGCCACAAAAGCAGCAAGTCCCGCCTTCGTGAGGGGCTCAAAAGTAAGTAGGGAAGAGTAATCCCTACTAACTAATGGGACGTACTGGATAGGGGGAGGAGCATGAGAAGGCGCCATTCAGATGGTTACACACACACCACAAACACAGACAATCAAGGAGAATGCCTGCAAAGCAACAGACAAAAAACCAAAGATAAGAGAATAACCAATAAAACGTGACACGACCAACTAACCCCAAGCAAACCACATCCTAGAAAAAATTTGACATGACCTTGAGACAAATGCGACCGAAAGCTTCATGCGATGCATCAGACAAATACCCAGAACCCCGTAACAGGCAACAAAAGAAAAAACTGCATACTGTACCCGTAACCGTAACAAAGACAGTAAACCAAAACAATACCATATCCGACACATATCAAGACTACATCAGTGATAAACTAAGACTGGACCATGGAAAACAACTCTAATGACCGCGCATACCCATCCCACGAAACGGTTCATTAAAAAGGGGAATTAAGTGCAGTGAGGGGGAATTAATTTAATGAAGGGTTGATTTTAATAAATTATTAAAAATGGGTGAATTTTTATTAGGTGATAAACCTTAGCAAGAAAACGGTGGTTCTTTATTATAAATTAAATTACCAATTATTAGGTTAAAACGGTGCTTTTATTCGAATCTCGACTTCGATACCCGATTGGGTCTCTAAATGCAAATTCATTGATTATAAATTAAGGTGATGTGGAGCGCTTTTTTGCCAGCGCGTGCTCATGTGACGGCTGGTTTATTTTAAATAAAAATTTAAAAGTGCCTCTGTAGCGCACGTAGCGCATGCTAAGTGAACGGCTGGTTTATTTTAATTAAAAAGTATGTGTGTTTAGCGCGAATACGCGTGGAAACTGTGAGTGAATAAAGAGTTCATTTTAACAATTAATTTGTGATTAAGGGGAAAATGAAAATAAATAAAGCACATAAAATAAATACATGGAAGGGGTGTGTATGTAATGCAAAAATGCGCACGGAAGAGTCTCCCAAAAGAAGTGAATCCAGTAAAGGAAAAGTAAAGACCACTGACGAAACAACAAAGACAACACCTTAGCGGATGTGTTGATTTAGTTTTTATGGGTTTTTTAATATTTGTAATTTGTGATTATTTACGGTGGAATAAATAGAAAATGATCAAGGGAGGTGAGGGGAATTTTTTAGAATTTTTTAGAATTTTTTTAGAATTTTTTAAAAACTATTTTTAAATGTTTTTGCTACATTTATTGGCAATTTGAGGGATAAATGAGGAAATATTTAATTTTCAGAAATTGTAGGGTGGGTAATTTCCAGCGGACAAACTCCCAAAATTTGGCAAAAAGCAAAGGGAATTTTTAGAAATTTTTTTGATGGAAAAATTAAGCTAAAAATTAATTAAATCACATAAATCATGTTAATCAGATAAGTCAATTAGAAGTAAGTCAGTTAAGTCTGGTTAGTCTGGGTAAGTCATGGTAGTCTGCCCAAGTCAAGCCAAGTGAGGTTAGTCAGGTTGGATAAGTCAGATAAGTCCAGTTAGTAGAAACTAACCTAAAGAGGGTTAGGTAACCTAAGGTGGGTTAGGGTTAGTGGGATGGGGTTAGGGTTAGTAGTCCTAGTTAGGGTTAGGCTTAACTAACTAGGGTTAGTAAACTAACTAGGGTTAGTTGGTTAGGGGGTGGGGTTAGGGTTAGTAGTCCTAGTTAGGGTTAGGTTTAACTAACTAGGGTTAGTTAATTAGTGGTTAACTGGAGTTAAGTTAGAGGGAACTAATGGTAAGTTAAGTGTGATTAACTAAGGTTAGTGATTAACTAAGCTTAGGTTAGTGATTAACTAAGCTTAGGTTAGTGACTAACCTGAGTGTGGTTAGAGGAGGAGGAGATGGTTAGAGGAGGAGGAGGTGGAGAAGAAGAGAGGTGGTGGGGGAAAGGTGGTGGCGCCGGCGCGGCGGTGGTGATCGCGGGCGGCGTCGAAGGGCACGACGGGCGGCACGTTTCTAGGCGGCGGCGCAATGAGCTCCAGAGGCAGCGGCACGACGCAGAGACGGCGGACGAGGGGCGTCCGACAGCGGCTGTCGGCGGATTGGTCCAGAGCGATGGGCGAGCGGGCGGCGGCGACAGCGGCGCTGGACGGCGGCAGCGAGCGCTTCAGCGGCAACGGCGGCGCGCGGGAAGGCAAGTCGGCGGCGATTGGAGGAGGCGCGGTCGAGGCAGCGACTCGGCGGTGCAACGGCGGACGACGGGCGGCCAGGAGGGCTCTGCGGCGCAACGGCGGACGACGGGCGTCGACGGCGGCAGCGCCCCCAGGCGGCTGGCAAGGGGAGAAGAAGGAGGGGTGGAGGGGGAAGAGGCGCTCAGGCAGTAGGGCATCGGGGACGGTGGCGGGCGGTGTCAGGCAGCATTCCAGGCGACGGGTGGAGGAGGAGAGCCTGCAGGGAGAGGAGATGGAGGAAGCAGCAACGGGCGGCCGAGGAGGGAGAGGAGATGGAAGAAGGAGGAAAAGAAAGAAAAGGAGGGGGAGGAAGAAAGAAGAAGGAGCAGGAGAGGAAGGAGAGGAAGGAGAGAAGGAGAGGAGGAAGAGGAGGAGGAGGCAGGGAACCGGTTCGCAACGGGCAGGTATGGTTTTTTTTTTTTTTTTGGTTTTCTTTTTTCTTTGCTTTTGCTTGTTTTCTTTGTCTTTTTGTGTGATTTTAGTGTGTGTTTGTTTTTTTTATTTTCTTTCCCTTTTGTCTTTCCCTTTTGTTTTTTTTTTAAATTTTTTTTAAAAAAATTTGTTTTTTTTTTTAAATTGTGTGTATAGTTGAGTTTTTAATTATTTATTTTTGGGTATTAAATGATGAAAGAAAAGAAGAAAAAAATAAATAAAAGAAATAATAAAATAAAAGAACACATCCTTAGCCCGTGCGCATGCGCGAGCAAGGGTAAAAAATAAAAATAAAAATTTGCAATGATGGGGTCAAACGGGCAGGGATAGGGACGCGTAAGCCATGGACGCCACGGGGCGTCCCGAGGCGCGTAAAACCAAAAATAGGCGCGCTCACACGCGAGGCGAGAAACATGGTTAATGGGAAAAGTGAAGAAAAATTAATAAAATCCAAACCGTTTGTCGGATCAAAAATCCGTAAAAAGGAAAAATGGGTCGGGAGATGAGGGAAAAATGTTGAAAACATGCAACATGGGTTCCGGGACAAAATCATGGTGTTCACATGGGAAAAACACAAAAAATAAACCCGAAAATGGGATCGGAAATTAATATTGGACAAACCGTTCACCGGAATAATAGGCAGTAAGAAGGAAAAATATCTGCAAGAAGAAGTGGCACAGGGTTATCACGTTAAACTGCAGTTCCGATGGAAGTAGGAGGGGTTCACATGCGAAAAACTCCAAAAATACTCCCGAAAACTGATTTAAAAATTAATAAGTAAAAATTCGAAAGTCGAAAAAGGGTGGAGGAAAAAGGAAAAAGGTGGGGGAAGACACGGAGAACACGGCTGTCAAATCAAATTGGAATTCCGATGCAAACAGGACAGGTTCACATGGAAAAATGTCAAAAAGATGCATGAAAAGGTCTTTTAAAAAAACCGGAAAATTAATAACGGACAAGCCATGTATCGGAATGATGCGGAGGAAAAATGAAAAATGTCAAGGGAAAAGTGGATGTCAGGGCTATGATGTCAGAGCATGGTTTCGAAGCAAGAAAAGCGCGTTCACATGGAAAACCGGCTAAATTACGCAAAATGCTTCGGAAATTAATAACTCAAAAACCTGCACCGGAATAGGGGTAGGTAAAAAGGAAAAATAGTCCATTCAAAGGAAGGAACAGGGCTATAAGGTTGGATTTTGACTTTGGTGAACGTAGGGTAGGGTACATTCACATGGAAGGACCTCAAAATCAGGGAATGAAGGAAAACTGCAAGGGAACAGCCCCAAGGGTGGGTGGAACATAACCTGCTGGATGGGAAGGGACCCCATCAGGGTAACAGCAAATCATGACATACATGCATGAACAGGTTAAGGCATATGCAGAAGGGTATGCAATGTAGACGCGCAGGGACGCGTCCCCACACTTAAGACCTTAACGGATAGGGTTAACCGAGCAACAGGGACCTAGGACCACGCCACAGATCATCCACTAACATCCCCACACTTAAAACATGACTGTCACGAAGAAACAGAAGGTGTAGGGTTAGAAAAACTTGGCCCGTTTCGTCAAGAATCAAGGTTGAGTGCCGATGGCACGTCCAGTGTGGTCGTCGGCGCTGGAGGGACCAAGGCATCTTCTCGGCACACGTTCGTCATGGCAGGTACCACGCGGCAGCACCCAGGGAGGTAGCTGGTCGAAGGAATCACAGGAAATCCGTCTATGATGAGGGATACTACACTCAACTCGCAGTCACTCAATTGGAATGAAAGAACAGTCACTCGCCCCATGACTAATATCACTCAAGGAAAAAGGATTGAAACCCATATCTCATACCCGGTTGAGGAATCGACAAGGGGGGAATGGTGTAGAATGAGTATGCCAGGGTACACAGTTGATGGTGCATTAGTGCATCCAACTCGTCTGGCATAAGTGCAAGAAGGAAGGCAAGGGAGCCTTACAGTGCAGTGTACAGAACAGGGTGACGTGTCTTGTGTTGACGGTAAAAACCTATCCCGTGGGTGCACAGGGAAACGGGAACATACTTGACTCCAAGTGTCGTAACGTCCCTCAATCGCACCTCTCGGTAATTGATTGAAGAAACTCCAGTCACACTCATCCCACCCTCTGTCTCACGCTCTGTTGATAGATATAAGAGGGCAGCCTTTTCCTGAAACCCGTTGATGTAATCCTCACAACCACTTGTGCAAAGGTTGTATGCCTTGTGTGCATTTGATGGTGCAACTGTGCATCCCGCCCTGTGCCGGCATACGGTGCGAGAAGGAAGGCCAGGGAGCCTTATGGTGCAGTGCACATAAACAAATTGTGCTTTGTGCATTGAGAGGCCCATCCCGTGGGTGCAACACTTCATTCACACTTCTCACCTCTCATTTGATTTGAAGGGAAAAGACTGGTCTCTCGGCCCACCCTCTGTCTCACGCTCTGTTGATAGATATAGAGGGCAACCTTACTCACTTCCCCATCCGGTTAGGATGAAAGCTCACATCACTCGATTGTTTGTCGATGAAGATCGCGTCGTCAGTTGTTGAAGAGGCGTACCCAGGGAGGTAGCCATCAAATCGAATGTTGTATTGGACAGGAACATGTCGTCTACTAGAGGACATGTAGTCACTTTGCAGAGAGACCCATGACACAGCGTACCAAGGGAGGTAGCTTCGGAATTGGATCCGAGGGATATCAATTAATGAATCCCTTTCTGGACTGCTGGGTGTTACCACCTTTTCCACAGCCAGCTTCCCGCCCAAGGGTGTTTACCACCTTTTCCTGGAATGAGGCCTGCTATGACAGGGAATTGCTTCCTTTTCTCTCATAACAGATTTGTTTGTTTGTATTTTTTTTCTTCTTTTTTTCTTTTTTCTTTTTCTTGTTTTCCCCTATTCCTGAGGGTGTTTCCACCTTTTCTCGAAGAATAGGTTGGCATGACAGGGACCTCAGTCCTTTTCTCCCATGACCGATATGTATTGTTTTGTTTTTTTTTTTTGTTTTTTTTTTTGTTTCAAATTGAGCAAGGGAATGGTAGAAAGACCATGTATCAAGACCAACCTCGCCACTGTCGCTGATGGAAAATAGAGGATAAGAGATCAAGGCTGGAAGGGGGGTTTGAGGGGACAGAGGGTTGCGTCCACTTCATCAGGAGTGACTGAAGAACGGCTATCAGAAGTAGCATCATAAGAAGTACAGTGCCGCGCCAATGATGGAAAGGATCAAGTGTTTGTAATTGTCAAGATCCCCAAGGAGGGAAGTACTTCTTCAGGCGATACCCATTGATAAAAAAGGGATCATCAGAGGCATCAACGGTCTGTACTTGGACAGAGCCATTAGGGTTGACTGCAAGTACCTTATAGGGACCCATCCACCGCTGTTGGAGCTTGCCAGGAAACTTGTCAAATCGTGAATCATGGGCTAGGACCAAATCACCTTCTTTGAACTCCTTGTGCTTGATGAAGCTGTCATGGTAAGCCTTACGTCGAGCTTGCGTGGCTTCCATGCACTGTAGAGCCATCCTACGAATTTCGTCCAAATACTCCAGGTGCAAGAGACGGCGTTGCAGTGAATCATCATCCCCCAAACGCTCTGTGATAGCCACTCTCAAAGAGGGTAGTTCCAGTTCAACAAGAAAAACAGCTTCTGTACCATACACCAGCTGGAAGGGTGTCTGTCCTGTTGCTGCTTTATGGGAGGTTCTGTATGCCCAAAGGGCCTTTGTAAGTCAATCATCCCAATCACGACGATGTGCGGCAATTGTTCTTGTCAGAATCGAGCAGAGGATGCGATTCGTGACTTCGACTTGGCCGTTGGCTCTAGGGTAATAGGGAGTGAACTTGCGATGGCGGATCTTATACAACTCTGTCAACTCTTCCATGACTTTGTTGAGGAAATGAGTGCCTCTATCACTTACCAGCTCTAAGGGACTGCCAAAACGGGTGATGATATTCTCGTACATGAACAAGGCCACGCTGTTACCATCGTCCCGCTTTAGGGCTTTAGCTTCACACCACTTTGTGACATAATCCGTACATACGAGGATGTATCGGTTCTGTTTCCTTCTGGTGGGAGGATCGATCGGACCTACGAAGTCGATGCCCCACTTCTCAAACGGCTTCAAAGGAAGGATAGGTTGCAGTGGCATGGCACTTGTCTTCGTGGGTTTCCCCATTCTTTGACAAGCATCACATCTTTTACAGTAATCATAGGCATCCTTGTGAATGGTAGGCCACCAATAACCTGCTAGCAGAGCCTTCCTGGCTGTAGCGTCTCCTGCAAAGTGACCTCCACATGGCTCGTCATGGCAAGCCTTCAGAACAATCCCAATCTCTTCTCCTACAACACATCTTCTGATCACTTCATCTTTGCCTTTCTTGTACAGTGCACCGCCTAGCAGGGTGTATGGGGCGGATTCTAGCATGAGCTTCTTCCTTTCCCGACTAGAAATACCAGGAGGATACTGTTGGGTTGCCAGCAGATTGGCAATGTCTGCATACCAGGGAGTTACAGTTTCTACCAAGAATAGGGAAGCATCAGGGAGGTCTGGATCATCTTGCTCCTCGTCTTCAGTTTGTGGGATCCGCGACAGATGATCAGCCAGAACATGGGAACGACCAGGCTTAGTAATCACCTTAAAGTCGAACTCCTGGAATAAAAGGAGCCATCTCATCATTCGTCCTTTCACATCTGCTTTGTTCATCAAGAAGGACAGGGCCTCATGATCCACATAAAATTTAAAGTGGGTAGATAGGAGGTAATGGCGAAACTTCTCTAAGGCAAACACCATTGCCAAGCACTCCAGCTCTGTCACTGTATAGTTCCATTCCCTATCAGTGACTTTTCGGCTTGCATAATAGATTGGTTGATCCAACTTCGAGGAATCCTTTTGGCACAGGACAGCACCTAAGACTTCAATTGATGCATCAGTGTGTACATGGAACTCTTTCGTCCAATCAGGAGGTTGCAGAATCGGTGCCTCTATCAGACACTGCTTCAGAGTGTGGAAGGCTTTGTCACATTCGTCCGTCCAAGTAAACTCTGCATCTTTCCTCAGAAGCTTGTGCAAAGAAGTTGCCTTTGTTGCAAAATGGGCTATAAACCTTCTGTAGTAACCCACATGGCCTAGGAATCCCCTCAACTGTTTGAGGTTGGTGGGTGCTGCCAGAGCTGCGATCTTTTCGATCTTTGCAGGGTCTGTTGATATCCCTTGTGCAGAGACAATGTGGCCCAACAGAACTCCAGAAGAGACCCCAAAGATACATTTGTCGGGGTTGAGGGAAATCCCATACTCCCGGCATCGGTCAAAGCATTGTTCCAGGTGTTCCCAGTGTTCATGGATCAAGCTATAGACACAGAAGTCATCCAAATATACTTCGATAAAGTCGTGCAGATGATTCTGAAATGCGGCCATCATGACTCGTTGGAAAGTAGCAGGGGCATTGCAGAGTCCAAATGGCATCACTCGGTAAGCGTAGGTCCCCCATTCTGTGGTGAAGGTTGTTTTGGATTGGTCTTCTTCTGCTATTTGGACTTGGTTGTATCCGCTGAATCCATCCAAAAGAGAATAAAGCTCATGTCCTGCCACTGTGTCCAACAGTTGGTCTGTGAAAGGGATAGGAAAGTGATCCTTCTTCGTCTTGGAATTAAGCTTTTGGAAGTCCACACATATTCGCAATTTGCCATTCTTCTTGGGTACAACCACGATGGGTGAAACCCATTCACTATTTGCCATTGGATAGATGAACTCGGCTTCCAGAAGCTTCAACAGCTCCGCTTTCACCAATATGAAATAATTCAGATTCATTCGCCTCTGTCGTTGCCGTACTGGCTTGGCATCAGGCTCCAAGTCAATATGATGTTGACATATTGTGGGATCAATCCCCTTTAGGTCTTTGTAAGACCACGCAAACACGTCCAAATTTTCTTTCAACAAGTTGTACAAGGTTGACAACTCCTCTTCTGGGAGACTGCTACCCACCTTCAAGTGGCATTCAGTGCCTTCTGCATCCACAAAGGTTAACTGCCTTTCACCTTCTACTTCACAGATGAAGGTCCCACGGACTGCTTCTGGATACAGATCCGACTCCTTCAAGGGAGTGGTATCCTCTTCGGATGTCCCACTAGAACCAACTTCTTCTTTTGGTGGAGACTTAGGTTGCTCTTTAAGACGTTGGAATGGGATAAGAGCCGTTTCAGGTTTGGTTCCAAGATTAATTACCTCTTGGCTTGAAGACTCATCTTCTGATGATACATCCAGGAACGTCACATAACAGGGACCCTCTGATGCCTGTTGGGTTTGTTGGATTGGTGCTTGTTGGCACGGTGCATCATCATCATCTTTCTTTGGCAAGGATGGGTAAGGATGGCATGAGCCACTGCTAAAAGACGGCTTGTTCTCCTTAATCCATTTCTTATAAAGGTTTTGCATATAAGAAGATCCATTTACCAGACCAAATGGTACCATTGCCATTCTGTCCCATAGCATGAGCTCGTCTGCTTCTGATGCTTCTGAAACTTCTTCGTCAAATGTATCCTCTTCAGGTGGGATAGACTCTTTCGTCTCACTTTCATAATCTTCTTCGTTCATATCATATCCAACCTCTTCTATCTCTGTTTCTGCTTCTGTCTCTGCTTCTGCTTCTGTAGGAGCTCTGTAACAGAAGAACAGATTCTCTATTTCCTCTCCTGTCTCTGTCTCTGTCTCTGCTATGGCCATATAACAGGGAGAGCAGTACATCCAAGCTTCTATCTCACTGTCAGAAGTGATTTCAGAAGTCATTCCTGGTTCAGGCAGGAAGTATTCACCCATTGATAATGGCTTTGCATCTTTTGGAAGTCGGCTTACAGTATCCACTGTTAAGGAATGTGCCACTGTTTTCTTGGGAAGGATCTGTTTGACAGCATCTTCGTCTGCTGATGTTCCATCTGTAGCCTCATTAGGGGAGCCAGAAGATAATTCCAAGGAGGTGGATCCATGTCCTTTTTGAGAACCATACAATTTCAGCACCACTTTGTTGGGTCCTCTGCCCAAGGTCAAGGTTCCTTTGAACCAATCCGTCCTTGCTCGGGCTTCAAAAAGCCATGGTCTGCCCAGTAACAGAGGATAGGATGTACCATAAGAGTTTGGCTTCACCACCAGATAGGTTAGCCAATAATATTTTCCAGCCACTGTAGTCTTCACATATGGAAAAATGCCCAAAGGCTTGATTCTACTCTGATCTGCCAGTCTGATGAGCCATTGGGTGGGTTGCACACCTTGTAGGCCTAGATCCTTCATTGTCACATCCGTCATAATATTCACTGATGAACCACCATCAATCAGTGCATTTGTGATGAAGCAGCCTTCTATCCACACACCAGTCTCTGGAGTACCCGGATCTAGGAAAGCATTAGCCACATCCACTTCTTTTACAGGCTCTGGAGCCTTATTGGACTTTGTTGCTATTGAGGGAGCAATCCTTAAGCCACATCTTCTTGTCAATATACTTTTGAACCTTTTCCGGCAATTGGGAGACAACATCAATAATTGTCGGAATGTGAGGTTTGGTTTAAAGGTATCTAGATCTCTAACTAGATCGTATTCCTTAATAGGATCCATTGGCTTCTCTAACCGATTAGGGAATGGGGCAACACCCATTTTCATTTTCTCTCTTTCTTCAAACAGAGGAATTACAGGAACTTCTTCTGCCACTTGTGGCACTTCCTCCTATTCTGTATCCTGGACCTTTGGTCCTGTCTCTGTAACTCTCTGTGGCACTATAGTGCTTTGTACGGCACTGTTAGGCTCTGTTCTGTTCTGTTCTGTTCTTCTGGTGGAAGATTGAACTTCACTGTTTTGGCAGGAGGGTTATTTTCTTTCTAGGTAAGTGGTTCCTTCTGCTTTGCACGCGTGATGGCAGCAACTTCCAATTCCACTAAATTGGAGGTAGGTTCTTGGGCCTTGGCCGGACTATCAGTAGCACTGTTTTTCACTGGGGCTGGGCTTGGACAATCTTTTGCAGTGTGGCCTTCTCCTTTGCATCGACTGCATAAGGGCTTGTAATCCACTGACCTTCGAGGATTTGGACAATTTGGTGAGATGTGTCCCTTTTCTCCGCATCTGTAACATTCCACTTCTGATCTCTGACCACCGCCAGACTGTCTTCCTCTGTAACTTTGGGAAGGAAATCTTCTGGGTCCGAAATTAGGACCAAACTCTCTAGGCTTGGGTCCAATATCTTGTGTTGTCATTTTGGATTCCAACAAGTTGAATCTTGCATCTTCTTCCTTCCTTCTCCTATCATGCATCTCCTTCAGAGAGCAAATGTCCTCTGTATGGTTCTTCCGCAAACAGTAGGAACAGAAGGCCCCAGGAATAGTTGGTTTTCGTGTACATTCAGTGGCTAAATGGCCTGCTTGATGACACTTACCACACTAAGTATTTGACCGCATCACATCTCTTCCTGCTCCTGCAACGTTGGATATGCTCGCGGTATTCACTTTCAACGTTTGTAGCTGCTCTGTAATCACATCCATCAACTCCTTTTTTATATTTGCAACTGAGTTAGATAAGTAGTCCTTCAAGCTTCCTCCTCCGGTCGTACTTGCAGGAGGGTTTTGAGGAGTCTCTGTAATCACTGCATAAACGGGTTGGGTTGGTACAGAGGGGTCTCTGTTCTGGTTCTGATTCAGAGCTCCTGTTTGAACTGTTGGCTGTTGGCTCCAGTTGGTAGGATTCCACTATTGCTGCTGATTTGGTAGTGAGGAAATTGGTTGGGACCATTGTTGTTGTGGCTGAACCATCATTTGAGGCATGGATTGTGGCCACTGTGGATTTGGTGCACTGTACTGTGATACCGAGAGTATCTGTTGGTAGGGATAGGGAACAGTCCCTGGAACTGCATTTGGTGGATACATCATTCCTGGCATCAGCGGAGGTAGGACTCCTCTTCCTGTATTCATCGCTAATCTAGCTTCCACTTCATCGTACAGTCTTGCACCTTCTGTTGCAGCTTGCAGTGTGGCTGGTCTTTGCAGCTCCACAAACTTACGGACTTCTGGTTGTAATCCTCTGAGAAACACCCCCTTTTGAATGCCATCATCTAGATTATGATTAGTCCATCTCTTCAGGATGGATTCCATTCGTGAGACATAAGCTTCTACTCTTTCTCCAGAGGATTGACTTAGGTTCATAAATTCCTCTCTCATCCGCTCTTCAAAACCTTCACGCCTGAATTTAGTGAGGAAGGCCAACTTCAGGTCGTCCCATGTGCCAAAAGTTCCTGCTGCTTGTCTCTCATACCACTGAAACGCCGCGCCCTTGAAAGTGGCGGGGAATATTGCTAACCAATGCTCAGGGGTTCTGGCATTGTTAGCCACACACGCTACCATAAACTCTGCTACATGAAGATCGGGGTCTTCATTGTACTCTCCCTTAAAAATTGGCAGTGGGACTACATTCGCTGGCTTGTCATCAATATTTCAAGGACGGATCTGGCTTGGAAGTGGACCTCCAACAGGAGGAAGGGCTTGATGTGCCATTGGGACTTCTGTAAAGAGTTCCGCAAGGGCGTCAAAGGCGGCTTCTGCTGCGAGCTTGCTCTCGGCTCTGATTCTTGCTTTCTCTCTTCTCACGTACCTCTGGACTCGTTCTAATGCTTGCCTCTTTATTGCGTCATTCATCAGGGGTGTGGCTCCACTATGTTGTTAGTGTTCCACAGAGGGTTAACAAAAGGCTTCAGTCTCTGGAGGATTCTCTTGCCAACATTTCTTCTACTTCTTTCTTTTCAACGTCCCTGAATTCTGCTTTCATGCCACTGCACAAAGGAAGGTATTCGGTTCTGAAGGTGTTAAAATGCATACGTCTGAGCATTGTGATGGTGCCATCATCATAGTAATGCCAGCTTCTGATGGTTTCAACAGTGTATGTTGTGAAAAACACTCTGTCTACCAACTTCCAGTGGGTTGCTAATTGAACAAACAGAAGATTATCAGTACACCAAGCATCCCATGTATCTTGCTGTTGAGCGTCCACGAACAAATTCCAACTCTTCTCCTTCTTGTCTTTGTGAACCTCTACAGACCAAGACTCCTGAAGCTTCTTCACAATCTCCCACTTGATGTTGTCTGGAAACTTCTCAATGAATGTCAACTCTTCCATGGATGGTCATTCTCTCTGTTTCTGCTCTTCAGTTTGTTCCCAAACAGTTTGCTACCAAGATGCAAGTTTCTGTTGCTTCAACATGAAAAGGAAACTGTCCACCACATAGAGCATGCATCATGATAGTGATGTGTTTCCGCCATCGTGGGATGAACTTCTTGTGGAAAGTGGCTTTGATTATGAGGAATTCCAACTCTTCAGTGGAAGAAGGAACTTTACAAACATCCATTGAATTCTTCTCTTCTTGGCAATGCCATTTCCTTCATTTTCAGCCTCTTCTGGTGCTTGTTGATGGCAAGATTCCCCGGCTGCGCACCAAAAACATGGAGCCCCAAGAGGAACACCAAGGAAAAGGGAATTTTCTTGCAACAAAATCTATCTTGTAACATCAACAAGCTTGTTTATCATGTTTCATATGATCATAATGAAGAAAAAAAACACTAGGCACAACAAATCTTCATGCAGCATCATGTAGATCTCCCACGGTTTTTAATATAATCAACCATATTCTTCAATATCTTCACAAAATCCATCAAGAGAACAAAGAAAGCAAAGGAATACACCATCTTTGAATGGAAATACATCACATAGTATTCATCTTCAATATCTTCATAGTCTTCTCTCTCAATCTCTCATATACAATCACTCTGTTTGAGTAGAATTGGCTATCTCTGACTCTCTCTCTCTCTCTCCATCAATCATACATCATATCCTCACTACAATCTCTCAAAAATCACTCTCAATAATCCTTCTTAGGTCGTGGATACCCCTCCCAAGAGGTATGTCTGATATGAAGAGTCACCAGAGCCACTACAGTGTCCTTTCATAGCTCACTACTGTTACTTCACTCTAGTCTTCACTTGAGTCTTCAGCAGCTACTTCTTCCACTTCCTCCAACTCTTTTGCACTTGTATTCACCTCCTTCCAAGGTTAGAAAACTTTTCCAAAGTCACACATACATTCCACAGAACACATACAGAAGCATACAGAACAGTCTACAAAATAGTACCAGAACAGTTACAGTACAGAACAGAACAGAAGCTCTACAGAAGACCTATAGAAGACCTACAGAAGGTCATCAAAACCACATAACTCACTTTCAAACCATTCCAAACTCTCACAAACCATTCAATAAACTTTCACAATATCTCAATCTTCATCAATCAATACTCCATCCCTCCTTACAGAAGACAATCAGAACAAAACAGACCAAAACAGAACAAAACAGAAGGTATACAGAACCTATCAGAACATCACAGAACCACCAATAAACATCATGAACTTCCAAAACACCATCATTACCATCCAAAACACTCTCAAACCACTTCCAAACCAATCAATCATCTCATAAAATCAACCATTCAGCTCTCAAAAACAACAAAAATCAGCCAAAAAACAAGTCATTTCAACACTCAACACTTCCCATAGTATCTTCTTCTTAAGTTTTTGACTTGAAGGAATACATAATCTTGTCCTGAAGTAGACAAGCCCTTTGTCAACAGAGAAGTTAAGATACTTTGTCTTAAGCTTGGGATTTTGATCTTTATTCTGAATTTCCTTCAACATTTGCTGATATTTAGGATCATTATTTGCCTTCTCCTTGTTTTGAGATAAGTGCATTGAGAAATGATTTGTGGCTTAAATCATCTGCAATTACATTCTCTTTGCCTGGTCTATATTAGATCTCAAAATCATATACTCTTGCAAGACTTTGATCTACTGACGTTGCCTCATATTAAGATCTGGTTGAGTGAAGATCCATTTAAGACTTTTATGGCCGATTACCAGTGAGAATTTCTTTCCGAGTAGATAATGTCTCCATAACTTAAGAGTGTGGATAATTGCAAGTAATTCCAAGTCGTGAGTAGCATAATTTCTCTCGTGAGTCTTCAATTTTCAAGAGGAACATGCTACTGGACGTCCTTCCTATATGAGTACGCATCCCAAAGCAAGAGAGCTCGCATTGGTCACCACTTCGAATTCTTTGCTAAGATCGGGTAGTTTGAGGATTGGGGCTATGACTAAACTTAGCTTGAGCCTGTCAAAGCTAGACTTTTCAACTTGGGTCCATTTAATGGCAACTTGCTTCTTAAGTAGGTCGGTGAGGGGTGCCTTGTACAAACTTGACCTTGGCCGGATCTAGTGATATTCCCTATGCTGAAACTATAAACCCTAAATGCTCGATTTGCTTCTTGAAGAACGCACACTTCTTCTTCTTAGCATACAACTTGTGAGTCTACATTGTCTCAAGAACTGTTCACGATTGTGACTCGTGACTTTCTTCTTCCTTAGAATATGTTAAGATATCGTCAAAGAATACAAAGACAAAATCATCAAGATAAGGTCTGAATATATCTTGCATTAATATGTTGAAGGTAGCATGGGCATTTTTTAATCCAAATGACATTACAATAAACTCGTAATGACCGTACCTTGTGCTAAAAGCAGTTTTTGGGATATCTTCTTGCTTGGTTTTGATTTGATAATACCCTGATCTGAGATCAATCTTGGCGAAAATCTTTGCTCCTTGTAGACGATCAAGTAGTTTGTCGATCCTTGGATACTTATTCTTGATCGTTACCTGATTTAGCCCTCGATAATCAATGCAGAGATGGAGAGTCCCATCCTTCTTTTTCTGAAATAACACCAGAGCTCCCCAGGGTGAGTTACTAGATCTAATGTATCCCTGATCTAAGAGCTGTTTGAGTTGTTCCTTTAGTTCTATGGCTTCCAGAATGGACATTCGATATGGTCGCTTTCCAACTGGTGCAGCTCTTGGTACTAACTTGATTTCATGGTCGGCTTCTCTCTATGGTGGAAATTTAGTTGATTCTTAAGAAAATACGTCAACATATTCCCTAAGCCACGATGGCTCATCTTCGGCTTCTTTATCCTGTTGAGTCTGATTTAATTTGATTAGGTATATAGGTGACCCTTTTTTTATACCTTTAGCGATTCAAGAAGCTTTCGCTATTTGAATCTTTGGTGTTCCTACTTCTCCCTGTGTGGTCACTTGTTGTCCTACAAGATTCAAGAATGTGATTTGGACCTTTTCACAATGAATATGAGTGTCATTGGGAATTAACAAGTCCATTCCTAACATGCACTCATAAGCTCCTAGGTTCATCACTCTGAATTGCATGTTGTTTTGATTACCACCTAGATTATACTCCACCTTACTTGTTTGTTGTATTGAGGAAACTTCTTTTCCATCAGCTAACTCAACTATCAGCCCAGGTGCATGCATTGTGTCTATGCCTAATTTTCTAGCACACCTTGGTGATATGAATGAATGTGTGCTTCCACAATCAATCAAAATTTTAAAGGGTTTACCGTTATAGATCGATGGTGTTTGAATCACCGAGAATTGCCGATTTGGTCCCTTCTTGTTGAGAGAGGTGTGAATTCTCACTCTCTCCATGTTGGTTTCCAAGGTGGGACCTTCATCATCTTCTACTTCCTTGAGGGTTATGCGGACAACTCTTCCTCTGCAAAGGTTCCAATACAAGACAGTCCTTGGCTTTCTAATCTTCATTTTCTCTTTCCATTGAGTTTTTCTCCTTCTTTAGCATAAGTTCATCTTCATTCATTTCATTCATTATCACTAATTTCCTTACTGCAAGTTTTTTTTTTTGTTACTAGAAAAATTTGAATTTTGCGGACACTCTCTTCTCTTGAGGCTTGAGAGAAGATGGATCCAAAATAATCTCAATACACTTGTCCCTTGTGCACCACATATATGATTTAGGGTAATCTTTGTACTCAAACATAGTGTACAACAACTCAATTGAGACCATAACATAATTTTAACTTAAAAGCAAAAGATAAAAGACTTGCATTCACCTCATCTATATTCAATAACTTTGAATTTATAGTCCTGCAAACATTCAAGATAACTCTCCATATGCAACTATGTGCATGACTTTACAGTGGGACCTATTAAAAGAGAAACTTGAAAGGTCTCTCTCTGAGTTAGCAATGTCTTTAAAACTCATATCTAAGTGGGTAGTAATAATTTTTGCAGCACTATAAATGAAAACTTATTAGATAACATGAAAGACTACCTATAACAAATCTAGAAAATAAGAGAAACTCATTGACTATGAATTTTTCCATGCCCTTGATTCCTGAAAGAGAATTCATAAGGATGACCTCTTGAGCAAAGACATCAAAGTAGATCAGACTTCAATATCCCCTATAAAGAAAACATTAGTCAATAACAAATATGAAATAAATCACCAAAAATAATTATATATAAGGGATTTTCCTTTCAATGTACGAAAAAAAAGATATGGGAGTGTGTGGCACTATCAAAAAATGTAAAAAATCTTACAATATTTGAACCAAACTTTGAAAAAAGATCCACAAAGAGAAGTGAATCAATAATAAATATGTTCTTAGCAATATCATTGTTGGTCGTCACATTTATCGTAATCTCACACAACTCTCTCCAACACTCCCATACCACATTTACCTATTTTTTGTTGTGAATTTCAAGAAATCTTCTGGTCTTTGCATAAATGCGTGCAAAAAGCAGGCTTTTAGTGATGTCAGGAGGCATATTACACGGTGGATTCCATGCCACGATGGATTCCGTGAGATTTTACAGTGGATTCCATAAACTTTTATTATCGGGGCTCATACACAAAGTGGATTCTTTGTGCGAGAAGTTGATGGGGACGCCTATCCTTTTCAGGCGTTTTGTTAATTTAGTGTGTACATGGGTGATTCCGCAAAATACATATTTAAATTAATAAACGTTTATGAGTTTAGAGTGCACACTCGTGATAAATTAAGGTTAGGATTGATTTCTAACCAATTGATTTATTTATGTAGCTGAAGACTACTAGGTATTCACTTTTGTTGGTTTAAGTGTATTATTTTACTAACGATTGTGAATGCTTCAGTTGATGTGTAGAGATAGCAGCAGTGGCGGTGGAAAGCATTGGAGGATAGCGTGTATTCGAGTTATCATCTATATTTTGATGGGCGCATACCTTAGGCATGGCGCCTATATTTTGTCACGCCTATTTATCAAGGTATTTGATATTTATTTATTATTTTTGTATGCGCATGGGTGCACGATTTAGATATTTGTATTTGGACATTGTATTGGGTATGCCTGACTTCTTGGGCGCCCGCCCATTAGCTTTATTTCTACTTAGCACTAAAGCAAACTCAAAAGCCAAAAGCGTGCTATTTTGTAATTTGGGCTACTATTTGAGCTTAAAAATGATTAATACATAAAAACACATGCTTTGTGGAGCGCTCACACAAGGCATGGGGGGAGATTGCACCCAATTGGTCTCTTGTTCATGTCATGTAAGCTTCTTATATTGATTTGTGTGCAAAAAGTAGAGTTCTTTTGTTCTTGGGGACCTTCGGACGCTCACTACGCGCGCTTACGACATCCGATCTGTGCACCAGTGGTATCAGAGCGAAGCTGAGATCGAGAGCTTCCAATCGCTACCCATCTTGCGCGAAGGCGGAGCTCCTGGAACGATCGATCTCTACAGTCAGTTTCATCACGAACGGTCGATACGGGTGGATTCCTGGCAGTCAAGAACCC
Source organism: Lygodium microphyllum (assembly GCF_053477565.2). Classification (NCBI taxonomy): domain Eukaryota; kingdom Viridiplantae; phylum Streptophyta; class Polypodiopsida; order Schizaeales; family Lygodiaceae; genus Lygodium; species Lygodium microphyllum. The sequence continues at coordinate 24,391,176 of NC_141137.1, forward strand.
CTATCTGCAGCCTCTGATCGCGAAGGACCGGCCTGAGGAGGCGGAGGACCACTCCTATATCTCCTTCTTCAAGATGTTTTTTTTTTCACAGTCAACAGTAAGCCTTCATAGCTTAAAACCTTAAAATCTTAAAGTCAAAGCTTAGAACTAAGCTTTAAAAAGCTTCATCCTATAAATTTCATAATTGGCGGCAAGAAGACATTGTGGGCGGCATGAATATGTCCTAAAAATTCACGACAGAACCAGAAGCTTAAAGCTTCTTAGTTCTCAAAGTCTACTAAGGCTAATCACTCAAGTTTTGCAAGTCCTATTACTTCTGTAAGTCCTGCAAGTCCACAGAAGTCAAAACATACTTATCTCAATTACTCCCATAAAGACTGTTCCTGCGCAGAAGCACAGAATTACGGATTTGCTCTCTAGAAGACTCTGTTCACACACAGAGTTGCTGAACCAGTTTCAGCAAACGCAGAAGGTTATAGGAAGATTATACGCAACTTCTACGAAGACAACAAATTCCGCAACCGCAAAAGACAAAGACCGTAAATGCCAAACAAAAATCTATAAGCCTTGTATACCGACTTTGAGCTACGCTCATCCTACTAATCAGATTTCGAGAGTGTGAGGTCTTTTGGATTTTACAGGATGACAGAACAAAATATGGATGATTTAATGGCTGAAGGTGATCTTCCCGAACCAACGGTGGAACAAAAATTAGATTTAATTATGATGCAGCTTGATGAAGAACAAAGAGCCCGACAAGCTTTGCAAGTACAATTGGCCAATCTATAACGATCTACTACCAACAAAGATGGACCGCAACCCGAAGATCTTATCTAATGTACCATCGATGCGACACTCGAAGCTCAATCCATTTGCAAAGAAACAAAGAAAAGTAAAAGAAACTTCAAATTTCGTACTTTCAATGGATCTCGAGATGGAAAGATTGTACTAGCATTTATCAGTCAGTTTGATGATTACTTTCATGAAGAGACATATGCTGAAAAAGACAAAATTAAATGTGTCACTAATCATTTAGTCGATCGAGCATCTCTATGGTGAACTATGGTTCGCAAGAGCATTGATTGTCCCGCTACTTGGGAGAGTTTCCAAAAGAAGTTTTTGCAGAATTTCCTTCCTCCTCAATTCCATGAAAAAGCCATAAAGCAATGGGATCTTCTTCAGCAAAGAGAATGTGAACCTATTTCCCAATACACTGAACGTTTTTGGAATGCCCTACTGCAACTACGCATGCTCGAGGATGTACCTAAAGCGACTCACAAACGCAAGTTTATGTCTGGCCTACTTGGACATTACTATGCTGAAGTCAGTATGTTCAAGCCAACAACCCTTGAAGATGCAATTTTCTTGGCTCATGACACTGAACACAAGATTCGAGGAAGAGACAAGCGTCCACAACAATTTCAAGCAAATGGTAACTATGGTTCCAAGCAATTCAATTCAAATTTTTGAAGATTTAATCAAAGTCATTTTCTTCCATCTACATTCCGAAAGTCTTGGACACGACCACCTGCTTTACCATCAAATACCAATCAAAACCCTAAGCCATCCTCACAGCCAAATCCCAATATTCCTAGACTTCCTGCAATTACCAACAATGTATCTAAAGCCAAACCTATAGTATGTTACAAATGCCATCAACCTGGACATCTAGCAGCCAATTGCCAATCGAAAAAACCACCTGTCCATATAAATTATCTTGGAGCAATGGAAGAAGAAGAACGTGAGGAAATGCCTGACTTTACGGAAGATGATGACGACATTGGTACTCCTTCAGATACTTTACAAGGTATGCCAACTCCACATTCTTTGTTAACAATGAAATGTTTTGTGCATGGTAAAGAAAAGATTATTTTGCATGATGATAGTAGCACACATGATTTTATTTTTGCAAAGTTAGTGAAAGAATTGAATTTACAAACTATTTCTACACATTATCGCATTAAAGCAGCATTCCTAGACACAAGATATAATGGAACACAAGAGGTGCATAACTTAGAAATTAAAATTGGTGAATACACTGAACGTAGAAATTTCCTAGTTGTACCTTTGCAGTCTAGTGATATTATCTTAGGTATGCCTTGGTGTCATCAGTATAACCCTGACATAGATTATTCTATGCATTCAATTAAAATTTATTTTCAAGGAAAACAAATTACATTGCATGGTATGCATGCATCCAATAATTTTCCACTGCTTACTCATACTCAAGCTAAATGTGCAGTACGTAAAAGTAACAAATCTTATTTAATTTGGGTGAATGAACTTCAAGCTAAAGAAAAACATATGCATCCTAGGCATAAACAATTTCTTGCTCAATTTAAAGATTGTTTTGTTGATGATTTACCACCTGGACTACCACCTTCACGACTTGAAGATCACAAAATAGATTTAATTATTGGTACACAACCACCATGTAAAGCACCATATAGGCATAACCAAATTGAACAGAAAGAAATTCAAAATCAAGTAGAGGAATTGCTAAACAGAGGATTAATTAGACCTAATAGTTCTCCATTTGGTGCACTTGTTTTATTAGTAAAGAATAATAATAATAATACTTATCGTATGTGCATTGAATATCGTGCCCTAAATAAAATTACAGTTAAGAATAGATATTCGATTCTTAGGGTAGATGATCTTATGGATAAACTACAAGGTTCTGCCATATTTAGTAAGATAGATCTTAAATCTGGTTATCATCAAGTGAGATTGGATAAATCTTATATATTCAAAACTGCATTTAGAACACAATTTGGACACTATGAATTTCTAGTGATGCCTTTTGGTTTAACTAATGCACCTGCTACATTTAGGCGAATGATGAATCACATATTTCTGAAATATCAGCATTGTGTTATAGTATTTTTTTGATTATATATTGGTATTCAGTAAAAATGAGAATGAGCGTTATGAACATTTGTCTTTAGTTTTCAAGTTGTTAAAAGATAATCAATTGTATGCTAATCCAGAAAAGAGTGAATTCTTTCAAACAGAAATTGAATATTTAGGTCATATTGTGTCATAAGAAGGTATTAAGGTTGACCCTAAAAAGATAGAAGCAATTTTAAATTGGCCCATATCCAAAAATGTGCATGAGTTATGTTCTTTTTTAGGTATTGCTAGTTTTTACAGAAAGTTTATGCGAAATTTTTCATTACTTGCCTTGCCTTTGACTAAACTTTTAAAGAAGGGTATTGTTTATAACTGGACTGATAATCAACAAAAATCTTTTGCTTTATTGAAACATGCAATAACCCATGCTCCAGTATTACAACTACCTGATTTCAATACACCATTCTTTTTAGTAGTTACTGATGCTAGTGGATCTGGAATAGGAGCTGTACTTATGCAAGATAATCATCCTATAGCCTACTCTAGTTGTAAACTGAAACCATCTGAACTTAAATACTCTACCTACGATAAAGAATTGCTAGCTATAGTATAAGCTTTATGTCAATGGAAACATTACTTAATGGGTTCTGAGTTTATGATTAAAACTGACCAACAAAGCATTAGACATCTCCTTAGTCAACCACAAATATCCGACCGACATATCAAATGGGCAGCTTTCATTCAAAGTTTTCATCCCCTTATACAATATATCAACCAGGAAAAGAGAATCTTATAGCCGACGCTTTAAGTAGAAGACCGACAATTCGTAATATTTCTGTCATATCATTTGATTTCCTTATCTCTATGAAAGATACTTATCATCAAGATATTACTTTTCAAGCTGACTGGAATAAATTAGTTGCAAATAATTGGATTCCTATTGATTCACTATCTTACAATAATGGATTCATGTTTTATGAAAAGAGATTATGTGTTACAGTTCCATTTAGATCTTTTGTTTTGAATGAGATTCATTGTCCTCCATATCAAGGTCATAGAGGTATTATCTCTACTTTGCGTACATTGACTGAAGATTTTTATTGGCCACATATGGACACTGATGTATCTAACTTTGTTTCTGAATGTTTAGTTTGTCAAAGAGTTAAAAGACATCATGGTAAACAGTATGGTTTACTAATGCCATTATCTATTCCATCACGACCATGGGAAGAGATTTCTATGGATTTTATTTCTAGTTTACCTAACACTAAAGCTAACCATGATATGATTTGGACTGTTGTAGACAGGTTTAGCAAACAAGTATATTTCATTCCATGCAAGAAAACTCTAACTGCATCTCAAGCAGCTCAATTGTTTTTGAAAACTGTTGTTACTAATCATGGTTTACCAAAATTTATCATTTTTGATCGTGATTCTATATTTTGTAATAATTTTTGGATTACTTTGTTTGCTAACTTAGGAACAAAGATTGATTTTTCATCTACATTTCATCCTGAAACTAATGGTCAAACAGAAGCTACTAACAGTACTATCTTAGATCTTTTACGTGCTTACACTATTTCTAAACCACATGCATGGAATACATATCTACATTTACTTCAGTTTGCATATAATAATACACCACACACAGCTACAAAGAAAGCACCATTTGAAGTTATTTATGGTTATAGATTGCCTACACCTGTTGCATCTTTATCAAATAAAATTCAAACTATTGATGATATTGCTAACATGCACGCTACTATTTTTTATGAAGTTAAAGATATGATTGCCAAAGCCCAACAATCATATACAAAGCAAGAAAATAAGAAAAGACAGGCCATGATTTTAAAGTTGATGACTATGTTTGGTTACGCGTAGAAAAACATAGATTACAAAGTGTAGATAAACACCCAGTAGTGAAAATAGCACCTAGATTCTATGGACCATTTAAGATCATACACAAAATCAATGACAATGCATTTAAACTAGAATTACCACCACTTTGGAAAATTCACAACACCTTTCATATTAGTTTACTACGACCCTTTAGAGGCCAATTACCTGTACACCTTGTCTATGAAAACCCACCTTTGTTTCATGAAGAGACTGAAATCCTTGAGCCTGAAGCTATTATAGATACTGACTTTATGACAACTAGAACTGGCCATAGATATTCTAGATATTTGGTCAAGTTTAAAAGCCATCCTGTTGAAGAGGCCCAATGGATACACTCTAGAGACTTAAATGCTTTCCCTACTCTGTTAGCTCCACATTGAGCTAATAGCAATTGAGGACAATTGCTATCCCACCCCAGGGGTATGATGCCAGGAGGCATATTACACGGTGGATTCCGTGCCACGGTGGATTCCGTGAGGTTTTACGGTGGATTCTGTAAACTTTTATTACCGGGGATCATACACAAAGTGGATTCTTTGTGCGAGAAGTTGATGGGGATGCCTATCCTTTTCGAGCGTTTTGTTAATTTAGTGTGTACATGGGTGATTCCATAGCGGGTGATTCCGCAAAATGCATATTTAAATTAATAAACTTTTATGAGTTTAGAGTGCGCACTTTACTAACGATTGTGAATGCTTCAGTTGATGTGTAGAGATAGCAGCAATGGCGGTGGAAAGTATTGGAGGATAGAGTGTATTCGAGTTATCATCTATATTTTGATGGCCGCATACCTTAGGCATGGTGCCTATATTTTGTCACGCCTATTTATCAAGGCATTTGATATTTATTTATTATTTTTATATGCGCATGGGCGCACGATTTAGATATTTGTATTTGGACATTGTATTGGGTATGCCTAAGTTCTTAGGCGCCCGCCCATTAGCTTTATTTCTACTTGGCACTAAAGCAAACTCAAAAGCCAAAAGCGTGCTATTTTGTAATTTGGGCTATTATTTGAGCTTGAAGATGATTAATACATAAAAATACATGCTTTGTGGAGCGCTCACACAAGGCATGGGGGGAGATTGCACCCAATTGGTCTCTTATTCATGTCGTGCAAGCTTCTTACATTGATTTGTGTGCAAAAAGTAGAGTTCTTTTGTTCTTGGGGACCTTCTGACGCTCACTACGCGCGCTTACAACATCCGATCTGTGCACCATTTAGAGCAAGCTTTTTTTGACAACCTCTAATTTTATTCCACATAGTCCACTTGGTTCTCTTTCTCTTGTGGGCATATATCAAACACTATTGTTGCTTCTTCACTACCACCACTAGCATCACCACCACGACCACATCAGACTCTCCCCCTCCTCGTCAGAACCATAACCAATTCTCTTCTCTCTCTCTCTCTCTCTCTCTATATATATATATATATATATATATATATATATATATATATATATATATATATATATATATATATATATATATATATATTGGGGATGTGTGTGGGTTGATAAAGATCTAAAGCTATTAATTGGAGAGGATCTAAAGTAGTACTATATAAGAGAATTGCAACACCTATAATACTATAATCCTACTTTTGGGTCTGTCTTATCAATCCATCCACACTACTTTGTATGCAAACTACTTTTCATATTCCTTTGTCTTCTCTCTTATCAATTATTTTTAAAAAGACACCTCTCTCTTATCGCTCATCAATAAGTATTTTTAATCTCTCTCTCTCTCTCTCTCTCTCTCTCTCTCTCTCTCTCTCTCTCTCTCTCTCTCTCTCTCTCTCTCTCTCTCTCTCTAAGACCCTTCCGATTGAAATTTCTTAAATTTAAAGTATTTAAGAATATATTTTTGATTTGAAAGAATAGGCAACCCATTGATGAATTACTTAAGGTAAACTAGAGTTTTTATGAGCAATAATATTTAAAGCTATGTCTTTAGTCCTTTGATATGCACTAGACAAACCTACCTTGATTGTTTTCTCTATGTGTGTGTGTACATGTGTGCATGTGTGTATCATCAAGGATAGACACAATCAAGGATTTGTGTCTAGTGTATATTAAAGGACTAAAGCTATGTCTTTAGTCATTTAATATACACCAGACAAACCTACCGTGATTGTTTTCTCTATGTGTGTGCACATGTGTGTGTGTGTGTGTGTGTGTGTGTGTGTATTATTAGTCCAAACACACACACATTATTAGTTCAAAGAAGTATAATTATATTTTATAGCCTATGAATATTAATATTATGACAACATAATGTCAAGCTAGCAAAGACATACACAATGAAAGATCAAGATGATGCTCTCTCTCATATTAAGCATCTTGATTGGGCATTGAATTTGTACTTGTTTTCACAAATCAATATTTCTTCTTGCCTACAAAAAATAATCCACAATTATGCAAGCTTTAGTAACGAGTTTTTGTTTTTCAATCAATGTTCTGTGGAGTTGCTAGAGCCATACATAATGAAAAATTCTAAGTTTTTGATGGGTGATCTTGTACGGCCATCATTCTCACAAAAATTCTAACAAAGTCATATGCTATGCTAGCCAAATAATTATGTGGATATACTTGATTTCACGGTAAATGATGAATGTATACAAAGGAAAGGAGGATAACTATTAAGGAAAAATCCACTCATATATGGAGATTACAATTTTCCTTCTAAATCGAGGTTCTAATGTCCTTATAGAGGAAAGGAATGATAATTAAAAGCTAAAGAATAATTGAGAAAAATCAAACAAAGTTTAGATCCCCCAATAGATAATTGACTTAATGGGAAAAAATTTCACAAAGAAGAGATTTTTATGGTCATAAAGGATGTCAAATTTCAATGTTTTTTTCTACCTAGCTCGAGTGTCTTACAAGAGTATTACGATGTTAACATTACAAAGAACCCAATATGTAATTGTTAGGATCTCATGGCTTTTGTAGAAGGGAAGGCATATTTATCATGCAATCACTTCTATGTGTACCTTCAAGTGTTTGGAATGGATGCAAATATAAACATGTTTTTACACCAATCCATACTTTTTTAAGAGAACTTGCACCTTATATTTGGAATCAATAGAACTTTCCCAGTGTCTCCCATTGTGCCACTAGCAAAGCAAAGACTATACTAATTTTTAGTACAAATGCATTTTGTTTTGTTGAGAAAATACACACATAGCTCACTTGGTTGCCTACAATCAAATTCTTGATAATATTTTACTATTGTTGTCTCTCTTAGTTTGTGGAACAGTGAGGGAGGTGGAGTAATGAGAGAGAGAGAGAGAGAGAGAGAGAGAGAGAGAGAGAGAGAGAGAGAGAGAGAGAGAGAGAGAGAGATTGTCAGTAGGTAACAAGAGAGAGAATGGTTTTTTACAAGTAAAGGGAGGAAGGGAGGGAGGGAATGAGAAGACAGTGATGAAGGACACAAAGTTGTTAAATCTCTATAAAAGAGTACAAATGAGAGGTGAATGAGTTTGTTTGGGGGGGAGAGAGAGAGAGAGAGAGAGAGAGAGAGTGAGTGAGTGAGTGAGTGAGTGAGTGAGAGAGAGAGAGAGAGAGAGAGAGAGAGAGAGAGAGAGAGAGAGAGAGAGAGAGAGAGAGAGAGTTGTCAGTAGGTAACAAGAGAGAGAATGGTTTTTTACAAGTAAAGGGAGGAAGGGAGGGAGGGAATGAGAAGACAGTGATGAAGGACACAAAGTTGTTAAATCTCTATAAAAGAGTACAAATGAGAGGTGAATGAGTTTGTTTGGGGGGGAGAGAGAGAGAGAGAGAGAGAGTGAGTGAGTGAGTGAGTGAGTGAGTGAGTGAGTGAGTGAGTGAGAGAGAGAGAGAGAGAGAGAGAGAGAGAGAGAGAGAGAGAGAGAGAGAGAGAGAGAGAGAGAGAGAGTGTGTGTGTGTGTGATACTGAGAATGTATGTGTATGTAAAAGGAGAGAAAGAGAGAGATGGAGAGAATGAGATGCTTACTAGTAGAGAGAGAAAAAGAGAGAGATAGAGAGAGTGAAGGTGGCAGTGGAGGTGGTAGAGCTAGCAATGGTGGTGAAAGTGGAAGTGAAGATGGATACATCTAAGGTGGAATAAGCAAACTATATGGAACAAGAATAGAGGGGTTGCCAAAAAAAAAAACTCGCCCCCAAAAAGCTTGCTTCTTGCCCTTTCTCCCTTTATACCTCCCATAGAGAAATCTATTAAGATATCTCTTATTTTTCCTGAGGCTATCACGTCCTTTTTCAAGTGAACTTGTTCCCCATGAGACCTTGTTTGAGATTAATGCCTCATATTTATCAATGCCCTTATTCGATAAAGATATTGGCTTAATTTAATTTAAACTATCAAGATGCAATTTGAGAAGCTTATCAATTATTCTAATCCTTGCATGCAAAGTACAAATATGAATATTCCTAAGAAAGATTGAAAGAATAGGATCCCATATGTCCTCCTTATTTTTGAATTTTCTTAAATCTATGGATTCTCTAGTAGGGATTCTTCTTCCTAGTCATAAATTACTCCAATCTTTAGACCCCATGCTTTCCATACAATAAATACAAGGGTACTTCAATTGGTACTTCAGCTACACCAATCCACCATATGTATATCTCAGCCTAAATCTTATGATGTTGTTCATGTCTCCTGCCATTACTATATTCTAGTGCCCTCTTCATGATACAAATATTGACTCTTTCACTATTTTGTCCTTTTTGAATTTTCTATTTGTCCAGCTTTAGCACAAACTTTGAAATACCACTATATTCTTATACAATAAATTTATACATATGAACCATTGTAATTTGTACTCTTTTGAGATCAATCCAAATATTATTGAATATGTTGTATCCAAAGGCAACTTTTACTTTCTATTTTTCATAGGGCATAGATCCTTTAATATGAATATACTCCCCAAAAACATTTGAAATCCTACTATTCATGGTTGTCCTAACAATTAAAACTATATGATATCGTGACATCTAAGGTTTTTGAACCACAACTTAGAGAGAGCGCGATAACCTCTACACCTAATACCTACAATGTCACATGTCTTGACTACTTCATTTGTTTTTATAGTTCCTTTTAAGTCTTTCACTATATCTTTCAAAGTTTGTCCTCTCAAATCTAATCTTTAAAATGCCTTTTTTATTCACACTTTCTTTTAAAATCTTGATTCTCTCTCCTTGTCTCTCCGATATCAATACCTAAAATACTAGAGACAAATCTCTTTATAAGGTTTAGTCTCATTTTTTAAACTCATTTATACAAGTTAATTATACTTTTAGCAACCTTTTTCTTTTTCTAAATCCTACCGGAGTTTCCTTTAAGTATAATAATTTTTATTATAAGGACTTCTTAGTATTTTCTAAAAATTCAACCTTATTCATTAGCCCATAAATAGTTATTCATGTAGTTGTTAATGCTCCTCTCATTTGAAGTATGTGTCTCATGCATATAAAATATGTAGAATGTATCCACATGCAATACTCAAGCATTCTATCACTACCATCTCCAATATACCTTAGGAAGTTGTGAATATTGAGAAAAGGAGGAGGCTTACTTGTTGAAAAGTGTTTTGGATAAATATTTCCATCCATCCACAAATTGATATGCTTCTTTCCTTCCAATTGTAACCTATTAGCATCATCCTTGTCCAAAAATGCTCGATAATGAAACTTCTCCAAGATGAATAAATTGGATCTATTAGACTAGCAGGTTTATATTTGCGTGCAGTTGCACTTTTGTTACTTGAATAGATATTCTTAGATATTTAAGCAAAATAGAATCAACTAGGTGATAATATCACAAAGAAGAAAAGCAAGTACAAAACAGAAAATGATGCAAGAAATGAATCTACAAGACTCAACGAATATGTTTTGGTGAGAATATCTTAACTATGTAAAATTTTACAAGTTCCAAGAGAAAAATGATTGAAAAGGTAATCCCTGACATGGATTAAAGAATGGAAGCATTTAATGGGTGATCTCTTTGATGAGCCATATATTCCCTTATTAATTGTGAGGTGCCTACTCCAACAGACTCGGAGGAGTCCTCTTAGTAGTCGACTGAAATTCATATCCATGCACATCACCATCCTATCTCCCCGTGGGAATCTTTGGACTTAGTTGAATATGGGAATCTCAGTTCTACTTCACAAGGGAAGCATGGACAAGTCACCCTTAACAGTAATCTAATGCTCACCTAAGAAAGACCACTTTATAATCAATCAAAGGCAAGAGTGAGGTTAACACACTGCACTTGGTTCAAAGACAGTGAGAGACAAGGAAGAGTGTAACTCGATCCCCCTACCCACAAGGTAAAATCTCAACTTCGGCCCCCTATAACTATGTTAAACCTGGTAACTAATCCTATTGATATTGGGAGGGTCACGATTTAATCAGCTCTATCTAGTGTCCGACTTATCAGGTCCGCCCAGCCATAGGCGTCCAATCGTCAGGATCAAAGCCTCCCACTTTTCTCAACGGGATTTGATTAGTTTTCTAATTAGCAAAGCATACTACCACATTGTTTGGACATATAAAATCAACTTCCTTTTATTAGTCAGTTAAACTGGGTTCGTCAAACTCAATCTTTAGCACATAAGAAACAATTCAAAAAATCAAATACTTTATTTCATAATAACATCCAGAATCATCACTCCATAGAGTGGTACAAAACCATCTTTTTGCAACCTTCCAATCCCTCAGGATTGGCTGTATGTGATCACACTTCATCTGCGGTCAATAGGGAATTTACTGGCTCAAAGCCCCTCTAAGCTTCCCTGAGCCTCTAGAGTTGTCCTACATAACATGGGTACTTACCACTCAGCCCTTTGCCCTCTCAGGTGCTCGAGTGATCAAAAAGCAAAAACACATATCTCCCTCAGGAACATAGGATCCCCACCCATAGGTGAGTTATTCCACACTCCGCAAAGTGTTAAGGAGCATTGGGTTGGGGACCCCAACATCCCCAACCACCATAATCCTCAACTCATCCGTCTGTGCAAGCATGGAATCATAAGAACCATAATTCATCATTCACAAATCCAAAGGCAGTCATAACCATAAGACATTTTAATACAATTGTTAATGCGATGCATGGAATCTATCCCCTCCATCAATTTTCGTATTCCTTCCTAAAAAGCAATTGAAATTGACTCTCATTATAAAGATAATTGTTATTATTAATGAGGTATTATATGCCAGTTCATGGAAGAAAGACTTGGGAGACCCTGCCAAGACTACCTTATTAAGACTATGTTTGTAGTATAGAACAACAAAAAGAATTAGCCTAGTGGATAGTCACTTGGCAGTTAAGTGCACTTGGGTGACGACATTGCTGGGATGGGTGACCTCCTGGGAAAATTTTCCTACAAGCTAGTGGGAGCTTCTCACGTGCAGCCAATGGCGCCAACGAAGCCTTCGTAGCACATTGCCAAGTATGCCAAAGCCAAGATGCCAAGGTATATGCCTTGGTCGCCACCTTGGTCATGAGCATTGGAGTGATGCCGCCCGACGACGAGATGTGCGGTGCTTGCCCATATATTCATTAAATTAATATCCTCGCACTATAAAAATGGATCCCCTCCTTGACGTCGTCAAAAAACGCTAAAAGAAAGCAATCTCGCTTTATCATTGATGACGTCATTAAAAACACTAAAAAACAAACATCCTCTTTTTACCCCCCAGTTCCTATATAAACAGGGGTAGAGCATCACGTTAGGAACACACACAAACACAACAATGACCCGTGTAGAAGTCTCTTTGCTCGTTGACGCGACGAAGCTCTACTGCAACAACCAGCTGAACCTCTCTCTCTCTCTCTCTCCACACCTACACGGGAGCACTGCTCGAATCTATCAGCTTCTTCCATGGCTCCCAAGAGATATTGAGATGCTAAGCAAGGTCACGCTCAAAGAGCTCCCCAACGCGAAGAAGTGGCCACTACTCAGGGAACCCAACATGATATTGAAGCGCAAGTGGAGGTTAACCCCGAACCCATTCAAACTGAAGAACTAGTTGTCCCACAACAAGTTGAAGATGCGGCCATAAACTGTATTCACGATGGATGGCCGAACAGAGATAATCACGTTTAGTACATAAAAGAAGGATTACTTTTTAAGCTATTAATTCTACAATTTCCTAATGAGGGATAAGCTAGTCAATTACATAGATTACGATTAGTTAAAATGTACTTACATTTATAAAAACATGTTAGTAATTAGAGTTACTTTTAAAAAATGTGCAACATAAATCAATTTTCTTTGGAATGTATACGCACATTAAAATAAACTAAGTAATGGGGATATTACATTCTTCCCTCCTTCTTAGAGAAATTGAGATGTCCTCATCTTGAGAGAAACTGGGGTTATTCTTTTATAAGGGTTACCTCATCGACCCAAGTGGCATCCTCTTCAAGATAATCCTTCCATTGTACTAGGTGTTCTCTTAGGATTCAGCTTCTTAGAGGTTTCTCCCTTGTATCTAGAATCTTCTCGGGTTGCATTTCCAGAATTCCTTGGGCAGACATAACTATTTGTTCATCATTACGCACATGATCGGGATTTGGTACATAAGGTTTCAGTAGGCTTACATGAAATACATTGTGAATCTTAAGATGGGGTGGCAATTTAAGCACATTAAAATAAACTAAGTAATGGGGACATTACATTCTTCCCTCCTTAGAGAAATCGAGATGTCCTCATCTCGAGAGAAACTGTGGGTATTCTTTTATAAGGGTTACCTCATCGACCCAAGTGGCATCCTCTTCAGGATAATCCCTCCATTAATCATATCTGAACAACCAAATTTGGAGGGTTTATTACTCTAAAGCCTCTTCTAATTAGCAAGTTAATTATTTTCTTACAAGTTCCATTTTTGAAACGTTTTCGGTCCTAATGTAGGAAAAATACATTTCTTAGACTTTGGATCAAGCTTACTCCTCTTATTGCTAGGTATATGTAGAAATGTCTCATAGCCAAAAATATGCAAGTGACCACAACTAGGTCTCTTGATAGGCCATAATTCCTCTAGTATCTTGCTATCCAATGGCTTGTTAGGAGATCTTTTAATCAAATATATTGTTAACTTTACAGTTTTAGCTCAAAATCCATTAGTGAGACTAGCATTAGAGAGTATAGTATAGACCCTTTTCTAAATAATCATGTTAATCTTCCCAACCATGCTATTTTGAGCAGTATTCTCAAGAGTCGTCAACTCTCATTTGATACCACAGCTTGTAAAAAGTTCATAAATGTATTAGAAGTGTACTCTCCACCATTATCAATCCTCAAGTACTTAAGCCTTTTGCATGACTGATTCTCTGCAAATGCCAAGAACTTTTGAAATGCATCTAACACATCAGTGTTCTTACGAAGAGAATAAGCCTAAACCTTGTGGTATCATCTATAAAGGTGACAAAGTACAAAGCTTCACCCAATGAAATCATGGGTATTGGCCTGCACAAATCACTATGAACCAAAATAAGATATTATGATCTTCTACTCCCACTACTTCTCTTATGAGAAATTTTAGTTTGCTTTCCAAAGAGACAAAGTTCACAAAAGTTAATATAAAAAAAATTAGAGAAGAAAGATAGTTTAAACGAGGCAAAGCTTTCATTCTAGTGAGACTAACATATATCCCAAACAATAATGTCATAAAGAGACAGATGGTTGTTCAATGACAACTACAGTAAGGTCTATAACACCATGAACATAAAAGGGATACAAAGTACCATATTTTGACCCTTTGGCCCACAACAAGAGATCCCTTGCAAATCTTCTATATAGGATCCCCAAAGATCACTCTATCACCACAATCATCAAGTTGCACTATATTGATTAAATGTTTTGTCAAGTTTGGAGCATGTTGTATATTTTGCAAAGCAAAAAAAGAATCATTTGGCAATGACAAGTGTATATCTTCAATGCTAACAATGCTACATGCATAGTTGTCTCCAAGATGGATGTATCCTCTCTTTTCAACATTATAAGTAGAGGACTACCCCCCATGTGGAGTAACATGAAACAATGTTCCAGAATCCATAAACCAATTCTGAGACATGCTATTATCCATGGCAACCAAGAATGCATCACCAAAAGAGGATAAAAACAATACATCACCATCTTCATTGCCACGTGCATTAATCTCCTCAATTTTTATCTTACGTTTCTTGCTTGATATGGAGGATGGGACTTCAATGTCTAATTACCTCAATGAGTTCACTGACATTGAACTTTTCATACAGGTCACCAAGCTTTCTTTTTCATACAAGCCCACTTTAATTTTCATATAGATCAACAAGATTTTTTCATATACCATATACACTTGCTATGTCTTTTACATTAAAATATGCAAAACTTTGAGAGTGTCAACATAATATTAAAGTGTACCAGCTCATCCAATTTCTCCCATATATATGTATCCATGTCCTTCGAGGCTTAATCCAACTACATTTGCTTGGCTTTACTTGCTTTTTTTGGATAAATACATTATATATTTGCTATTTCCAATATGAGAAGCTCACGACATCAAGCTTTTCAATATTAAACAATGCATTCTCTGGACTCATGAAGAATCCATATTGAGAATAGTGTGTTTGTCCATCAAAAGCAATAAGAAATACCTAAATGTAAACTCAAAATACACTGATGGACTGCAACACACTGCCCAAAAATCCAAGAATCAACTATCCAAATATCAAAGAAGCATAAATATGATGTAAAAATGATATTTTAGCACCCCCAAAGACATGTATTTTTGCAAGATATTCTGAGTATTTTGGTGAACTTTTGAGCATAAAGTAGTCAACAAACACAAATCGATTTCAGCCCACATAATCTTTATAAGGTGAGCATAAAATAGCACAAAAAGTGCTTCAAGATTAAAATTTCATCAAAATCTATGTACACTCCAAAGCCGAGAGTAATTTGAGAGCTTTCCAATGCAAACTGGTCATTGTGGAGTAATGTTTAAATCTTACAAAAAGGTTTTTGTGATAAAATAGATGCATGCAACTTACAAATAATGAAAAAATGTGGGGACTAGCCCGATTGATAAAAATCCATCCATACAAGTCATTTTTCAACATAAACGGCCTCATGTAGCCTTTGGATCAATAGCACGACCCACAAACATTACTATCTTGGCAAATAGTCAAGTCTCTCTTTCTTTCTATTTCTCTATTACAAAAACAAGATAACCCCCTACTTCAAAATAAGTAAAGCATGAGCTTAAGCAAGTCCCCCTGCTAGATCCAAGTAGATCCCTTGCTTAAAACCCTTGCTTCCAAAAAACAAGTTGCCCATGTGTTTAAGCAGGCCCCTGTGCTTGCATGCATATCTGCAAACCCAGACATAAATGGTTACATAGCCAAAGGGGGCTATTGTAGCCCCAAATTGAGCCTTAATGGTGGCTCAAGCACATACATTGACTCAAATCTAGATCCCAACAATGAGAATAGTATCATTATCAATGTGTGGGAAGCAAGCATCAATGTTGAAAAACAAGCTTGAATCCCTGACCTTTGTGAGATAAGGTTTCATTCTTCATGATCCTTGCTCCAAGCAAGAGCTTCCACTAACATTGAACATTACTTCGATACCAATTGAGAGGGAAACAATGGTGGGATGTGAGGTAGAAGCTATGGAATGCAATACTCTTTGTGTGTGTGTGTGTGTGTGTGTGTGTGTGTGTGTGTGTGTGTGTGTGTGTGTGTGTGTGTGTGTGTGTGTGTGTGTGTGTGTGTGAAGAGCACAAGAGAGTTATGTGGGTATAAAATGAATGGTACCCTTATTCTTTATTATCTTCACTAATATATAACTATGTAGTGTATACATATACAAGGGGTACCCTCTCGGCTATTTGTTATTTACCCCAACATTATTTTCACACTTCATTGTATCACTTTGGACACTTATAATTGTATTCACAAAATATCACTATTATTTTTGTACTATTTTGTGTGATCCTATCATGCAAATTGTAATGTTTCTATTAATACATACAATGGATGTAAGATGCATAGGGGGCCCAAGAAGGGTGAAAACCCCTAACTCTAATTCATTGGGGGAAAACCCTAACCCTAATTCATTAGGGGCCCAAACATGAACCCTAATTTCCTATATAAAAGGCAAACAAGTGGATGGCATACCCTCTAAAACAATGGAAGATCTACCCAATGTTTGAACTATTGTTGAGTGTTGAAATGACTTGTTTTTTGGCTGATTTTTGTTGTTTTTGAGAGCTGAATGGTTGATTTTATGAGATGATTGATTAGTTTGGAAGAGTTTTGAGAGTGTTTTGGATGATATTGATTGTGTTTTGGAAGTTCATGATGTTTATTGGTGGTTCTGTGATGTTCTAATAGGTTCTGATTGGTTCTGTATACCTTCTGTTTTGCTCTGTTTTGATCTATTTTGTTCTGATTGTCTTCTGTAAAGAGGGATGGAGTGTTGATTAATGAAGATTAAGATATTGTGAAAGTTTATTGAATACTTTGTGAGAGTTTGGAATGGTTTGAGTATGAGTTACGTGGTTTTGATGACCTTCTGTAACCTTCTGTAGGTCTTCTGTAGAGCTTCTGTTCTGTTCTATTCTGTTCTGTACTGTAGCTATTCTGGTACTGTTCTGTGACTGTTCTGTATGCTTCTATATGTGTTCTGGTGGATGAGAGTGTAGCTTGGGAAAGTTTTCTAGCCTTGGAAAGAGGTGAATACAAGTGCAAAAGAGCTGAAAGAAGTGAAAGAAGTAGCTGCTGAAGACTCAAGTGAAGACTAGAGTGAAGTGACAGTAGTGAGCTATGAAAAGACACTGTAGTGGCTCTGGTGACTCTTCATATCAGACATACCTCTTGGGAGGGGTATCCACGACCTAAGAGGGATTATTGAGAGTGATTTTAGAGAGATTGTAGTGAGGATATGATGTATTATTGATGGAGTGAGAGAGAGAGAATCAGAGATAGCCAATTCTACTCAAACAGAGTGATTGTATATGAGAGATTGAGAGAGAAGACTATGAAGATATTAAAGATGAATACTATGTGATGTATTTCCATTCAAAGATGGTGCATTCCTTTGCCTTCTTTGTTCTATTGATGGATTTTGTAAAGATATTGAAGAATATGATTGATTCTATCAAATCCGTGGGAGATCTACATGATGCTGTATGAAGATTTGTTGTGCCTGGTGTTCTTTTCTTCATTGTGATCATATGAAGCATGATAAACAAGCTTGTTGATGTTACAAGATAGATTTTCTTGCAAGATAATTCCCTTTTCCTTGGTGTTCCTCTTGGGGCTCCATGTTTTTGGTGCGCAGCCGGGGAAATTTGCCATCAACAAGCACCAGAAGAGGCTGAAAATGAAGGAAATGGCATTGCCAAGAAGAGAAGAATTCAATGGATGTTTGTAAAGTTCCTTCTTCCACTGAAGAGTTGGAATTCCTCATAATCAAAGCCACTTTCCACAAGAAGTTCATCCCACAATGGCGGAAATACATCACCATCATGATGCATGCTCTATGTGGTGGACAGTTTCCTCTTCCTGTTGAAGCAGCAGAAACTTGCATCTTGGTGGCAAACTGTTTGAGAACAAACTGAAAAGCAAAAACAGAGAGAATGACCATCCATGGAAGATTTGGCATTCATTGAAAAGTTTCCAGACAACATCAAGTGGGAGATTGTGAAGAAGCTTCAGGAGTCTTGGTCTGTAGAGGTTCACAAAGACAAGAAGAAAAAGAGTTGGAATTTGTTCGTGGATGCTCAACAGCAAGATACATGGGATGCTTGCTGTACTGATAATCTTCTGTTTGTTCAATTGGCAACCCACTGGAAGTTGGTAGACAGAGTGTTTTTCACAACATACGCTGTTGAAACCATCAGAAGCTGGCATTACTATGATGATGGCACCACCACAATGCTCAGGCGTATGCATTTTGACACCTTCAGAACCGAATACCTTCCTCTGTGCAGTGGCATGAAAGCAGAATTTAGGGACATTGAAAATAAGGAAGTAGAAGAAATGTTG
Source organism: Lygodium microphyllum (assembly GCF_053477565.2). Classification (NCBI taxonomy): domain Eukaryota; kingdom Viridiplantae; phylum Streptophyta; class Polypodiopsida; order Schizaeales; family Lygodiaceae; genus Lygodium; species Lygodium microphyllum. Next base: position 24,409,949 of record NC_141137.1, read on the forward strand.
GCAAGAGAGTCCTCCAGAGACTGAAGCCTTCTGTTAACCCTCTGTGGAGCACTAACAACATAGTGGAGCCAACCCCCTGATGAATGACGCAATAAAGAGGCAAGCGTTAGAACGAGTCCAGAGGTACGTGAGAAGAGAGAAAGCAAAAATCAAGGCTGAGAACGAGCTCGCAGCAGAAGCCGCCTTTGACGCCCTTGCGGAACTCTTTACAGAAGCCCCAATGGCACATCAAGCCCTTCCTCCTCCTGCTGGAGGTCCACTTCCAAGGCAGTATTGATGACAGGCCAGCGAATGTAGTCCCATTGCCAGTTTTTAAGGGAGAGTACAATGAAGACCCCGATCTTCATGTAGCAAAGTTTATGGTAGCATGTGCGGCTAACAATGCCAGAACCCCTGAGCATTAGTTAGCAATATTCCCTGCCACTTTCAAGGGCGCAGCGTTTCAGTGGTATGAGAGACAAGCAGCAGGAACTTTTGGCGCATGGGATGACCTGAAGTTGGCCTTCCTCACTAAATTCAGGCGTGAAGGTTTTGAAGAGCGGATGCGAGAGGAATTTATGAACCTAAGTCAGTCTTCTGAAGAAAGAGTGGAAGCTTATGTCTCACGAATGGAATCCATCCTGAAGAGATGGACTAACCATAATCTAGATGATGGCATTCAGAAGGGGGTGTTTCTCAGAGGATTACAACCAGAAGTCCGTAAGTTTGTGGAGCTGCAAAGACCAACCACCCTGCAAGCTGTAACAGAAGGTGCAAGACTGTACGATGAAGTGGAAGCTAGATTAGCGATGAATACAGGAAGAGGAGTCCTACCTCCTCTGATGCCAGGAATGATGTATCCACCAAATGCAGTTCCAGGGACTGTTCCCTATCCCTACCAACAGATGCCGCCGGTATCACAGTACAGTGCACCAAATCCACAGTGGCCACAATCCATGCCTCAGATGATAGTGCAACCACAACAACAATGGTCCCAACCAATTTCCTCAATGCCAAATCAGCAGCAACATTGGAATCCTACCAACTGGAGTCAACAGCCAACAGTTCAAACAAGAGCTCTTAATCAGAACCAGAATAGAGACCCTTCTGTACCAGCCCAACCCGTTTATACAGTGATTACAGAGACTCCTCAAAACCCTCCTGCCAGTACGTCCGGAGGAGAAAACTTGAAGGATTACTTATCCAACTCAATTGCAAACATCAAAAAGGAGTTGATGGATGTGATTACAGAGCAGCTACAGACGCTGAAAGTGAATACCGCTAGCATATCCAACGTTGCAGGAGCAGGAAGAGATGTGATGCAATCAAATACTTGGTGTGGTACGTGTCATCAAGCAAGCCATTTAGCCACTGAATGTACACGCAAACCAACCATTCTTGGAGCCTTCTGTTCCTACTGTTTGCGGAAGAACCATAGAGAGGACATTTGCTCTCTGAAAGAGATGCATAATAGGAGAAGGAAGGAAAAAGACGCAAGATTCAACTTGCTGGAATCCAAAATGACAACACAGGATATTGGACCCAAGCCTAGAGAGTTTGGTCCTAATTTCGGACCTAGAAGATTTCCCTCTCAAAGTTACAGAGGAAGACAGTCTGGTGGTGGTCAGAGATCAGAAGTGGAGTGTTATAGATGTGAAGAAAAGGGACACATCTCACCAAATTGTCCAAATCCCAGAAGGTGAGTGGATTACAAGCCCTTATGCAGTCGATGCAAAGGAGAAGGCCACATTGCAAAAGACTGTCCAAGCCCAGCCCCAGTGAAAAATAGTGCTACTGATAGTCCGGCCAAGACCCAAGAGCCTATCTCCAATTTAGTGGAATTGGAAGTTGCTGCCATCACTCGTGCAAAGCAGAAGGAACCACCTATCCAGAAAGAAAATAACCCTCCAGTCAGAACAGTGAAGTTCAACCTTCCACCAGAAGAACAGATCAGAACAGAGCCTGACAGTGCCGCACAGAGCCCGACAGTGCCACAGAGAGTTACAGAGACAGTTCCAAAGACAAGACCAAAGGTCCAGGAGAAAGAAGAGGAGGAAGTGCCACAAGTGGCAGAAGACGTTCCCATGATGCCTCTGTTGGAAGAAAGAGGGAAAATGAAAATGGGTGTTGCCCCATTCCCTAACCGATTAGAGAAGCCAGTGGATCCTATTAAGGAGTACAATCTGGTCAGAGATCTAGATACATTTAGACCAAATCTCACATTTCGAAAATTATTGATGTTGTCTCCCAGTTGCCGGAAAAGGTTCAAAAGTATATTGACAAGAAGACGTGGTTTAAGGATTGCTCCCTCAACAGCAACAAAGTCCAACAAAGTTCCAGAGCCTGTCAAAGAAGTGGACGTGGCTAACGCCTTCCTAGATCCGGGTACCCCAAAGACTGGCGTGTGGATAGAAGGCTGCTTCATTGAAAATGCACTGATTGATGGTGGTTCATCAGTGAACATTATGACGAATGTGACAATGAAGGATCTAGGCCTACAAGGTGTGCAACCCACCCAATGGCTCATCAGACTGGCGGATCAGAGCAGAATCAAGCCTTTGGGCATTCTCCCATATGTGAAGACTACAGTGGCTGGAAAAGATTATTGGCTAACCTATCTGGTGGTGAAGCCAAATTCTTATGGTACATCCTACCCTCTGTTACTGGGCAGACCATGGCTTTTTTAAGCCCGAGCAAGGACGGATTGGTTCAAAGGAACCTTGACCTTGGGGAGAGGACCAAATAAAGTGGTGATGAAACTGTATGGTTCTCAAAAAGGACATGGATCTACCTCCTTGGAATTATCTTCTGACTCCCCTAATGAGGCTATGGATGGAACATGAGTAGACGAAGATGCTGTCAAATAGATCCTTCCCAAGAAAACAGTGGCACGTTCCTTAACAGTGGATACTGTAAGCCGACTTCCAAAAGATGCAAAGCCATTATCAATGGGTGAATACTTCCTGCCTGAACCAGGAATGACTTCTGAAATCACTTCTGACAGTGAGATAGAAGCATGCATGTACTGCTCTCCCTGTTACATGGCCATAGTAGAAGCAGAGACAGAGACAGAAGAGGAAACAGAGAATCTGTTCTTCTGTTACAGAGCTCCTACAGAGATAGAAGCAGAGACAAAGACAGAAGAGGATGGATATGATATGGATGAAGAAGATTATGAAAGTGAGCCAGAAGAATCTATCCCACCTACAGAGGATATATTTGGAGAAGAAGTTTCAGAAGCATCCGAAGCAGGCGAGCTCATGCTATGGGACAGAATGGCGATGGTACCATTTGGTCTGGTAAATGGATCTTCTTATATGCAAAATTCTTATAAGACGTGGGTTAAGAAGAACAAGCCGTCTTTCAGCAGTGGCTCATGCCGCCCTCACCTATCCTTGCCAAAGAAAGATGATGATGATACACCGTGCCAACGAGCACCAGTCCCACAAACCCAACAGGCATCAGAGGGTCCCTGTTATGTGACGTTCCTGGATGTGTCATCTTCAGAAGAGGAGTCTTCAAGCCAAGAGGTAATTAATTTTGAAACCAAACCCGAAACAGCTCTAATCCCATTTCAACATCTTAAGGAGCAACCTAAGTCTCCACCAAAAGAAGAAGTTGGTTCTAGTGGGACATCAGAAGAGGACACCACTCCCTTGAAGGAGTCGGATCTGTATCTAGAAGCAATCCGTGGGACCTTCATCCGTGAAGTAGAAGGTGAAAGGCAGTTAACCTTTGTGGATGCAGATGGCACTGAACGCCACTTGAAAGTGGGTAGCAGCCTCCTAGAAGAGGAGTTGTCAACCTTGTACAACTTGTTGAAAGAGAATTTGGACGTGTTTGCATGGTCTTACAAAGACCTAAAGGGGATTGATCCCACAATATGTCAACATCATATTGACTTGGAGCCTGATGCCAAGCCAGTACGGCAACGACAGAGGCGAATGAACCCGAATTATTCCACATTGGTGAAAGCGGAGCTGCTGAAGCTTCTGGAAGCTGAGTTCATCTATCCAGTGGCAAATAGTAAATGGGTTTCACCCATCGTGGTTGTACCCAAGAAGAATGGAAAGCTTCGAATATGTGTGGACTTCCGCAAGTTGAATTCCAAGACGAAGAAGGATCACTTTCCTATCCCTTTCACAGACCAACTGTTGGACACAGTGGCAGGACATGAGCTTTATTCCCTTCTGGATGGATTCAGCGGATACAACCAAGTCCAAATCGCAGAAGAGGACCAATCCAAAACAACCTTCACCACAGAATGGGGGACCTACGCTTACCGAGTGATGCCATTTGGACTGTGCAATGCCCCTGCTACTTTCCAGCGAGTCATGATGGCCGCATTTCAAAATCATCTGCACGACTTTATTGAGGTATATTTGGATGACTTATGTGTCTATAGTTTGATCCGTGAAGACTGGGAATACTTGGAACAATGCTTTGACCGATGCCGGGAGTATGGGATTTCCCTTAACCCCGACAAATGCATTTTTGGGGTCTCTTCTGGAGTTTTGTTGGGCCACATTGTCTCTGCACAAGGGATATCAACAGACCCTGCAAAGATCGAAAAGATCGCAGCTCTGACCGCACCCACCAACCTCAAACAGTTGAGGGGATTCCTAGGCCATGTGGGTTACTACAGAAGGTTCATAGCCCATTTTGCAACAAAGGCAACCTCCTTGCACAAGCTTTTGAGGAAAGATGCAGAGTTTACTTGGACGGAAGAATGTGACAAAGCCTTCCACACTCTGAAGCAGTGTCTGATTGAGGCACCCATTCTGCAACCTCCTGATTGGACGAAAGAGTTCCACGTACACACTGATGTATCTATTGAAGGCTAGGCGCAGTTCTCTGCCAAAAGGGCTCCTCAAAGCTGGATCAACCGATCTATTATGCAAGCCGAAAAGTCACTGATAGGGAACGGAACTATACAGTGACAGAGCTGGAGTGCTTGGCAATGGTGTTTGCCCTAGAGAAGTTTCGCCATTACCTCCTGTCCACCCACTTTAAATTTTATGTGGATCATGAGGCCCTGTCCTTCTTGATGAAGAAAGCAAATGTGAAAGGACGAATGATGAGATGGCTCCTTTTATTCCAGGAGTTCGACTTTGAGGTGATTACTAAGCCTGGTCATTCCCATGTTCTGGCTAATCATCTGTCGCGTATCCCACAAACTGCAGACGAGGAGCAGGATGACCCAGACCTCCCTGATGCTTCTCTATTCTTGGTAGAAACTGTAACTCCCTGGTATGCAGACATTGCCAATCTGCTGGCAACCCAACAGTACCCTCCTGGCATTTCTAGTCGGGAAAGGAAGAAGCTCATGCTAGAATCAGCCCCCTATACCCTGCTAGGCGGTGCACTGTACAAGAAAGGCAAAGATGAAGTGCTCCGAAGATGTGTTGCAGGAGAAGAGATTGGGATTGTTCTGAAGGCTTGCCATGGCGAGCCATGTGGAGGTCACTTTGCAGGAGAAGCCACAGCCAGGAAGGCTCTGCTAGCAAGATATTGGTGGCCTACCATTCATAAGGATGCCTATGATTACTGTAAAAGATGTGATGCTTGTCAGCGAATGGGGAAACCCACCAAGACAAGTGCCATGCCACTGCAACCTATCCTTCCTTTGAAGCCTTTTGAGAAGTGGGGCATCGACTTCGTGGGTCCGATCGATCCTCCTACTAGAAGGAAACAGAACCGATACATCCTCGTATGTACGGATTATGTTACAAAGTGGTGTGAAGCTAAAGCTCTAAAGCGGGACGATGGTAACAGCATGGCCCTGTTCATGTACGAGAATATCATCACCCGTTTTGGCAGTCCCTTAGAGCTGGTAAGTGACAGAGGCACTCATTTTATTAATAAAGTCGTGGAAGAATTGACAGAGTTGTATAAGATCCGCCATCGCAAGTCCACTCCTTATTACCCTAGAGCCAACGGCCAAGTCGAAGTCACCAATCGCATCCTCTGCTCGATTCTGACAAGAACGATTGCCGCACATCATCGTGATTGGGATGATCGACTTACAGAGGCCCTCTGGGCGTATAGAACCTCCCATAAAGCAGCAACAAGACAGACACCCTTCCAGCTTGTATGGTATAGAAGCTGTTTTCCCTGTTGAACTGGAATTACCCTCTTTGAGAGTGGCTATCAAAGAGCATTTGGGAGACGATGATTCACTGCAACGCCGTCTCCTGCACCTGGAGTGTTTGGACGAAATTTGTAGGATGGCTCTATAGTGCATGGAAGCCACGCAAGCTCGATGTAAGGCTTACCATGACAGCTTCATCAAGCACAAGGAGTTCAAAGAAGGTGATTTGGTCCTAGCCTATGATTCACGATTTGGCAAGTTTCCTGGCAAGCTTCAACAGCAGTGGATGGGCCCATATAAGGTACTTGCTGTCAACCCTAATGGCTCTGTCCAAGTGCAGACCGTTGATGCCTCTGATGATCCCTTTCTGATCAATGGATATCACCTGAAGAAGTACTTCCCTCCTTGGGGATCTTGACAATCATGGTCACTTGATCTTTTCCCTCGTTGGCACGGCACTGTACTTCTTATGCTGCTACTTCTGATAGCCGTTCTTCAGTCACTTCTGATGAGATGGACGCAGCCCTATGTCCCCTCAACTTCACCTTCCAGCCTTGATCTCTTATCCTCTATTTTCCACCAGCGACAGTGGCGAGGTTGGTTCTAACAAATGGTCTTTCTACCATTCCCTTGCTCAATTCGAAAAAAAAAAACAAAACAAAACAAAAAGAAAAATATACATATCGGTCATGGGAGAAAAGGACTTAGGTCCCTGTCATGCTGACCTATTCTTCGAGAAAAGGTGGAAACACCCTCGGAAATAGGGGAAAACAAGAAAAAAAAAGGGGGAAGAAAAAAAATAAGAAAAAAAATCTGTTATGAGAGAAAAGGAAGCAATTCCCTGTCATAACAGGCCTCGTCCAAGAAAAGGTGGTAAACACCCTTGGATGCGAAGCTGGCTGTGGAAAAGGTGGCAACACCCAGCAGTCCAGAAAGTGGATTCATTAATTGATATCCCCAGGATCCAATTCCGAAGCTACCTCCCTTGGTACGCTGTGTCCTGGGTCTTTCTGCAGAGTGACTAACTGTCCTCTAGCAGACGACATGTTCCTGTCCAACACAACGTTCGATTTGATGGCTAGCTCCCTGGGTATGCCTCTTCAACAACTGACGACGCGATCTTCATCAACAAATAATCAAGTGACGTGAGCTTTCATCCTAATCGGATGGGGAAGTGAGTATGGTTGCCCTCTATAACTATCAACAGAGAGTGAGACAGAGGGTGGGGCGAGAGACCAGTCTTTTCCCTTCAAATCAAATGAGAGGTGAGAAGTGTGAATGAAGTGTTGCATGCACGGGATGGGCCTCTCAATGCACAAAGCACGATTTGTTCTTGTGCACTGCACCATAAGGCTCCCTGGCCTTCCTTCTCGCACCGTATGCCGGCACAGGGAGGGATGCACCGTTGCACCATCAAATGCGCACAAGGCATACAATCTTTGCACAAGTGACCAAGAGGATTACATCAATGGGTTTCACGAAAAGGCTGCCCTTCTGTATCTATCAACAGAGCGTGAGACAGAGGGTGCGTTGAGTGTGACTAGAGTGTCTTCATTCAATTACAGAGATGTGAGATTGAGGGACGTTACGATACTTGGAGTCAGGTATGTTCCCGTTTCCTTATGCACCCACGGGATGGGTCTCTATTGTCATCACAGGACACGTCACCCTATTCTGTACACTGCGTTGTAAGGCTCCCTTGCCTTCCTCCTTGCACTTATGCCAGACGGGTTGGACGCACTAATGCACCATCAACTGTGCACCCTGGCATACTCCTTCTGCACCATTCCCCTGTTGATTTCTAAACCGGGTATGAGATATGGGTTTCAATCATTCTTCCTCGAGTGATATTAGTCATGGAGCGAGTGACTGTTCTTTCATTCCATATGAGTGACTATGAGTTGAGTGCAATATCCCTCATCATCGATAAATTTCCTGCGATTCTTTCTATCAGCTACCTCCCTGGGTGCTGCCACATGGTCCCTGCCATGACAGACGTGTGCCGAGAAGATGCCTTGGTACCTCCAGAAGCCGACAACAACACAAGACGTGCCATCAACACTCAACCTTGCTTCTTGACAAAATGGGCCAAGTTTTTCTAACCCTCCAACTTTGGTTTCTCCGTGACGGTTATGTTTTAAGTGTGGGGAAGTTAGTGGATGGTCTATGGCGTGGTTCTAGGTCCCTGTTGCTCGGTTAACCCTATCCGTTAAGGTCTTAAGTGTGGGGACGCGTCCCTGCGCGTCTACATTGCATACCCTTCTGCATATGCCTTAACCTACTCATGCCTCTTTGCCATGACTTGCTTTTACCCTAATGGGGTCCCTTCCCACCCACCCGTTTATGTTCCACCCACCCTTGGGGCTGTTCCAGTGCAGTTTTCCTTCATTCCCTGCTTTTGAGGTCCTGCCATGTGAATGCACCCTACGTTCACCGAAGTCCACATCCAACCTTATAGCCATGTTCCTCCCTTTGAACTGACCATTTTTCCTTTTTACCTACCCTTGTTCTGGTGTACGGTTTTCGAGTTATTAATTTTTGAAGCATTTTGCACAAATTAGCCGGTTTTCCATGTGAATGCACTTTGCTTGCTTCGGAACCGTGATCTGACATCATAGCCCTAACAACCACTTTTTCCCTGACATTTTTTCTTTTTACTCCGAGTCATTCCGCTACACGGGATGTCCAATATTAATTTTCCGGTTTTTTTAAAGACCTTTTCGTGCGTCTTTTTGACCTTTTTCATGTGAACCTGCCCTGTTTGCATCGGAATTCCAATTTGATTTGACAGCCGTGTCCCCTGTGCCTTCCCCCACCTTTTTCCTTTTTCCTCCACCCTCTTTCCACTTCTGGATTTTTTTATTATTAATTTTTAAATGTGTTTTCAGGCGTCTTTTTGGAGTTTTTCGCATGTGAACCCCTCCTACTTCCACCGAAACTGCCGTTTAACGTGATAACCCTGTGCCACTCCATCCTGCGGCCATTTTTCTTTCTTACTGCATGTCATTCCGGTGAATGGTTCGTCCGCTATTAATTTCCGATCCCATTTTTGGGTTTTTCTTTGGGTTTTTTCCACGTGAACGCATCTTATCTCCGTCGGAACTATGTTTTGATGTGATAGGATTGTCGGGCACGCCTTTTTGCACAGTTTTCCTTTTTTTTGCACCTCATTCCGATGCACGGATCTTCCGATTTTACTTTTTACTTGCATTTTTTTGTTCGTTTTTTGTGTTTTTTGCACGTGACCGCCCTTTACCCCTCCCGGAACGTCCGTCGTATATTTTCCCTGTCTTCCACCTGCCGTCCTGCCCACTTTTTGTTTTTACGTCCTTTTGTTTTGACGTCCGGATTGGGAGTTATTCATTTTTCTTTATTTTTATGAGTTTTTACGCGCTCCGTCCCGCGCGTGAACGCGCGCCCTTTTTCAATTTTACGCGTCTTCACGCACCCCGGTCATGTCCGCGTGCTCCGTCCCCGTATCCGAAAGCCTTTTCACTCCCGGCCCCACAAATTTTTTTTTACCCCCGCCCCGCGCATGCGCGCGGGACAGGGGCGTCTCACCTTTCCTTTTTTTAAAATTAATTAATTAATTCATTTATTTTTTTACTTTTTTTAAAAAAAACCTACCCCTCCCCCCAAGGGACACCCTCTCTCCCCTCCCCGAATCTCGCCTACCATCCCCTCTCTCTCTCTCTCTCTCTTCTTCTTCCTCTGCCCTCTTTCTCTCTCCCCCATCTGCACGCCTCCTCCCCTCCTTCCTCCCTCCCTCCTTCTCCTCCCCTCCTTCTTCCCTCCCACCTCCCCTCCTTCTCCCACCCCCACGCCTTCTTCCCTCCCCTCCTTCTTCCGCCTTCCTCCCTCCCTCCTTCTCCTCCCCTCCTTCTTCCCTCCCACCTCCCCTCCTTCTCCCACCCCCACGCCTTCTTCCCTCCCCTCCTTCTTCCGCCTCCCTCCACCCCTCCTTCTTCCACCCTTCCTCCTCCCTCCCTCCTCTCCCTTCTTCCACCTCCCCTCCTCCCCCTCCCCGCCTGCCCGCCTTCCCTTCCCCTTCTTCCTTCCTCCTCCCCCCTTCCTCTTTCCTCCCCCCTTCTCCCCCCTCGGCGCTGACGTCGTTGCCCCGCCGCAGTCGCAGAGTAGCCGCCGTCGCCGCCGTCGCCGCCCGGCAGACGACGCCCAGTCGCCGAGCCGTCGCCGCGTAGCCAACCCGCTGAAGACGCCGTCCGCCCGCCGCCGAGACGCCGCCGTCTCCCACAGTCGAAGCTGCCGCCATTTCCGCCGTCCGCTTGCCGCCGCCGCCGTCGCCGCCGTGCCGCCATCTCCTCCTCCTCCTCCTCCTCCTAACTAACCATTAGGTTAGTTACACTAACTTCTCTTCAGATAACCTAACTTGCTTTAACTTCATGCACTTAATTAACTAATCTAACTAACCCTAGTTAGGTTAGTCACCCTAACCCTAACCCTACTTAGGTTAACTAATCCCCTTTAGGTTAGTCTCCACTGACTTAGTCCCCCTAACTGACTTATCTGACTTCACCTAGACTATCCTAGTTCCCTTTGACTAACCTAACTTGACTTAGTCAGACTTACATGAGTTACACAGACTAACATGACTTAGCTGACTTAATTTGACCTTACTTACCAAACTAAGCTGATTTTCCTGATTTAACTGATTTAATTAATTTTTACTCAATAAAATTTCAGAAAAATTTCTAAAAATTCCCTTCGCTTTTTGCCAATTTTTAGAAATTTTTCAGTTGGAAATTTCCAACCCCAAATTTTCTGAAAATTAAATATTTCCCAATTTATCCCAAAAATTACTAACAAATGTCAAAAATTCATTTACAATTAGTAAAAAATTCTTTAAAAAATTCTAAAAAATTCCCCTCACCCCCCTTGACCATTTTCCCTTTATTTTTCACTTTAAAATATTATCATACTTGGCACCCCTATTTTCTTTTTTTAACTCACAACAAAAAAACAAACACCAAACGCAAAACAAACCATCCATAATAGTCAATTAAAATTCAAATTTAACTTAAACAAAAAAAACAAGCACAAATAAACCAAATAAACGAAACCACCCTATAACCCCACCATACCCACACCTAAATTATAGCCCCCCTTCCCTCCACAATAACAACTTAAAACTACATTTCAAATCAACAATCCCACTAAGGTGTTGTCTTTGTTGTTTCATCAGTGGTCTTTACTTTTCTTTTAGTGGATTCACTTCTTTTGGGGGACTCTTCCGTGCGCATTTAGGCCTTACATACACACCCTTTCCAGGTATTTATTTTATGTGTTTTATTTATTTTCATTTCCCCCTTAATCACAAATTAATTGTTAAAATGAACTATTTATTCACCCACAGTTTCTATGCGCATTCGCGCTACACACACATACTTTTTAATTAAAATAAACCCGCCGTTCACTTAGCACGAGCTACGTGCGCTACAGAGGCACTTTAATTTTTATTTAAAATGAATCAGCCGTCACATGAGCACGCACTGGCAAAAAAGTGCTCCACATCACCTTAATTTGTAATCAATGAACTTGCATTTAGAGACCCAGTCTGGGTATCGAAGTCCGGGATTCGAATTAAAGCACTGTTTTCACCTAATAATTGGTAATTAAATTTATAATAAGGAACCGCCGTTTTCTTGCTAAGGTTTATCACTTAATAAAAATTCACCCATTTTTTAATAATTTCTTAAAATCAACCCTTCATTAAATTAATTCCCCCTCACTGCACTTAATTCCCCTTTTTAACGAACCGTTTCGTGGGATGGGTATGCGCAGTCATTGGAGTTATTTCCATGGTCAATCACTGGTTTATCAACGATGTAGTCTTGATATGTGTCGAATGTGGTGATGTTTTGGCTTACTGTCTTTGTTACGGTTACGGGTACGGTCTGTAGTTTTTTCTTTTCTTGCCTGCTACGGGGTTCTAGGTGTTTGTATGATGCATCGCATGAAGCTTTCGGTTGCATATGTCTCAAGGTCATGTCGATTTTTTTTCTAGGCTGTGGTTTGCTTGGGGTTAGTTGGTCGAGTCACGTTTTATTGTTTTGGTTGTTCTCTTATCCTTGGATTTTTGTCTGTTGCTTTGCAGGCATTCTCCTTGATTGTCTGTGTTTGTGGTGTGTGTGTAACCATCTGAATGGCGCCTTCTCACGCTCCTCCCCCTATCCAATACGTCCCATTAGTTAGTAGGGATTACTCTTCCCTACTTACTTTTGAGCCTCTCACGAAGGCGGGACTCGCTGCTTTTGTGGCTACTTCCTTTCCATTGCTTCCAGAGGATCTGTCGTTATGTGATGAGTTTCTGGCCTCTTACAGCAAGAAGACAGGACTAGTTCAGGGAATTTCTATGACTTTGACACCTCGAGGCTTAGGGAAGGCTCTGTCTCTTCCCTCCAAAGGTGAACCTTTTGTTACCACTCGTTAGCTTTTCTCTAATGACGAGATTCTGAAGCTGTTGCAAAAGCAAACAAGGAAAATGCTGGATGTTAAGAAGGTGATCAACTCTTCAGGAGTTTCCTTTTCCATGATCACTGATCCCGTATGGAAGATGATCTGTCAGTTTCTCCAAGACAGGTTTATGCCTACCAAAATGCCATCCCAGTACTTTTCCAAAGAGCTTTTTACAGCTTCCAGGATGGTGTTGAAAGGAGTTGCTATTGATTGGAGCACTTACCTCCTCACTAAAATGGATCAACATTTCGTCAAAGTCACCAAGGGTAATGTTACCAATGTCACATATGGATCATATTTGTCTGCCTTCTTGACCTATTCAGGTTTACAGAAGACTGTGCCTCCACCTCCTCCATCAGATCCCGTACCTCCTCCTCCACCTTCAGATGAGTCAGAACCTATTGACATAGAGGATGATGATTCTCCGCCTCCCCTGGTCATCTAGCGCAAATGCTTGAAGAGGGTAGCGGATAAAGCTCCTTCAGTGCCCATTCCTGCTACCTCTGGCAGTGAACTCCCTGGGTATCTCACTTGTAATAACCTGTTCAGAGCACATCGAGAAGGATCCTTGGACATATCAGTTCTCTCCTTGCACAGTCTAGTCTCCAGAGATGCAATTCCTTTCCTCTGTAACGATATTCAGAGCTCCATTGAATTGTCAGTGATAGCCTACGTTCAACAGCTGTACGCGTCCTTTTATGAAGAACTCATGCAGTCTAAGGATCAGTTGCATAAGGCAACATCCGAGTTAGCTTCTGCTAAGGATACCCTAGCAGATTTGTTTAAGCAAATGGAACAACAAACCCAACTAGTTGCCACCCAAAGCGATGAGATCTCTTCTTTGAAGATCCAGTTACTAGAGGCTCAATCACAGGTTACTAGCCTTTTAGAGGAGAAGGAGAGGATGTCCAGAGAAGCGTAGGAGTTCCAAGCTATCTTAGATGACAAACTTTCAGCTTTAGAGATTGCTAATGACACAGTGGCCTCCCAAGCCTCCCAAATCAAGCAGTTGCACGATCAACTGGCAAAGTCCCGCTCTGTTCCTCCAAGCCCTAATGTGCCATTGATTCCTTCTCTTTCACAGCAGGACTTGGCTGCTCTTCAAAGACAGTCTACTTTGTGTCCTCTATTCCAAGATAAAGTGGAAAGATTGCAGTCCAGAATGGACTTGTTATGGTCTACATTTGAGCAGTTTCAGGAATATGTTCTACCAGACCATTCTTTCTTTGTCCACTACCACTTACAGAAGTTGGTCTTCTACATGAAGCTTTCCACGATGGATTTACCTCTTCCAAAGGATGGATGGAGTGGGGCTTGGTCTGCTGAGTTGTTGACAGAGGTAGTAAGAATGGTGTTTAAAGATTCTATCACGCCAGATACCATGTTGATGTCATACATGTATCTACAAGGAGACTTGTTAATTCCAGATGAGGTGGATATGGCATGGTATGTGGGGGATGTGGTTCTACAAGCTGTTTTGTATGTCAACCATTTGGAGTTGCGCATAGCTGACATGTTCCAGAGTTACTCCTCCAAAGTGGCTGATTGTCATGATAATTCCTGGCATCCCATGATTGATTCTGTGGTCCTGAATCAACGACAAAACACAGCTCCTACCTCTGCCCAGAGTACTAATCAACTGAGGATGGATTTCTTAGCCTATCTTTCAAAACATAATCCGTTTGATTCTACCTTCTTTGATGCCTATCATAGACGATCTCTCTTAGGACCTTCTATTCCTACCCTCCTCTATTACCAACAAATGGCTCACCGCTATGCTCTATATCTTTCCCTTTGTCAATCTAATTCCACAACTATTTTACCCCTTCTTTTCCAACCTTCATCTTTCCCTCAAATTTCCATTTTTACATACTGTTCCTTTATTGAGGATAGGGTATTTTCCTCTTCTCCACCCTGTTCTTCTCCATCCATTCATGTACCCTCCACATTTCTATTTATCAGTTAACACCCTTTCTTAGTGATTCCCTCCAAATTTCTGCCACTCCTTCTTTAACCTTTTCTTCCTTTTATGATTTTGCCTATCCCTCACTTCATCCACTTTTCCTTATTCCACTACCCTCTCCTAACACTTCTATATCTCAACCACCTCAGTTGGTTAGTGACTGTGACGGGTTTGATAATCAGATTTCCAGAAGAAGGGGATGGAGTTCGGATGATTCCCTTACAGGACCTCAGATCAATTGGCACGTAATTCCAGGAGAATGGACAGCTTCCAGTCAAGCTTATCAGAACTATGTTCATTTTGCTCAGCAGTATTCCCAGTCTGCAGATCCTTCAGTGAGATTAACTGCTCACTTTGCTTGGTATTTGGCGTATATGCATAGGCACTCTCATCATGATTCCAAGCCTATTCCAAATTTGTGCATGAATGTCAATGTGATCCTTGATTCCCAACAGCTGGATATTTTGTATTTTCATGCCCTTTGTTTGCCTAGCAGATACCTGGTCCTGTTGGAAAGGATGTGCTGTCTTTAGTTTTTTCAAAATCCTCCCAAAACCTTTGTAGATGAATCCTTGTCTACGGATCGTTTCCGCCAGCATCAATCTTTCAAGAGGGATCATCTTCATTGATACCTTTCCAATGTATGGTGGATGCTTTTTAATGAAAATCTCTCTTTTTGAAGGAGTCATTCAGATGGTTGTGTTGTATTAGTGTTTGTGTTGTGAGTTCCTTTATGTCAAATGAACGTGGTGGTTTCCTATTGGATTTCGTGTGCGAGCTACATTTTGGAGAATTGTGGTGTTAGGGTCGTGGATGGAGAGTTGAAGCTGATGCTGATGACTAAGAAGAAAAATCTTATATCCTTTACAGATTTGTTGTGATTTCTAGTTTGATAAGAGGTGTTAATGAATAAAGGGTTTTCCTTTCTTTGTATTTTTATATCAGATACCGGTTATAAGTTGGGGTTGTGGTTGATGGATTCTTTTTGAAAAGATATTGAAGATCAAAGTTGTGATTTTAAATGCACTTGTATTCCCTTTTTCCTGGGTCGCAAGGACGCTTCCTTATTAAGTGTGGGGATATGTTGAGTGTTGAAATGACTTGTTTTTTGGCTGATTTTTGTTGTTTTTGAGAGCTAAATGGTTGATTTTATGAGATGATTGATTAGTTTGGAAGAGGTTTGAGAGTGTTTTGGATGATATTGATTGTGTTTTGAAAGTTCATGATGTTTATTGGTGGTTCTGTGATGTTCTGATTGGTTCTGTATACCTTCTGTTTTGCTCTGTTTTGATTTATTTTGTTCTGATTGTCTTCTGTAAGGAGGAATGGAGTGTTGATTAATGAAGATTGAGATATTGTGAAAGTTTATTGAATACTTTGTGAGAGTTTGGAATGGTTTGAGTATGAGTTATGTGGTTTTGATGACCTTCTGTAACCTTCTGTAGAGCTTCTATTCTGTTTTGTTCTGTTCTGTAGCTGTTCTGGTACTGTTCTGTATGCTTCTGTATGTGTTCTGGTGGATGAGAGTGTAGCTTGGGAAAGTTTTCTAGCCTTGGAAAGAGGTGAATACAAGTGCAAAAGAGCTGAAAGAAGTGAAAGAAGTAGCTGTTGAAGACTCAAGTGAAGACTAGAGTGAAGTGACAGTAGTGAGCTATGAAAAGACACTGTAGTGGCTCTAGTGACTCTTCATATCAGACATACCTCTTGGGAGGGGTATCCACGACCTAAGAGGGATTATTGAGAGTGATTTTAGAGAGATTGTAGTGAGGATATGATGTATTATTGATGGAGTGAGAGAGAGAGAGTCAGAGATAGCCAATTCTACTCAAACAGAGTGATTGTATATGAGAGATTGAGAGAGAAGACTATGAAGATATTAAAGATGAATACTATGTGATGTATTTCCATTCAAAGATGGTGTATTCCTTTGCTTTCTTTGTTCTATTGATGGATTTTGTGAAGATATTGAAGAATATGATTGATTCTATCAAATCCATGGGAGATCTACATGATGCTATATGAAGATTTGTTGTGCCTGGTGTTCTTTTCTTCATTGTGATCATATGAAGCATGATAAACAAGCTTGTTGATGTTACAAGATAGATTTTCTTGCAAGAGAATTCCCTTTTCCTTGGTGTTCCTCTTGGGGCTCCAACTATTTTTTGTTTATCTCAACATTTTGGTTCCATTGTTAGGATAAAGGATAGAATCACCCACCAAATTCTCATACTCTTACTATGTGGTGGAATAAGAGGCCTGTCCACTTAAGTGCAAGGTGGAATGACAAGGAGGTAGTCCCTTGCATTCATGACTTGCTTACTTTGAAATGTGCATAGCTAGTCTAGGAAAGCTAAATCAAGAGCAACTGGTTTGTTGGATGAGATTATTAGAGTAGTTTAAGTTAGAGGAAAACTCAAAACCGAAAGTAAAAACTCAAAGAACCCTAAAAATCACAAAAAGAAACACAAAAATTGCCAAAATACCAAAATACACATTATTTTCACAACTAGATTATCATCGGTATACCTAAAGTGAGAAGAATGTGGATCAAATGCAAGCACTTGCCCTTGGATTTGTAAGTCCATAAACTATTGGGCGATGTTAACATCATAAGATAGGGGATGCACTCTCATCAAATAGGGCTTCACTCATAACATTGGTCTATTAGAGTGGCTTGGATTCAAGATTTAAGGAAGGCTTGGGTTGTAGACTTTACACCCTTTGTGGGATTGCTTTATTGCATTGCATTATTGTTTTGTAAGAAAAATGCAAATGCTACATTTTCTTTTTTGTTAGATGTTACAAGAGCATAGAGTGTCTTTTTCTTGTGGGTTGTGAGGTTTGAAACATTGACTATCATCACTATTTTGTGGAGGATCTCAAAACACCAGCATAACATGATGGAGGAAGGAAGCAAAAATAGGAATCAAAGAGTGCTATTTAGGAAGTCAATCGCACTATATCATGCTTGATATCTCAAGATACGCATTTTAACCATTGTTTTGATTTTGTGCAAAGCTTGAATGCATCATAAGGCTTTGAATTTACACAAATTTTGTCACATCTTAGCTTGTGAAGATCTATGTTCATCATGCATTAGTAGGGTGCATTGATATGTGTGCCATGTGATTAAGTTGCAGTCTGGTCTATGTTGTCCATGTGGCACACTTGTTCTATGGCACAATAGCTATAGAAAAAACACACATAGATTTGTTGCATTGGAAAAAGCAACATGGTCTAAGCATGGAGCACATTGATTAGGGATGTGCTATGATGTTCACATCTTTGCACTTATTGTGATTCATGCTTTTGCCATCGATTTTCCTAACATTACACTAATTAGGGTTTGTGGTTTGATTGGATGCCTTCAGCTAGTCACAATCTATCAAGGCACTACCTCAAATGTGTTACCATTGATTAATCAAACAATCATCATATACTACTCGCTCACATGGTGGTTGGTAACTTTCACAATCATTTGATAGTCATTCACTCACTATCCATGTAGGGAAATCACCCACAATCACACAATTAGCCACTATGTAATTGGTGTCTTGCTTGTAATCATTTAGGGATACAAGTTGTTAACTCCTTCGTATGTGCAATCATATAGGAGTATATCACATGCATGCATATTGGATCATTCACTCATAAACATTATGACACATCAACTCGCAATCATGTGCTTCACACCACTCACAATCACCACATCATTCACTTGCACGCTTAGTCCAAAACCAACTAGTAATTGCATTGGGTTGCTCATCTACATGCATGTTGCTAGCATTGGAACCACTTTCAATCAGGTGTCTCACTCATAATAATCAATACTAGTTTGCCAACTCATAGACTCACCAACATAGACTCGCAATCCACCAACTTGCCAACTTACAATCATATAAGATGATTCAACCACTCATACTCCCATAAATCAAATCGATGTTCACCTCCATGATTAGTATTCACAATCATCTCCATCAAAACCACACATACTCACAATCACACCATTGTTTCCCCACCGACTCATCATGCAAACATTAAAAATTATCTCCATTCACCATCAACTCCCACACCCTATAACTTGATACAATGTGCCTCGAGTTGCTTTTAGCTTAACTATTCTATTTAACCAAAAGGCTAGACCCACAAAGGTAGCCTTTTTGCCATTCAGTCACATAGACCTCATTTCGCATATAGGTCAAGACCCAACCAATGTTCAAACTCACACATGGCTTCTCCTCATAATGGGAGCCTTACAACTTTGAGTACCGTGGACCATTCCTTGGTGGCACCTTATGTGAGAGTGGGGCATTGAGTATATCTAACATCCCTGGTCAATATCTAATCATGGGTGAACTACATCCTTGATTCAGTGCCAAGAATCTTAAGATGGACTTCAAGAAAATCCTTTGTAAAAGCTTTAATCTTTTAAGCTTATTAAGGTATTAAAATGTTAATAATTTTCACGCCCCCATTCACACCCCACAAGGCCTCTTAAGCCCTATCTAAGTGCTTGTTTATACATGCTTTCACACATCCACTGCCTTTTGTATCCTCAGTAACTTATGCACACACACAATAATGGGAATCTTTGAACTCACCAACACATAGTAGTGGCATGATTGATTTTTAGTATCAAAAACTAACTTTCTAAGATGATCGTTGCTTGCCCAATCCAAGCCACAGTTCCCCACAAGAGAACTTCCAAAATGGTATGTGATGCCACAGTCAAGAGTTACCTTCAAGTATTTGAGTACTTGCATCCTAGCTTCCCAATGTCTTTAATGTGGTTTGCTTGAGAACTTGCTCAAAATTTCAATAAAAGACTAATATTTAGTATGGTCATGTTGCACAAGTAGATAAGACTATTGATCAATATCATGTACCTTCCAATGTCTACTAGTGTTGATGTATCCTTAGTAGGATAGCTTCTCATTAACCTCCATAGGTGTAGCTATCTCCTTGCACTTGATCATGCCAAATTCTTTTAAGATCTCCCATGTATACTTCTTTTGATAGATGAAGATTTTTCTTGGCTCTTACCAAACTTCAATCCCCGAACAATAGTACAACAAGCCCAAGTATGCCATTTCAAATTCAAATGTCAAAAGTTTTTCAAGTTTGATGGATCATATCTTCATAATCACCTATAAATAAGAAGTTCATCAACATATAGGACACTTAGTACATATTTTTCACCTTTATTGTAACTCTACAAGTTAGTATATCTATGCTATTAAAGTTTAAGCTTAAAAATAACTTATCTATTTGAGACTAATACCATGCTCTAAGAGCTTGTTTCAACCTATGCAATGCCTTTTTTAGCTTAGAGGCTCTGTTTTCAAAATAAAAATGTCATCCACATATAGGAAAATCACTAGATACTTTTCACCATCCTTATAAACATACAAGTTAACATCTAACCATATCTATTGAAGTTTAATCCTTTGAAAAAATTATCTATCTACTAATACCATGCTCTAGGAGCTTTCTTTAGCCCTCTCAGTAAGAAGGTTGTCCACGTATAGGACAATCACAACATACTTTTCACCATCTCTACATGTTAGAATCTAAGGTATATATGAAATTTAAGCTTCAAAAGAACTTATCTATGTATGCTAATACTATATACTAGGAGCTTGTTTTAGCCCATATAATGGCTTTTTCATCTTACAAACTCTATTCTCGCATTGGGGAGCCTTAAACCCTAGTGGCTAAGAGCCATATGGATCTTCTCCTTAAGGTCACCATTCAAAAATGTTGGCTTAGCATACATTTGGTAAACTTGCCACTTCTTATGAGAATGACCCCTACAAATATTGCATGAATAGTGGCCATTTTGGTAGTTGGAGCAAATGATTCATGAAAATTAGATCCTTCAATTGGTGAAAATCTATTTGCAACACATTTGGCTTTTTACTTTTTAATGCTACCTAATCCCTTGTAGTTTACATTCCAAACCCACTTGTTGCCAATAACCTTTCTCTTGTCAAGTCAATCCACTAGCTCCCAAGTGTCATTCTACATTATGTTATCATACTTAGCTTGCAAGCATAGCCAGTTATCAAGTTGGATCTACATATGCTTTTTCCAAGTTTTTCCTTTTATGTTGGTAGAGAACATAGCATCTCCATTGCTTCCTTCTCAAGCTTTAAGTTGCAACTCCTCTCCATTAGAAGTGCACAAAATTTCTCAAATATCAAAGCTTAAGGTTTCACCTAAGTGTTAAGGGCACTGATCAATCCATCAAACTTTGGTGGAAAAATATAAAGACACCTTTGAGCTAGCTCCTCATTTGTCTTTTGTATCCTAGCACTAGTGATCTAGTTACGTCAATTCTTGATTTAAGTGATGAATGCTTCTACCATCTCTCCTTCAACAAACTTCTCTCTACTATTAGTTGATTTTTCAAGTTTTGGATCCTTATTTGATTTTGCATCTTATACTAAATCTTCAATTTATTCTAAGCCTCTAATGACTTCAATGTATAATGAATTAAGCTCAAAATAGCTTATAACTAAGGCACATAATGCATGTGCATTCTTATATTTTCAAGTCCATAGAAGATCAACATTTGGAGGATTTGATGGGTCAAGGGTAGGTTGTGATTATAGGTTAGGATGTAGAACCATCTCTAGGAACTCCTAAGAATTGATGATGGTTGTAATTTTAAACTTCTACAAAGTATAGCTTGCACCATCTAACTTGCCTTCACAAAAGGTTGGTGTATGAATCCTTAGTATTTAAATTTTTTGTATAGTAGCACCATTGTACTAAAGCAACTTTGCAAAAATATTTTTTTCTTATTTAAGAATATGTCAATGAACCCCATGCAAAGATTAATTAAGAAAGTTTTTTTAATATGTTTCATAGCATGAGTAATATGTATGCTAGGATAACAAAAATATACCACAATTGGAAAGTAGGTGCACACTATTCCTGATAAAACCGTCCGATGGTTGGGTGGACCCAGTTAGCTTAGGGTCAAGTATTGGAACCAGTTGAACATTGTTTTAGCAAACCAATGTGAGACTATGCCTTATAGGTAGAGGGATTAACACTCATCTCCTCCTTGTTTTTCAACCTCCTTGAACCAAGTGCAATGCTTGCTCGCCTCGAGTCTCTGATAGCTCATGTAGTAGTGATAATCTTAGCTCGATGCTAGATGGCTACTAGAGATGGTAGGTGTATATTTAGGAACCCATAGGTCGATCCTTGTGGGATGAGGCCGAATGCTTTGCTTGCAAGGTAGACCTAGGGGCCACCTAATTGCCCAAATTTTCACACTTGTAAGAAGCACAAATGGTGACAAGTAAGATTGGATCCATAGATGACTACCAAACTACCCTCCCTACAATTTAGGGTCGGATATGTTTCACCTATTGAGTCAATCACTAGCTCATAGGACCACCTTAGTAAAGTGACAGTAGTAATAGGGAGTCTCACTACCTTAGAGCACTTCTATGAGAAGGTTAAGTAGGACAAAGCTCAAGTAGGCAAAGAATGACATGAATCACATTTAAAGTTAGATAAGAAGAAGGAGCATATCAAGAGCAATTATAACAATTAGCTCAAAAACTACATGAACTTCATGCCCAAGTTGAGAAGAGAATAAGAAAGTAGAGGAAACAAGCAGTAAGTTGCAAAATATTTGCAACTAAAGCATATGTAGTAGAACTCATGGTGTAAACAGAGTAGTAGACAAGACCATGCATTTCTACACCCTGGAATCCAATAAACAATACCTCCAACAAAAGTGAAGACATAGCTGAAGATGGACTTCCTACTATTTGCATATCCTACATAATCAGAGTCTGTGTAGCCCATGACTCTAGTATCCTGACCAACATAACAAATGCAAATATCTATAATACCCTTAAGGTATCTCATGATACCCTTCATGCATCCCAATGTCACGTTCTCAAGATCACCATATAATGAGCCACAAATCCCACTGCAAATACTATGTTTGGTTTAGTGGCTATGATGGCATACATCAAGCTATCCATCACATATGCATAGGGAATATTGGCCATCTTGTTCCTCTCATCATCTAACTGGAAACAATCTACTTAACTGACCCTCTTATGAGAAGGTAATGGACAGCCAATAGACTTACCACCCTACATGTGGAACTACTTAAGGACTTTATGAATGTACTCCTTCTTGAGCTAATTCTTCAAAGCATCTAGCTCATCATGGGAACTCCTAGCAATTAGCATGTCATCAACATATAACACCAACATGATAAGGCTATCATCACAAGCCTTCATCGTGTAAAGATATGGATCCATGCCGCTACAAGCTCCAAATACATAATGATAGGTACCTATTGAAGTCCATTAAAACTCTTCCTCAACTTGCACGCTAGGTATTCCTTGCCCTTTTTCTCAAAGCCCTTAGGCTATTGCATATACATGTCCTCATGCAAGTCCCCATGAAAAAAAGTTATTTTTACATCCATCTTGTACAAGTCCAAATCCATCTCCACAACCAAGTCCAATACCAAGCATAGGGTAGTCATCTTGACCACATGAGAGAATATTTCATCAAAGTCGACTCCCTTCTAATAAGTGAGAGGCTCACCAAAGTCTTTCACCATGGCATAATACATAGAGGGCTTAAAGCAATTAGGAGGATGTGAGGCTTTAGTGCTCAAGACTAACTATGGAGCATGCATGGCATGTCTTCTTTGTCCAATAACATGATCCTACATAACAAGCAAGTCCTAGGCTACTACATCATCCAGCAACTATAGGAGCCTATCTAACGAGGGTTGGTTATATTGTATCAATATGCTCCTCCTGAAAGATCACCCTGCATATCTCAACTACCTAGCCTAGTCTCATCTATATTTTTTTCTCATGAATACGACATCATGGCTGCAAAGAATTTTTCAAGCCTATAGATCTAGAGGTAATGGCCCATCTCACTTGCATCACCATATCCAAAAAAGATGGATTTGACAAACTTTGGATCCAACTTTGGGAATATGATAAAAAGCCTCACATCCAACGACACACAAGTGTACAAATGAGGAAGGTTTACTAGAATATACCTCCTCTACAACTCTACCACCAAGTGATGCTAGGAGGCATATTCCATGGTGGATTCCATAAAATTATATTTATTTGCCGGGGCTCGTACACAAGGTGGATTCCTTGTGCAAAAAGTTGATGGGGACGTCTATCCTTTTTGGGTGTCACGTTAATTTAATGTGCAAGTGGGTGATTTCATAGCGGGTAATTCCGCAAAATACATATTTAAATTAATGGACTTTTATGAGTTTAGAGTGCGCACTCGTATTAAATTAAGGTTAGGATAGAGTTTCAACCTATTTATTTATTTTTTAGCTGAAGACTGCTAGGTATTCACTTTTGTTGGTTTAATTTTATTATTTTCTAACAATTGTGAATACTTCAATTGATGTGTAGAGCAGGCGGCGGCGGTGTTGGGAAGCACTGGGCGATAGCGTATATTCAAGTTATTTAGAATAAATTATCATTTTTTATGGGCGTGCATCTTAGACTCCCAGCCAATATTTATTTTGACACGCTTATTTATTGAAGCACTTGACGTATATTTATTATTTTGTATACGCATGGGCACATGGTTTAAATATTCATTATTAGTCATTGTATTTGGGCACATCCGGACTCTTAGGGTGCCCAACCGCTTTATTCTTTATTTAGACAAAAGAAACACAAAAGCTAAAGCATGCTAATTGTAAATTTGGGCTATTTTTGAGCTTGGAGATGAATAAAATATTAAATACATGGTTTGTGGAGCGCTCACACAAGGCAGGGGGGAGATTGTACCCAATTGGTCTTTTTGCTTCAATGTCATGCAAGTCTATTATCTTGGATTTTGAGCTTAAAGTAGAGTTCTTTGTTCTTGGGGACCTTCCGGTGCTCGCTACGTATGCATACGGCATCCGATTTGCGTACCAGTGGTATCATAATGAAGCTGAGATCAAGGGCTTCCAATCGATTACCATCTCGTGTGAAGGCAAAGCTCCTGGAACGATTGAGCTTTACAGTTAGTCTCACAACAATCTGTCAATACCAGCATGTTCTTGGCAGTGAAGAATCCTCTACTACGCTGTTGGATCGCGAAGGACCACTCTCTGGAGGCGGAGGACCACCTGGGAAGATTCTTTGTAAGTCTCTTGGGTATAATAGAGAATATAGAATAACTTTATTAAGTTGGAGATTTTAAGCTTTAAAAAGCTTAAGATAAGCTTAAATTCGTCAAAATCTAGCGATCGTGGTGGCAGGATGTATTGCACATCGTCCTCGCCGTGAAAAAGCTGCCGTCGTCCTGCCATTCAACAAACAATTAGCTAAAGCTCTTTTTATCTTAAGCTTAAGGTTTTAAGCTTTTCTAAAGCTTAAATCTTTCACTCTTTAATCTCCTACATAGCAGTTGTTTCTATAGCTATCTTCTCGAACTGGTTTTGCATCTTCAACAAGCTCATGTTCACACCTGCGCTGTGACAGAGACGAATTAGCAGAGAATCACGCGTAGACTATATGAAAGACGTATACGCTTGGAAGAAGACTCGCATCAATTTCCATAATCGCAGAGAAGAAAGATTGCTAAAAAGCCCTTTTTTTTTAAAGAGCAAGCCTTGTAAACCCGACCTTGAGCTACGCTCATCCCGCTAACAAGATTTCGAGTGTGTGAGGTTTTTTGAAATTTTATAGGATAATCGATCAAAATATGGAAGATTTTATGGCCAAAGGCGATTTACTGGAACCAACAATGGAGCGGAAACTGGACCTAATTATAATGCAGCTTCAAGAGTAATGAAGAGCACGTCAAACTTTGCAAGCTCAATTGGCCAGTCTTCAATGATTTACTGCTGATCAAGATGGACCGCAACCTAAAGATGTTATACGACGCATGATGGATGCGACACTTGAAGCACAACCTATTCATAAAGAAGCCACCATAAGTAAAAGAAATTTCAAATTTCATACTTTCAGTGGGTTACGTGATGGAAAGACTGTACTTGCTTTTATCAATCAGTTTGATAATTATTTCCATGAAGAACAGTATGCCGAAAAAGACAAAATTAAGTGTGTCGCTAATCATTTAGTGGACAGAGCATTGCTATGGTGGACTATTGTCCGCAAAAGCATTGATTGTCCTACTACTTGGGAGATTTTTAAAAAGAAATTTTTGCAAAATTTTCTTCCATCTCAATTCCACAAAAAAGCAATCAAACAGTGGGATCTTCTACAACAAAGAGATCACGAGCCTATCTCACAATATACCGAGTGTTTGTGGAATACTTTATTGCAACTTCGAATGCTCGAAGATGTACTTGAGGCAACCCATAAGTGTAAGTTTATGTCTGGTTTTCTTGGTCACTTCTATGCGAAAGTGAACATGTTCAAGCCAATGACTCTCGGATGTGATTTCCTTGGCCCATGATACTGAAGACAAAATTCAAGGACGAGAGAAGCGACCACAACAATTCTCAAACAATGGTAACTTCGATACAAAGCAATTCAATTCTAACTTTTGAAGATTAAATCAAAACCGCTTTGTTCCATCTTCATTCGTAAATCTTGGAC
This sequence comes from Lygodium microphyllum, assembly GCF_053477565.2. NCBI lineage: Eukaryota > Viridiplantae > Streptophyta > Polypodiopsida > Schizaeales > Lygodiaceae > Lygodium > Lygodium microphyllum. The sequence continues at coordinate 24,436,038 of NC_141137.1, forward strand.
ACGACCCCTTGCTTTACCATCAAACACAAATCCAAATCCTAAGCCATCTTTCCAGCCAAATCCCGACATTTCTAAACTTCCCGCTATTACCAATAATGTTTCTAAAGCCAAATCCATAGTCTGCTATAAATGCCATCAACCTAAACATCTAGCAATGAATTGTCAATCCAAAAAGCCAACCGTTCACATCAACTACTTGGGAGTGACTAAAGCTGAAGACCATGAAGAAATTCCAGATTTTACGGAAGACGATGATGATATCGGCACTACTTCAGATACTTTACTATGTATACCAAATCCCCATTCTTTGTTAACAATGAAATGTCTTGTGCATGGTAAAGAAAAGATTGTTTTACATGATGATGGGAGCACCCACGATTTTATTTCTACAAAATTGGTCAAAGAATTGAATTTACATACTATTTCCACTCATTATTGCATCAAGGATGCATTCTTAGGCACTAGATACAATGGAACATAAGAAGTGCATGACTTAGAAATTAAAATTGGTGATTATGTTGAACGTAGTAATTTCTTAGTTGTGCCTTTGCAATCTAGTGACATTATCTTAGGAATGCCTTGGCATCATCAATATAATCCGATATAGATTATTCCACGCATTCAATGAAGATTTATTCTAATGGAAAACAAATCACAATGCATGGTACACACACTTTTGATAATTTTCCATTGCTTAGCTATACACAGGTTAAACGTGCATTAAGAAAAGGTGGCAAATCCTACTTAATATGGATGAATGAAATTGAAGTTAAGGAAAATAAGATGCATCCTAGGCACGCACAATTTCTTTCACAATTTAAAGATTGTTTTGCTACCGACTTACCACATGGTTTATCCACCCACACATCCTGAATATCATAAAATAGACTTAATTCCAGGTTCTCAGCCACCATGTGAAGCACCTTATCGACATAATCAAATTGAACAGAAAGAAATTCAAACTCAAGTTGAAGAATTGTTAACCCGATGGCTCATTAGGCCCAGTAGTTCTCCATTTGGTGCACCTGTCCTATTAGTTAAAAAGAAAAACAATGCCTATAGAATGTGCATTGATTATCGTGCCCTAAATAAGATCATTGTCAAGAATAGATATCCGATCCCTAGGGTAGACGACCTCATGGATAAACTACAAGGAGCTGCAATATTTAGCAAAATAGATCTTAAGTCTAGATACCATCAAGTGCGACTGGACACATCTGATATTTTTAAATTTGCATTTAGAACTCAATTTGAACATTATGAATTCCTTGTTATGCCTTTTGGTTTAACTAATGTACCAGCTACATTCAGTCATATGATGAATCGTATATTTTTGAAGCATCAGCATTGTGTTATCGTTTTCTTTGATAACATATTGGTTTTCAGTAAGAATGAGAATGAGCATTATAAACATTTATCTTTGGTTTTCAAATTACTAATAGAGAATCAATTATATGCTAATCCTGAAAAGAGTGAATTTTTTCAAATCCAAATTGATTACTTAGGACATATTATTTCATCTGAAGGTATTAAAGTTGACCCTAAAAAGATAGACGCAATTTTGAATTGGCTGATACCTAAAAATGTGCATGAATTAGGTTCTTTCTTAGGTCTTGCTAGCTTTTACAAAAAATTTATGAGAAATTTTTCGTTGCTTGCATTACCTTTGATAAAATTACTAAAGAAAGGTATTGTGTATCATTGGTCTGAAAATTAGCAAAAGTCTTTTGATGTATTAAAACATGCCTTAGCACATGCTTCTGCATTGCAACTCCCTGACTTTAATAGACCATTTTTTCTAGTAGTCACTAATGCTAGTGGATTTGGAATAGGAGCTGTCCTTACGCAAGATTCCCATCCCATAGCCTACTCTAGCTGCAAGCTTAAACTCTCTGAACTCAAGTATTCTACCTATGATAAGGAATTGCTAGCTGTAGTACAGGCTTTACGTCAATGGAAACACTATTTAATGGGATTTGAATTCATGATTAAAACTGACCAACAAAGTATCAAACATCTCCTTAGTCAGCAAAAATCTCTGACCGTTATATTAAATGGGCTACTTTTATTCAAAGTTTTCATCCACTTATCCAATATCAACCTGAAAAATAGAATGTTGTTGCCGATATCTTGAGTAGAAGACCAACTATTCATAATCTCTCTTTGATATCTTTTGATTCCCTTATCCCTATGAAAGATCTATGACCAAGATCCCAGTTTTCAAGATGATTGGAATAAATTAGTTGCTAATAACTGGATTCCAATAGATTCATTGTCTTATTCTGATGGATATATATTTTATGAGAAAAGGTTATGTGTAATTGTTCCATTTAGATCATTTGTGTTGCATGAAATTCATTATCCCCCATATCAAGGCCATAGAGTTATTATTTCCACTTTACGTACATTGATTGAAGAATTTTACTGGCCATAGATGAAATCTAATATTTCTACCTTTGTATCTGAATGTTTAATTTGTCAAAGAGTTAATCGACACCATGGTAAGCAATATGGTTTTTTCATGCCTTTACCAATTCTTGAACGACCATGGGAACATATTTCAATGGATTTTATTATTGGTTTGCCTAACACTCAACTTAATCACGATATGATTTGGACTATTGTAGATCGATTTAGCAAACAAGCATATTTCATTCCATGCAAGAAAACGTTAACTGCATCTCAAGTTGCTCAATTGTTTCTGAAAACTGTTTTCACTAACCATGGTTTGCCAAAAGTTATTATTAATAACCAAGATTTTAGATTGTGCAATAATTTTTGAACTACTTTGTTTGCTAATCTAGGAATAAAGATTAATTTCTCATCTGCATTTCATCCTGAAATAAATGAACAAACAGAAGCTACAAATAGTACAATCTTGGAACTTTTACGTACATACACAATTTCAAAACCACAAACATCGAATACACACTTACATTTACGTCAGTTTACATACAATAACACTCCACATACAGCTACAGGGAAAGCACCTTTTGAAATCAATTGTCAACACCTATTACTTCATTGTCAAACAAAGTTAAAGCTGCTGATATATGCATACTACTATTTTTTATGAAGTTAAAGATATGATTGCGAAAGCCCAGCAATCATATACTAGACAAGCTAATAAGAAAAGAAAAGCTATGAATTTCATAGTTGATAATTATGTTTGGTTACGTATTGAAAAGAGAAGGTTACAAAGTGTTGAGAAACACCCTGTTGTAAAGTTAGCTCCTAGATTTTATGAACCTTTCAAGATCATTCACAAAATCAATGATAATGCATTTAAATTAGAACTAACCCAACACTGGAAAATCCACAATACTTTTCATATCAATTTGTTACGACCTTTTAGAGGCCAATTACATGTCCACCCTGTCTATGAAAATCCTCCTTTGTTAGAAGAAGACACAGAAATTCTTGAACCTAAAACTATTTTAAACACTGATTATATGACCACAAGAACTGGCCATAGATATTCTAGATATTTGGTGAAATTTAAAAATCATCCTCTTGAAGAGGCCCAATGGATACACACTCATGACCTAAGTGCTTACCCCTCACTGCTCGCTCCACATTGAGTTAATAGCAATTGAGAACAATTGTTATCCCACCCCGAGGTTATGATGCCAATTAGGCATATTTCACGGTGAATTCCGTGAGGTTTTGTGGTGGATTCCGTAAAATTATATTTATTTATCGGGGCTCGTACACAAGGTGGATTTCTTGTGCGAAAAGTTGATGGGGACACCTGTCCTTTTCGGGCGTCACGTTAATTTAATGTGCAAGTGGGTGATTCCATAGTGGGTGATTCCGCAAAATACATATTTAAATTAATGGACGTTTATGAGTTTAGAGTGTGCACTCATAGTAAATTAAGGTTAGGATAGAGTTCCAACCTATTTATTTATTTTGTAGCTAAAGACTGCTAGGTATTCACTTTTGTCGGTTTAATTTTATTATTTTATAACAATTATGAATGCTTCAATTGATGTGTAGAGTAGGTGGGGGTGGCGTTGGGAAGCACTGGGCAATAGCGTCTATTCAAGTTATTTAGAAGAAATTATCACTTTTTATGGGCGTGCGTCTTAGGCATGGCGCCAATACTTATTTTGGCGTGCTTATTTATTGAAACGCTCGACATATATTTATTATTTTGTATACGTATGGACGCACGATTTAAATATTCATTAGTAGTCATTGTATTTGGGCACATCCGAACTCTTAGGGCGCCCAACCGCTTTATTCTTTATTTAGACAAAAACAAACACAAAAGCTAAAGCATGCTAATTGTAAATTGGGCTATTTTTGAGCTTGGAGATGAATAAGATATTAAATACATGCTTTGTGGAGCACTCACACAAGGCATGGGGGAAGATTGTATCCAATTGGTCTTTTTGTTTCACGTCGTGCAAGTCTATTCTCTTGGATTTTGAGCTTAAAGTAGAGTTCTTTGTTCTTGGGGACCTTCCGATGCTCACTACGTACACATACAGCATCCAATTTATGCACCACCAAGAGTAGTGCATGGGGATCTATTAATCAAATGAACAATACTACTAATTGTCTCAGTCCAAAAAGTATTGTGGTAAGCCTACCTAACTCAGCATAATATGGCCTCTTTCCGGAATAGTCTGATTCATGTGCTCTACAATACCATTTTGGGTGGGGTGTACGAGACAGTAAACTGATGTTTAATATCCCTCTCTCATCACAAAAGTGCTCAAATGTCTTCGAGACATACTCATTCCCATTGTCAAATTATAGGCATTTTAACTTGTAGCCAGAGTAACCATATCAAGAAAGCAATAAAATGTAGCTAAGAGCTCTAACTTTTTCTTAATAGGATAGGCCCAAAATTTATGCAAAATATCATTCAATAAATGTGATAAAATACTTGGCATCACCTAATTATTGTGGCAAGGCATGGGACCACAAACATTTGAATATACCAGATCCAACGGCTCACCTACATGCATAGAATTAGACTTTTTATACAAGTTATAAGTCTATCCATAAAAGTTAAAACATAAGTAGTCATCACAAGGCAACAAATACCACAAATAAGTGAGTACTTTCATTCCTTTAAGGGACATATCCCCAAGATGAAAATGTCAAAGAGATATATGAGGAAGATCGATCACGACCAAAACATAAACAATAGATATAGATATAAGCAAGGGTTACAAGCTGCCAACCTTGGCACATCTAGCAATTGCCATGTGTAATCTTCCATATAGAATCGCCAAAAGAGACATGGTACCAATCATCATCCAACTATCTAGCACATATAAGGCTTTAAATCAAAGCTAAGATATGACGTATATCATAAAGCACAAATGGAGCACAAGTACCAAACTGCAATCTCATATCACCTATCCTAATAATGCCACATTCACCATTATCACCCAGCCTAATTGAGCCCGTAACAATGCAATTGCTATAAAACCAATCACGATGCAAGAGGGTAATATGGAGAGAAGTCCCCCAAACTAAGAGCCAACATTGAGAATAAGCAGACCAAAAATTAAGTAACTAAGTAGCATCAAGTGATGAAGCAGTAAGTATGCAACCATCTAAGTTGTACTCCAAAGTATCTCTCTCTTCTATCTCAACACTTGACTTAGCTTTCCCTTTGTCCTTTTCATGCCTACCATTCCATATCTTATGGCACTGTGACCTTAGGTGACCCTGCTTCCCATTGTAATGATAAGTAAGAGAGGACTTAGGAACCACGAGACTTACTATATAATTGCCCAAGAGGTTTGAACTTACCCATGAGATGAATCTCTACGATGTTACTATTCCCATTACCACCATGTCTACCTCTCACTTGTGCAAGCAAAGCACCCTTGAGCTGAAAGCCACCCTTGGGAGGGTTTGCACTCATAGCAGTATGGAATGTATCCAAAGACTCAAGGAGTGTGGCAAGCAAGCAAAGACACTTGACATTTTCTTCAAACTTAAGACCCTGCAAAGTAAGCTAATTGAAAGTGGAATAAAACTCATTTAAGTGGGAAGACATAAACATCACTCCCTTCATATGAAGGTCCACGAGTCTCTTAAGCCAATATAACTGTGTTCTAGGACTCTGCTTATCATAGAGATCACAAATATTTTTCTATGTTGCATAAGCACCACCCTCAATCACAAATGTAACAAAATAATTGTAGATTTACATAGCTCATTAAGCTCTTCCTAATCCTTTGTATCATAAAGTTCTAGCTTTATGCCCTCTAATTTCAATGGCTTGACTTTCTTCTTTTGCATCAATACCTACCAAATCTAAGTCTTCCAATAGTGCAAGTTATTGCCATCCAACTTCTCGACTTCTCTATGCTGAAGATAGCATTATCATTGGAAAAATTCAAAGTGCTTGCCATTATGTCTACCAAACAAAGGGATTAGGCATTGCTATAATAATAGAAAATCAACCCTAAAACCAAGCCAAAAAGCATGAAATAGGAGGAAGATAGAGCTTATACAATATTATCAACATCTAGGAAGCACTAGAGTGTTGAATATAAGTGTCTCCTCTCAAAGAAACTACTCAAAACCGATTTTCAACATGGCTATCCATAATACTATAGTAAATCAACATGTAACTATATGCAAATATGCAAAAGAATAAGCTCCCACTACTAGGAAAATATGGGTAGCAATTGGGATCTACAATGTGACTAGCAATGTAAAGATAGAGCATGAACCACTAAGTACAAAAGATTGTCAAAATTTGGGTAGTATCAACTAAGATGTACAATGTAACTAGCATTGTAAAGATAGAGCATGAACCACTAAGTACCAAAGATTGTCAAAACATCCAAGATGTCAGGTACATAGACACATACCACAATGCATACCAAGCATGTATCCACCACTGACAACCTAGTGATAATAAGAGTTACAAGGGGTCCAAATCAAAGGTAAATCATCCCACTGTCATAATCTCTATAGTGACAATACATGTATAAACCAATAAAGCATAAGAGAGTCTCCCACTAACTCAAATGAACCAAGATTTGTGATGAAAATACCAAGTACTACTAGAACAAATCCAATGTAGCAAAGAAAGCTCAATGCATAGAGCTCGTAGCATCCAGGTATCCAAAATACATCATGCATACATCTGGGAACATATACCTTCAACAAGTCTTTAAGCCCGCAAGTGGAAATCACTAAAGCAAATAGCCAGTGCCCAACCTATCTCAAATCCAAGATGTAGAGCTCAACATAAGCATATCCAGGTGTCTCGAAGATAGAAAAGTCAATACCTACCTCAAATAAACTAAAATGGGGTTGTCATCAAAGCTTCAAGTCAAGCTCTTCTTTCGCACTAAATACAATACTAAAGAAGCTCCTCAAATGTCCACTCTAATGCTACTTGGAAGATGAAGCAAGAGTGGAAGCACGAGCAAAGGCAAGACAGAAGCAATAGCTATGGAGATTCAAGCAAGACAGAGCAAAATGGTATGGGGAAACTCCAACAATCACAATGTGTGATATGCCTTTCCTTATTCTATTTTCATGTAAAGAATAAAGAATAGACTGAGTGTATGACTTTTCTTTCCTTAATCTATTGTCATATAAAGAGAATAAAGAATAAAGTAAGAGTGATGGGTGACCGCCACCTGCAGTGTACATGTGTGCAAGTGGTAAGTAAGTAAATGTAGACGACTAGACATAGGCAGCCCTTAACCCCCAATATCCATTTTTTATCACCAATCTACTCACTTGCTTAGTCTCCATTGTTGCCTTAACCTCCTCCAACTACACATAGTCCTCCTTCAACTACATCTTGTGGATATTTCCTCCAACTGCATCATGTGGACATATCCAAGAATGACTTCTCATCCTTATTGAGAGGGGATAGATAATTAGCACATTAAATACCATGAATTGTGATAGCATTCAAATATTTATATTCTTTGAAAGATTTTCAAATAGTGTTTCACATAACATATCATCTAGCATTAAATCGAGAACATCTACATTCTCGATATCATGTCCAATACACCACATGCCTCTTGTCACAATAATAATGTTCCACAAAGAGAGAGAGAGAAGAAAGAGGTTAGCATGGCTAAAGTTAAGCCTCACATGATGACCTGGAGGGAGATAAGTGTTGTTGCTAGCCTCTCTTAACAACACTTAGGATAAGGAGGGTCCATATTGCAAGGTGGTTGAGTGCCATAAATGACATGATGAGATAGTTGAGCTTAATGTCTAGAGCTTGACCCTTATTGCTTGAACACAACCAAGGTTAGAGTAGGCAAAACACATACATCAAAAGAAAGAAGCAATAGAGAGCAACAAAATCCCTTCCTTTTCTTGATGGGAGCTCATGAAGCAATGAGATGGGAAAAACTTGGCACCACAAACATTAAGATATTTCCACCATGCATGGCTATAATCTTTAGAAACTATGAGAGAGAGAAAGACAGAGAGTACATTGACAAAGATATAGAGAAAAATATCACACTTGTAGAGCGAACATCTAGAACTTCAAGTAGCACTCTGATCTTACTATCCTATCGACCCCTCCTTCTTACCCTCCTATCTCAACTAATATTCGCCACCACACCTGCTACTCACTCAACATCTAATGCTCTCATGTTGCTACTACCACCAAAGCTAACTCCTGTGTGTGTGCACACATGCAAGTGCTTGCATGCACGTACGTGTGTGTGTGTGTGTGTGTGTGTGTGTGTGTGTGTGTGTGTGTGTGTGTGTGTGTGTGTGTGTGTGTGTGTGTGTGTGTGTGTGTGTGTGTGCGTGCGCGCGCTTGCATGCACATACATGTGTACATACACTTAACGTGGAGACGTGTATGTGCGCATGCACATGCGTATACATGTTGTGTGTGTGTGTGTGTGTGTGTGTGTGTGTGTGTGTGTGTGTGTGTGTGTGTGTGTGTGTGTGTGTGTGTGTGTGTGTGTGTGCACGGGCGCGCACACATGTGTGTTTGTGTGTACATGTGCGTACACGTGTGTGCGACACCATTAGGAAAAATTTAGACCTACTTTTGGATCTTTTAAGATATTAGCCACTACAAGAGTTTTGAGTTCTCAAAACTACCTTTTAGAATATAGAGAGTATGTGCTTTTGACCAATAGGAATAAAGCCTTGATAGTGAAACTTCTATTTTTCAAAAATAAAAAAAAATATTTTGTAAAAAGATATAAATACTTGTAATTATAAATTTTTACTTTGAAAATCTATGTTTTACTTGGTGTAATTGTAATTATGACGGACTTTATATTAATGGCATAGGGTCTTGTCCACTTCACATTAATGACATGATAATTGTGATTGAATCTAAACTCAAATCACAAAAAAGCTTGGTGCCTCAAACATCTCTCTCGTCTTCTCTCTCTCTCTCTCTCTCTCTCTCTCTCTCTCTCTCTCTCTCTCTCTCTCTCTCTCTCTCTCTCTCTCTCTCTCTCTCTCTCTCTCTCTCTCTCTACTACACACACACACACACACACATATATAGCCATGGATACAAGGCCCCCAAGCTCTCAAATCACATCCATACTAGTATTTAATTCATTTCACAATGATAGAAATGGATCCATATTTGATTCAACTTCTTTCATGACAAACATTTATGTTGAAAGTTTTTGGAAATATCAAAGAGATTAAAATATATTGAAGCAAATCTCTCTTTACTTTCAATATAGTTTCAAGTATTGATATTAAAGCAAATCTCTTTACTTTTATCATAATTACGTACTAAAGGATTTACAAGGAAATACAAAATAGTTATTATTTTTTGTGATGACTTGTCCTAGAAAAGACATCCTTTCCAGGAGCCCTTTAGGCTTTCTTTGATACTTTAGTTGCCACATGTGTTGAGGGCATGCCTTCAGTTACTGTGGTTTTGGGCAAATCTTCATCCTTATCCACTTTCACACTCTCCATGGCCTCTTTGCCTCTTTAGTCAACATCCCTTTTTGTAACTTTTGTAACCTTCTTCTTACCTTCATCATCTTTCTCGTGTTATGGTTGGATACAATTGATGACCATATGCTTCAATAGATACCAAGCATGCTCACTATTGTAATAAAGCCATGAGAACTATATATGTTGGAATAAAAAGAGTGTTCCTTTACATTATTTTGCAAAGGACTAGCTTTTGAGTAAAACTCTACTTAAAACTTACATTCTTTTATGTTACCTTCATAAATTTATCATCATTAAGAAATATAAAATGAATCAATCTTCTTATATTGGTAATTACTCTCCAACCACATGAATGGTTATCTTCTTGATGAGAACTCTAAAATCAACAACAAAGAGTGATTATTTCAAATTATGGTACTTTGCCTCATCAACTACATTAACATCTTTTGATTGGGGATTATTCACAACTTGTCCATAATCCACTTTGCAAGAATACCAAAAGGCATTAGAGAGCTCTTGAATTGATCTTTTGGTACTTCTATATCAAAAATAAAAAATTTTAAATACTTCATAGGTAGCAAAAGTTTAAATGATGAGGGAAGCCTTGAACCATTATACTTGTGCCTTGGTATTTCCATGGAATTCTTTCAAAGAATTAATGAAATAGCATTACTTAGCCTAGGAAGTTTAGTTAGCTTTAAGGTCTAATGAGTCTTGAGATTCCTTATAATTTATAAAATAGACAACGAAAAAAAATTGTAAGCTCTTGTAAGATCCATTTTCATCGATTACTTTGCAAAAAATCAAATGGTAATGATGGCAAAAATAGCTTGGATCTAATACTATCCCTTGACTAGTTTAAAATTTTGGACCAATACAAAAAATACTTAAAGACTGCAACATTTCGTGATTTTGATCCCAAAATTGTGCTCAAATGGCCCAAAATTCCTAAGCACGACTATAATGAAGAGGTATTTCAACTCTGCAGAAAGTTTCAAATATGTAGTGCTATAGTATCTTATGGAAAGCAAAATACCAAGAAAGAAAAGTAGTATAAGCAATCATATTCATGTTTCTTAAGACAATGTTAAAAAATGAAAAAAAAAGGATGACGTCCCTTCTATTCAGAAACATAATTTTCTCAAGCAATAGTATATAAACCCCCAAAAATCGTCCACAAATTTCTAACCATCAAACTCACCAAAATCATAGTTCTATAGGTTTATTTTACCATCAAAATTAGCAATAGCTTATTTTTACTCATTCAAAGCAAGATATCCATTTTTTAAGAAAGTAAGGTTTGCAAGGATTAAAAGCCTAACCAGCAATTTATTTAGCAATATTCAACATCAAAGTTTCACAAAAGCTTGGAACATGAAGATTAAACCTAGACATTTGTGCTTATCTTCCAAGAGGAGCATGCACTTGTCAAAAGTAGACTTCTTCTTATATTGAAAGCATACTTGAAACGCAATAAACTAAGTCCTTGTAAAAGTCTTATTTGAACTAAATAGCTCTTTTATATAGGACTTGTAAAAAGGTAGTCAATAATCCTAGATCCAAAAAAAATGTCATTTGTAAAAAAGATACATACTTTTCGAGGCCAAAACAGTTTTTCAAGGCTAAAAGTGTGGCCACACTTTTCAAACGGATGCATACTTTTTAAGTCCAAAAATGCTCCTTTTTTTCTATTTTGGATTCCCTTTGTAAACCCTCATTTTTCTTCCTCAACTAGTTCCTTCTAAGCACTCAAACAACATAACCATGTATACACACTCAAGACCCTTCAATCTACAAGTAAGGTATGATTATCAAATCCTCTCAAATGTGCATATTTGCTCCTTTGAAATGTTATGAATTAGAAAATACTTATTTACTAGATAGATTAGGACAAATACTTGCATATTGAATTGCAAGGAAATGTATCTTATTGCAATATGTGTTTGAAACTAATATTGAGAAAATTCTCATATAAATATTTTTAAAAAATTTTAGATTCAAATGAAAACTTGAATGTTTCATAAAACACAAATCATATTTTCCCTATATGTCTTATAACAAAATTTGATCTAGCTAGTAATTGAAATCTAATTTTTCTCATTTATCTTAAGAAATGTGCTTTTATACATTGGTCTACAACTAGCTATCTCCAAGAAATTCACATTTCTTGCCATTTCCTAACTTTTTGTCTAGACTTTCTTTTGAGTAGAGAAAAAGCATATATAAAGTATTTGTGATAAAAATTGACAAAAAAAAGACTATCCTCTAATGGAATGGAGCAAAAATTGATTTGAGAATAAGGTGATGGCATGCTTTTATATTTTCTTCACAAAGCAAGAAATGTATCTAAGTTCAACTATATCAAGGCAATGTTTCATATTCATTTCAACCTTCAAGAGCTTTTGGAGGATCTTACTGACAAACTTAAAAAGTTACAAAAAACATTTCATTATGCATATAAAGAGTCTTGCAATTGACAATTATTTGTGTTACACTTATTTATGCAACCAATGCTCCCAAGACAACTCTTATTGTTAGGTGAAACCTCATTAATAAGAATTTCAATCCTAGAACATCTTGGAGATCCAATGAATGAATCTTTTGTTGATAAAGTAGGAAATTCATCTAAGTTTAACTATACCAAGGCAATGTTGAATGTTCATTTTTCAACCTTCAAGAGCTTTTAGAGAATTTTATTGACAAGGTTCAAGTTTATAGCAAAGATTATATTAAGCCTGTAAAGAACATTGTAATTGACAATTATGTACATTACACTAATTCAAGCAACCGATGCTCCCAAGACAACTCTTGTTACCAAGTGAAACTTCATTGAAAGTAGGTTAACATTTACCAAATAAATGTCCATGGACATGCTAGCTAGCACAAATCTAGTATGTGTTAACTAGACCTAAATATCATCCAAAATGCAAAATTTTCTATCATGTTATATATCATTGGAAAGCTCTTCAAAAAAGAAATTTTGATGTGTAATTTGTGACAATTTGTAAAAATTGTATCATATACCTATTTTCTTAACATGTTACTACTAATAAGCACAAAAAGCATACTAGGTTAATCGCTTTCACCCTACAACTCATCTCCATGTTTTGTTAATAAGTGATTCTCCAATCTCAAAACATCTTCTTCTACAACAAGATTGAGCTATATCCTAAAAAACATTAAAATTGTCATCGATAAACCTCATTAATGAAGAGCTATTGTAGAAAGAAGATGCGCTATCTTTTATGGGATCTTCAAGACGCAACCCTACATCCACCCAAAGGTCACATTTTTTTTTTTCTTTAAATCTCCATACATGCTTTATAGATTCTAAAACTGCATTGAGTTTTGTTCTTGTATAATCGATTCATACTCATATTCTAGCTCAATATTTTCTTAATATGGCATTTCTTACAAGGCCCAAAAGTGAGTTTAAATTTTCTTAGGAGTCAAAGTGGACTGAGTCAAGAAGTACTAGAGGATTCCATGGTCACTTTTTACTTGGAAGCAGCTGCCATACAAATAGTGGTGCCATTTCTTGATGGCATCGAGGATGCCCAACATCTCCTTGTCATATACATTCATTTGCATCTCCTTCTCATCAAGCTTGCGGCTCTCAAATGCAATCACACCATGCTCTTGCAACAATATTGCACCAATACCCCTGCCACTAGCATCACAATGAATGGTAAACAGCTTAGAGAAGTTAGGGCAGACAAGGATAGGGACGGAAGTAAGCACTATCTTTAACTGTTTGAAGCTATGATCAGCAGTGGAATCCCAAAAGAATGACTCCTTTTTTAAGTGATCAGTCAAAGGTATTGCAATGGTGGCATAGTGCTTAATGAAGCGTCTATAGAATGAAGAGACACCAAGGAAGCTACGCAAAGAGGTGGTGGTGGAAGGAGTGGGCCAATCCCTAACACATTGCACCTTCTTCGGGTTAGCCTGTATGCCTTTTTTTGCTCACAATGTGTCCCAAGTACTCCACAGATGTCTGCATGAAGGTGCATTTGCTCTGCTTAGCAAAGAGTCAATGTTCTCTCAATATGTCAAACACCCTTCTGACATGTGTCAAATGCTCCTTAGATGACTTGCTGTAAATGAGGATGTCATCACCAAGCACAAACTTGAACATAAAGAGTTGTAGGATTTTGTTCATGAGGCTTTGAAATGTGACAAGGGCGTTAGTCAACCCAAAAGGCATCACTAGAAAATGATAAAGTCCATGATCAATCCTGGAGGTTGTTTTGATCTCATCTCCCTCCCTCATACGAATCTGATGGTAGCCAGAGCGCAAGTCAATCTTAGTGAAAAAACATGCCCCTTTCAACTCATCTAGCAAGTCATCAATCCATGGGATGGGTAGCGGTTCTTCACCGTGATTTTGTTCAAGTCTCTGTAGTCAATGCACATGCGAAAGGAGCCATCTTTCTTCTTGACTAACAGGACATGGGATGCATAGGGGAAAGAGCTCAATTCAATGAAACCCATCTCCACTCCTTGACTTGCTTTGCAACCTCTTCATGCTCACACTTAGATAGTCTGTAAGGGGGCTTGTTTACTGGCTTGAAATGGGGCTCTAAGTCAAGTGGGTAGTCCACTTGCCTCTTAGGGCATTAGGGCCAAAAACGCTTCAAAAAATGCACTTTTGTTAATCACGAGATTAAGAAAAGGGCCAAAGAGAGTTTGCCACGTGTGCAAGAATATGGTATTCTTGTCTCCTCTTTTTTAGAGATAGAGGAGTCCGTTTCGTGATTCTCTCTTCTTTTTTAGCCAAAATCCCTAAAGTCTGACATGTTTTGGAGTCCCAAAGACGTTATTTACTTACAAATATGACAAAATACGTGACAGAGATGTGATGAAATTAATAATGAGTTTTTTGAAAGTCCGTAGATCTTTCAATATTCTTTTTGGTGCCCAATACATACTCATTTGTGTTCTTGGCGCTACTTTTTAGTTCATTCACCTCTCTTTGAGCTTCTTTCTCTGCGCTTTCATTCTTTTCATGGCTTCCTCTAGGCACCCTTCTCGTTTAATACACTCTTGCACAGTCTATAGCCAGGGAGTAGATAGAAATTGGGAGCCCAAAACCTTTACTGTAAACGATTGGGTTACCATGCTGCCATCTTGCAAAGGCTCTCATAAGGTGAAAAGAAGAAAAACGAGATGATATAAAACATCACTGGAAGGAGCGTATCATTGCCTTCAAAATTATGCCCAAAGGGTGGTTTGTCAAGGTGCAACATGTTCACATGGCCAAGGATATGCACTTGCCTCCAAACGAATGTGTTTCCCAACAAACACATTGTAAGTTATTAGTTGAATAACGTATATAATTCTTTTCCATTTAGGCAAGTTCTAACAACCGATTCATCATTGCAAATATCTTTCCGTCAACAAGTATTGAATGGCAACCTGTGGAAAGCCTAAGTGGGACTTTCCATGCCATTCATAAGGTATTGACAGACATTATTTGTGCCGATCAAACTGTCTTTTTTTAGTGAATGCAAGGTTTTTATATATTATGCACAGTATGTGGTTCCCTCTAAAGCGAATAGGTATGGGAACATCGAAGATTTGCCATTGCCAAGCCTTTTATCTCTAAACTGGGAGATTCTTGACAAGGTAACGATGCAGAGTTTCAAATTCAAAATATCTCAAGATATTCAAAAGTCCATGACAGCTGGAAGGATCTCAAGAAGAATACGTTTATCATGGTTTGTATCCCTCCATATCTTCGTGGCTTGCTTCAAAACAGTAAATTTACAAAGAACAAATATATCATGGCTAAGTAGAAACTTTTCGAAAGAGGATTTGGACAACACTATAGAGACGCTTTGGAAATCTAGAGAGTGCGACCATAAGGGTGATATCTTGAGGTGCAGTGCATGCCCTCAATCCTTGGCTTTGGCTTACAGTATCCCTCGCCAAACTCTTGCTTTGGGCTTTGATTACAAGAGATGCAAACTAAGTTGGGTATTGGGGTTCCCTTGAATTCCGATACAGATTGCACACCATATAAACTTGCGGTGCACGTTTTGCCACGTGAAGAAGTAAAAAAGGTGAATGTTACTTTCAATTGGAGTCTGAAAGATGTGAGGGATACCTTGAAATTGCTAGACAATACATCCCCTAGATATAAGTTCAAAGTGAATGGCGTAACAATTGGTAAAAGAGCCGAGCGCTCTTTCTCTTGTACAAGTTGTTTGTCTTCCACAATTGTGAGTTTTGAGCCTTGAGAATGAAAACTTTGCAAGAATTTATCTTAATAGATTGTCCTTAAGATATTTTTTAGTGGGAACTCATAAGCTATCATGAAACAAGTTGCCTTTCGAATGCATAAAAATAAATATACATTACATTCGATTTATAAGTGAAAAAGTTCATTATATCATGAGGTATAAAAATGTCATATAAATGTACAAAGCCAAAATAATAATTATGTTTGCTCTTTTGATTCTTTATTTACTGCCTTCTCCTTTGTTGGCTTTGTGGCTTCTTTATCGATTTCTTCAAAGATGTTTTTTCTCACACGACCTTTCTTTGATTGTTGAAAGAATTTCACATTTACAGGTACTCTCTTTTCTTGGGGTTTAAGAGGGGATGGATCAAATTTCAAAGGAGAAAACATTGGCATTCCTTTTTTTTAGACTCTGCAGCAATGGTCCCATTGCCATTGCATTTGCCCTTGTCCTTGCCCTTGCCCTTGCCCTTGCCATTGCCATTGCCCTTACCATTGCCTTTACCCTTTCCCTTGCCATTTCCCTTGCTTGTGCCCTTGCCAATTGAAGTTTTGGGAGGAAGAGAAGAGTCAGGATCATATGGTGTGATTGCCTTGTCCAAAATCAGCTCAATGCATCTCTCCCTTATCCACCAAACATATGAATCATGAGTCTCTACACTGTAAGAATAAATGTTATAAGTTAGTGAAAAGAAATCATGAAAAGGGTTACACAAAAATCAAATGAAATTAACTTACATTCACTCCTATTTGTAACAACTTTGAATCCACTGTTCTGCAAATATTTGATATAACTCTCCATCCACAAGAATGTGCATCGCTTTGCAATGAAACTTCTTATAGAATAAACGTATAAGGCTTTTGAGGATCAGCAAGATCCTCATATGTAGTATCCAAAAATGTAGAAACAAGTCTACCAGCACTGCAAAAGAAAGCTTTGTAAGTTCAAAATATTTTTTGTAAATATAATCAAAGCAAGTAATTTTCTTTCAACATACATTCGTGCTTGGCCATGAACATCGCTGAGAGAGTTCATAAAGATAATTTCTCTAGTAAGACAGTCAATATAGATGAGACTCCAATGCCCTCTACAAATTCAAAATAGAGGTGAGTAAAAGAGTGAAAGCAAATGAATATAAATTTTCCTCTACAGAAAAGAAAAATACATTTCTACATAAGGGAAAAAGATGTGGTAATTTGTCACACTATCGAAAGTACGAAAGAATGGTGCAATATTAGACCCAGATCTTGCAAATAGTTCCATAGAGAGAAGTGGATCAACAATATATATGGTTCTACAGATATCGAGAGTGAGAAAGGAGACGAATGCCCTGCAATCAATAGCAAAAGCTATTTGAATCGATCAAAATCAATACAAATTACATATAAAATATACTTGAACCTATAAGCCTTACCTTATGCAAAAAAAAACAAAAAATATAAGCCTTACCTTATGCAACAAAAAACAACGGAGTCAGATAGTTGGACATCCCTTTTCTCCAACATGGGCTTGTCCTCGGGAGATATACTAAAGTATTCCTCCTCAAGTTCCGCAAAAACATTCATAAGTATTTGCCCATACACTTTACCCATCCTCTCGTTGTTGACGGGAGCAAGTGATGCGGCTTTCCTTTTGTAAACTTCGTCTTCAGTTTCCAACACCTCTTGAATTTTTTCACTCAAGATAGACTACTGCTGGGTGGCACCCCTTGTAAAGGTAAGTTACATCCTCAACCTTTAGCTTTTTCCCTTTCCTGAACAATTTCGGGGGAATGTTAAGGATTTCAAGGGCTTTTTTATCGTTGGAAGGCAAGGGCCTCAACACTTTATCGAACCTATACATGATTCTGCTGATGATGCTGAAATCTTTATTCATAAGGGTAATTCTATGAGTATGCGCAGTAGCAATGTAAGCATCGTTCATGAAATCAATAACAAAATCTTATACGTCCTCTTGTAGAGCAAGAATGGCTAAGAGTTGCCACTTCTTATTTAGACCAGAGACAGTTGTCACTTGAGACAATCTATCAGAGATCTCTTTAACAACTCTTATGAAAGCAGCCTTTGGAATCACATGCTCTGTAGCTCTCTGGGATTTTCTAATCTCACTGAAACACCTCTACATGTAGAAGAACCGAGACTTCCTCTTTCTCTTTTGTGGCTTGGGAGGCTCAGTGGCTTCAGCAGATGTAGACTCATGTGCAATTGGAGGGGATGAATCCTTCATAGGGCAAGTCTCACCCTTTGCTTCTTCAACTTCAGGAGAAGAAACATTCTCTGCACTGAAATGCTTTAACTCCATGGAAGATGTTAGACCAACACCTGGTGTAGGGGGGATTTCTGTGGCAAAATGCTCTGGGGTCTCTGATGGCCCAACTTCAGCAATATTTGAAGAAGGCTCCTCCTCAGATTCATCAAATTGTAACTTTCTTCTACCCCCATTGTCCTTCCTATCCACATACACTCTTCTTGCAGTTTGCTTTGTCCTTGCCATACAGAGGAGAAAATAGAAGAGCCAGAAAGACAAGTGATATAGGAACTTTCTCGAAAACCTGACAACGCAGCAAGCCCAATACGGCGCGAGAAGGAACAAACAAAACAGACGAATCGTCACGTTCGCGCCGTATCGGAGACGAGGACAACGTGATAGAGAAGGCCGATATGGCGCGAGATGGATATTGCGAAGACTACCGAAGGATGCCCTCGCTTCGTATCAGCCCACCGATTGAAGACCACCAAAGTGAGGAAATCAGGAAAGAGGCAAATGCACACTCGCTCTGAATCGAGGAAGGGAACCGATACGACGCGAGAGGACAGAAACGCAGTAGACGCAACACTGGGATTGCACTGTATCGGCAAGCAAGGCGTGAGAGCTCGAGAAATGTAAAGTGTACACGTAAGCAAAATAACCCCTTATATACCCTCGTCAACCATAACACGTGTCAAACACGTGTCTCGCCCTGATTGTGCCACGTGTCCGTCTATCGTCCATATACCACGTGTCGACTAACGATCAGTCCACGTGTTTGCCACGTGTTTGTGAGCCATGTATCGGCCAACGGCTAGTGCCATGTGTCGAAGCCCAACGGCTAGTGCCAGGTAGCATTATTGCACGCCTACATAAGGGGGTGTCCCTCATACGTATGGCTTTTTTCGCTTTCTTTGTGGACCTCTGTTTCTTCTCCCAATACGGCACGAGCGAGTGTTCCTCTTTTGTGCTTTCGCTTGTTCGTGTCGTTTTGGGCTTTCTTATTCTTCAGAGTCTTCCTTCGGTGAGCCTCCTAACCCGATAATGCGCGAGGGTGCATAATCACTGATTTTGGCTCTGCCTTATCGCGTGGTTACGGTTGTGGCCCTTTGCTTAAAGTTGTTAGTTTGCATTACCGATACGGCACGAGTACGAACATCCGTGTCTAGCGTTTGAGTCTCATCGCGCCGTATCAAGCAAAAGTTGGAAACATGTCTGAACCTACACATTTTCTAGGCTCCAAGGTTTTGCCAAGAACTAGAAAAAGAAGAAGGCTTTCAAAAGGCTCAAGGGCTTCAACATGTGATGAGCTTGTACATTTTGTTTCTTCTCCATGCTCTACCACCAGTGTCAGAATGCCAAGCACATCTCCAGGGAAGCGAAAGTCGACAATGAGAGGTCTTGGAGTATCAGAGCTTGCTAATGCCACTCCATCAGAGAGGCTTCTTGATTTTATCCTTCAGAATGGAATGGATCTCTCTTTCTATGGAGTTGTGAAGAATGTCTTTAATCCTGATTTGGACCTTGACAGTGTTTTAAAATATTGTAAAAAATATTTTTTAGACTTTTTGAAGTTTGAAAATCTAGCAGGTTCTTCTATTGAAGTTAGTACAAAGAAATATATCCATGTTTCCATTGGGTCAACAGGAAATGAAAAGTCAGTGTTTACTAAGAAGTGTGGTGTCCACTCTCTGGACAGATTTTATGCAAGAGACATATTGTGCTCCACTCATTCCAAGAACTGCAAGATGATGTCAAAGTCTGCTACTTTTATTGTTTTCACCCTTGTCAAATATACTCTAAAAGCTGATGAGCAACAATTGGAAGGAACAAAGTCTGCTAGCTTTTGCATATTAGATGATCTGGCAGATAAAAAGGAAACAAAGGAGGTTGTAGATGTAGATTTTGAGGCTTCTATTGCTGAGAAGTTGGATGTTGCTCACTTCAAAGCTGAGACCATCATTGAAGAGAGCCAAGGAGATGCAAACCCTGCAACTGATGAGAGTTCTCACCATATTGTTCCTTCTCTACCACCTATACCTTTCAAGGAGAAGGAGTACATTTTACTGTCAGATATTCAAAAACTTTTCAATCTTAGGGAAGATTATTGTCTAGCAATTATTGCAGAGGCTTCTGATGCTGCAAATGGGATAATTGACATAGAGAATGAATCAAAGGAAGAGATACTCAAACTTGATAAAGAAACTCTAGACGATAAGTTTATTGATGCTGGTGAGACCCTCTCTCTTTGTTTTGAAAAGGCAAAAGAAGCTGAGAAAGAGTTGAGTATTACTGATGAGGACTTCGATCGCATTCAAAGCCAACTTGGGATTTCCAATTTTGAAAGAGAGGAGTCTGAATACGTTAAAGAATTGATTAACACCAATGAGACATCATCATCAATAAATTTATGGAATCCAGTTAAATTGGAGTACGATGAAAACCAAGTGGTAAGATAATTTTGAATTTGCTTTTACACATTGGTAGGTTTGCATTTCACGCTCATTCAGTATGGGTTTTATTTGCAATTGAAGATTGCTGATTCAGATAACTTCTTGGGACGTGGCAAAGGATCGAGAGCTGGTGGTAGTACATTGAAAGACATTGCACTCGGCCACTACTTGGCTAGGATTGACCCTTATTCCCTTTTAGTACTTCATAGTAGTTTCTCAGAGGATGCAGCATGGCCCATACTTTGTATTAAAGCTCTTACAAGGCTTCTAGGTTTCTCAGGATTACAATATAATGCCCACAAAGTAATGTTTTTAGAAAAGACTGCAGCAATTAGGATTTTTGGCTACGGTCCAGGTTACTCTGCTTCTAGAGCAGGATACTTTTTGGGGTTCACATCCTACACCTTGGCTGCAAACCGAACTGATGTAAAATCTATAGCTGGCTACAAGAGAAAAAAATTTCTACGTTATAGAGGAAAGATTCCTGAGGAGAAAGAGAATGTGAGAGTTTTGGAAAGCTAGCTTTGTATATATTCTTTCTTATATATAAAAGTGCGACTGCTCATGTGTCATTGCTGTCTTTTATCTGTATTCTTTGAAGTTGTCATCGAAAAAATCAATTGAATAGCTCCTCCAAAGCATTGCTTTTTGTAACTCCTCCCCCATGCCTCGTGCTTCGAAAATAACTTGTGTGTGCTTGATAGTGGGATTTTTCCATGCCTTGGTTACTATAAGTTGCTAAGGGGCCATGCTCCTCCACAAAGTAAGGCCCATGAATATGAAGAATATGCTGCAATACAAAGTAACACTAATTTTATACCAATTGAAAAACCTGTCAAAATAAACCCATATTAAATAATTGTTACTTTACCATATAAAAAGTGATATCTTTTTCTCCCCATGCCTCTTTTATCGCCTGAACAAGATTTGTGATTGATCTTTTGAACTCTTCCACATATGTATATGTTGTCTTATGTTGCCTGAGGAGTTTCAAAAAAACATCAAGATGTATCGAGACCTCCATTCTAAGAAACGCAAGCCTCGGAGTGCTTGCAACATTTGTTGTGATCTCACATAGCTCTCTCCAACACTCCCAAGCTGCATTCACATGCTTTCTTGAATGGTTTCCTAAGAATCGTCTAGCTTTTGAGCCTCCCATAGAGACATCGGCCAAGATATCTCTTGTTTTTCTTGAAAGTATTGGATCCTTTCTCAAGTGAACTTGGCCCCCATGAAATCCCATTTTCGATAGGATTGCCTCGCATTTATCAATACACTCATCTGATAAAGATAATGGCTTAATGAAATATGCGTAGTCAAGATGCAACCTGAGAAGCTTATCGATTATTCTAATCTATGCATGCAAAGTACAAATATG
The DNA here is from genome assembly GCF_053477565.2 of Lygodium microphyllum. Lineage (NCBI taxonomy): Eukaryota > Viridiplantae > Streptophyta > Polypodiopsida > Schizaeales > Lygodiaceae > Lygodium > Lygodium microphyllum. The sequence goes on from NC_141137.1 coordinate 24,458,264, forward strand.
AACATTCTTAAGAGAGATATTGAAAGAATGGGATCCCAGATGTCTTCTATGTTTTTAAATTTACTCAAATCTATAGAGTCTCTATTTGGGGCTCTTCTTACTGGTCGCAAACTACTCCAATCTTTAGATCCAATACTTTCCATGTAATAAATGCAAGGATATTTTGCATTTGCACCATTATATATTCCAAGCATACATTTGATAGTTTTTAAATCAACACTCATATGCCATTCCACATTAAAATTACCAATCCCATCAACTACCAACATTTCGCCTTCACTTTGAGACTTAATGATATTTGGAATACCTATATGGTTGAACAACCATTTCAACGTTTGATGATTTTTAATTGGTACCTGGGCTGCACCAATCCACCAAATCTCCATCTCGGATTGGATCTTATGCAATGGAGCTTGGCCCTCACCATTGCTATGGTCCAATGCCATGTTCATGAGGCAAATGCTAATTCTTTCCATCTTCTGTCCCTTTTGAATCTGTGCTTCATCCAACTTCAAGGCAAACTTTAGAACACCATAACTTTCTTCTACTGTGATTTTATACATGTGAACCATTGCAATTTGCATCTTTTTTAGATCAACCCATATATTGTTAAACACATTGTAATCAAAAATTGCTTTTTTTTGTTTTTCATAGGACATAGACCTTTCGATGTGAATGTAATCTCCAAAAACATGTGGAATCTTGCGATTCATAGCAATTCTTGCAATCGAAACTGCAAGGGCTCGAGGCAATCCAAATATAGTTACCCTATTGCGTTTAAGATTTTTAAACCATAATCCAGAGATAGCACGATAACCTTTTCGACTTAAACCCACAATATCACATGTCTCTACAATTTCATTTGCTTTCATCGTACCTTTTAAGTCCTTCACTAACTCTTTGAGAGTTGAACCTCTCAAATCCGCATTTTCGGGTGACTTAAAAATCCTCAAAATATCTTTCTTATTCATGGTTTCCTTCAAAAGTTTGATTCTTTCCTCATTCTCTCGGATATTGATGCCTAATGTGTTAGAGACATATTTCTTTGTAAGATTTAGTCTTCTTTTCTTTGCTCTCTCACACAAGTTGGCTATATTTTTTAATGGTCTCTTCCTCTCTCTAAATCCTACTGGAGTTTCTCTCAAACGTGTTAGCTTATCCTGCAATGACTTGTTAACATTTTTCAAAACATCAATCTGACTTCTCAACTCTAAAATATTTGTTTGTGTAGTTTCTAGTGCTTTTTTCATTTCGTGCATTTGAGCTATATATGTGTAAGATGCAGAGTATAACCTCATACAGTAGCCAAGCATCCCATTATAACTTTCTCCAGCATATCTTATATAGTCATGGACATTGAAAAAAGGAGGTGGTTTACCTGTAGAAGGATCCCTGGGATAAATATTTCCATCCACCCACAAATCTATATGCTTCATTCCTTGTGTTCGCAACATGTTGGCTTCGATCTCATCTATCAATACTCGATGATGTATACTTCTCCAAGATGTGTAAATCGGATCTAGTTGAACAGTTAGCTTGTATGTACGTGTGCTTGCGCTTGTGTTATTTGAAGAGGTATTGCTAGACATTCTAGCAAATGAACCGAGCAAGAATCTCACAGTGATAGGAAGCAAGTGCAACAAAAAGAATGGCAAAAGAGAATAGTGTGTAGAAAGAAAACGCGGGAGCAAACAAATGCGAATTTCGTACAAAAATCTCGAAAATACAAAATCTCTCGAGTTCCAAGACAAAAACGGCCGAAAAGGTGACCCCTGACCTGGATTAAAAGATGAGGGCAATTAATGGCCGACCTCTTCAATGAACCAAATATTCTCTCATTAATCACATCTGGACAACCAAATTTAGAGGTTTTATTCTTCCTAAACCTCAACTAATTAGCAACTTAATCACTTTCTTACAAGTGCCGTTTTTAAAGCGTTTTTGGCCCTAATGGAAAAGGGTTGTAGGCATCTGAAATAGATCACCGTACTCCTCAAGTAAGGCCTAAAAGGCTAAATCATTGGATACTGCAGAGGGCTGACCGGATTTGTCCTTATTCAATTGCAAAACAAAGATTTGTGAGCATTTCTTAAACTCTCATTTGAGTTGCTTTGCTGTAATAAGATGAAAATCAACATGATCTTAAACTCCCTCTAAGCAAATGAGTTGTCTATGCATCATAAACTTCATGTAGAGTTGAGAGAAGTCCATAGCAATTTTCCCCAATTGTTTCAGTCAATCACAACCCAAGACATCAATGGGGCCCATATCTAGGGCAATTCGATCAACCAATGCCACATAATTTTCAGCCAAGCATAAGGGGATTGCGAAACATACATGTGTGCTGATTTCTTCTTCTCCATTTGCTACTTGGAGCTTCAAGGGATGGCGTAATTCCGTAGGGGTGCATTTCAACCATTCAATGGCTGATTTATTGACAAAACTGTGAGTGCTACCACTATCCACGAGGATAAAGACATGCTTTCCATGGATACTTCCTTGAATGCGCAGGGTGCTAGGACTTCGAACCTGTCCAAGCATCCAAGGAGATGGAGAAAAGAGAAGTGGTAGGCAGGTGGGATGTCAAATCAAGTATCCGTGATGGACAGCCGCCCAGGTCAAAAGGAAACCCATCCTCTGGGTCATAGAACTGCTTGTGATCAACATCCTCAACAAGCTCAATTTGGTCGGTGGGTAGGTCATCCTCATCATTGTGCCAATCTTCCATGACATGCATGCTATGGACCTTAACCTTAGCTATCTTGTAAGGGCACTTGGAGGCATGATCAGCAGTGTACTTATCCCCACATTTAAAGCATAGGCCTTTTTCCTTTCGCTCCTTCATGACATCCGAAGAAATGAAGCGTTGGCCACTAGAGCCATGGGAAGGTGATGCAGTGGACTATTTATTTTCAGCATACTTATTCTCAACATTAGAGCCAAATGCTATTTCCAAAAGTGCCATGTTTTCTTTCAACATGGAATGTGGGGTAAGTGGGTAGCCTGGGGCTGTTATTAGGCATAGAAGTGTCTCGAAAACCACCTCTATATGGGACTGATCTTGAAGGGATGGGGAGCTATCCAGAACCTTGCTGAAAATATTCATTCTTACAATACTTCCTTGCATCTCTCTTAGCTAGTACAATTGCTTCAAATAGTGTGGTAGGCTTTCGAGCCATGACATCTACCGATAGACTCAGCTCCAACCCATAGATATACTTGTGCAATTTAGCATCATCGCTAATGCTCTCCACATACATGGTCAAGTTCGTGAACTGATTTGTGTACTCATGTATAGTGAGATTACGTTGGTCAAGAGTGTATCACCTTCTTGTCAACCGCTCTTGTTCCACAAGAAACACGAACACTTGGACCATATGCATTTTAAAATCTTCCCAGTCAATGAACTAATGATTCTCACGATTGATATAGCGCCACCATGTGTGGGCAAATCCTTCTAGTTGAGAGAAGCAAAAAGTATTTTCTAATCATCAGTGAGGGGGTAGATATTGAAGTAAGACTCCAACTTGGACATCCATTCCTCCAAGTCACATGGTGAGGGAGATTGTCCATTGTACTTCGTTAGGATGATCTTGTCACGTAGATCATGAGGGCCATGCTGCCCATGAAACCCTTACTACCCATACATCTCGTGGTGGCCATACATACCTTGCTGTCCATACATCCCATGTGGTGCATTTATCCCATGCCGTCCATTATAGTTGGGCTGCCTATGATTGCTATGCTGGCCATTGGTACCATATTGTCCATGATGGGGCTGATTCATATAGGGTGCATGGGAGCTCCTAGGGAGAGTGGGAAAATTTCGACCAAGGGTGGAAGAGGGTCACAGTGGAGTGTTAGCTACATGGTTGACGGGGGAGTGCAACAAGGGCTCGTCGCACGTATGAGAGGGTTCACCAATCTCATAGGTAGAAGGGGGGATTCTCTTAGCACCAAGTATGCCCTATGGACCATGCAATGGCTCCTGATGTAGTGGACGTCTAGATTCATGCCTAGAGTCATTGACCTTATCTTGGAATGAAGCAGTAGCTAATTGAGCAACAAGAGTAGTGAGCTGCTCCAAGGTCTATTGAGTCCTGGAGTTTGAGAGGGCCATGTGCTCGATCCCGTCATCAAACTTTGGACATCATTTGGCGGTGGTTGGTGACCATGTCATTATGCCATTCCATGTGACGAAGCTCATGCTAACATAGGGTGTGATTGGGCAAGGTGTATGGGTCCGTGTCGAGCATTTCCTCCTGCATATCCCCATAGTAATCTTGTGCTGAGCTCAATTTATCATTCATGGAGTTCCGAGAGTCTCTAGTCTCCCTCTAGAGTTCCTCATGGGCCTTACTTTTTCCTTTCTGGCCAGCCATCTAGATGCAGTCCACAAGACCTGCTGTCAGTAAATGGGACGTAACTTTTTGTAGGAAACTCCGATAGGTGAGATTTTTAGTTCAGGTCGAAGGGGACAAAGTCTTCTTCGAGATGAGCTATTAATCTTTGTGACAAAAAATAATCAGAATTTTCTGAAATGGAATTACTGTGCCTGTCCTAGAGAGGTCTGCACCATGTCCACACGGACCCTAGAGCACAAAAATGGGCATAACTTCCAAACTGTAGCTCCGATTGGGACAAAGCCCTCTTCGAGGTGAGGTATAGAGTTCACACCCAGATTCAAAACAGAATTTTCTGTAATAGGATCTTCGTGACTGTCCTGCAGGACTGTGACCAAAAACACTGCTTGTCTCTTATTGCAAAAGCCTGATATGGATGGAGCATATTTTGAGAGGCCTGATCAGCAACATGAATAGCATCCCAAGCATACTGAGCATTATCCCAATCATCATTGCATGTCCATCTGTTCTGTCATCAATGCATAAGTGAATTGACTGCCATACATCTCTTCTGACTGCATGAACTTCAAGTGTATATATGGGTGCCATTAGCATTGAGAGGGTGTCCAAAGGGGATCATTACATCACGGGAGGTAGTGATCATGGAGAAGTACTTGCACCTGCATACAAGTATCGAGCTCCGAAACACCGAGGAGTGGGCAAAGTTCCCCCCGGGCTGGGTTGTGCACCCCTTCAAGGTCTTAAGTGGTAAGGGAGGGTCACCTCTCTTTTATCTCACCGCCTCACCTGGCATCGGCCTTTTTCGTCACCCGGAGTATACATGGCAAACATTTTTATTAAGCAATCAGCATGAGATGCATTAGAAAGGAGACATTGGGCCTTTTCATGAGATGTAAGGAATGAACAAGGGTTGGGATAGAGGTTACCTTGGCAGTCCAATGACTCACTAGCTGCTACTTACCCAATTACAATGGCTATTACTCACTTTGAGGCTTATCCAAGGTCACAAGACAATATGGGGTTAATGTCAGCTAATACAAGGAATTTCAGGATTAGTTATGATGCATACATACAAGAGGGATTGAACTACTAAGCCTATGCAATCTTTAATCTCTCCAACAAGGGATTAAGCTCAACAAGTGGATAAACTTGAGAGATTAAGATTAGATTGGCATACCTCTTCAGTACTTGGGGAGACGATTAAAGCATAGCTCATCATGATTAAAATCGTCTCCAGCCATAGCTCCTAGTTGCTCCAAAAGGCTGAGGTTAACTGTAGTCTTTCCTGTTGTACCTGTATCTATAAGTTGAGTAACTAGGGTTTTTGGGATTTGAAAAGGAAGAAAGGGGAAAGAAGAAAAGGACCAAAGCCTAAAGCTTTGATACCACTTGTAATGAATGAAGCTGAGAGAAGAAAGGAGAAGAGCTGAGAGAGAGGAGAGCAAGAAGAGAAAAGAAGACAAGAAGAGGAGAGAGAAAGACACAAAAGAGAAGAGAAGAAAGGAGGAAGCCATGGAAGCTGGAGATAAAGGTGAAGAGTATGTTCTTGATAATAATTGGTTGCCCTAATCTGGGACTTTTACACCTTATATACCTCGGTCAGTGTGACTGAGTGCCTAACCCCTAGTTTGTATATATCCCACTTGTTACAAAGGAACCTAACGCATTTCCCATAGCTACACACATGACAAATCCATCTTCTTGCAATAATGGTATTTTCCCTTTTTGGCCTGTGTGCCCCCTTGTTTTTTATTATCCTATAAAGTGCTTGAAATCCCAAAGCTCTACGAAGCATTCTTTACTTGGCTGCCTTTGCCATTTTATCTAGCCATAAAAGCCTGCTCAGAGGCTATGACATGCACACCACTATTTCTTCTTGTTTGCTCCTCCTTTAGAAGCAAACTGACTAACTGAAGAAAAGAAATAGGCTGTGGGGCAATCCTCCTATCCTTCGGCAATGTAACCAAATCCCAAGTATCATTCCGATACCATGACTTCATTTCTTCTTGCATAGCTAGCTCCCACTTTTTCTTCAATTCACATGATAAAGTCTCTTTATACGTAAGATGCTCACCTTCATCTATGAGCAAAATGCAATCCAAAGAAGGATCAAACCTTTATATAGATCTTGATACGTGTAGAACTTCTTACCCAATGATCTGTGTTATCAAGTAATGGATCTATATCCAAGGGAATGTCAATGACCTCATTATTTGGCTGTTGAATTGCATGTTCAAAGTTACTGTAATACAATTTCAAGCTGCTATAATTCATTTTCAGCATGATTTTGTTGCCCTAGCTAGTTTTCAACATCCCCTTGCTGGCCATTTTCATCTGGTTCAATAATGATATGCTAATTGTCATAATCAGCATCAAAAGGAGCTGAATTTTCAGTGGGGCTGGTGGTTGTTCAAGTAACTAATCATGCTGAAATTTTACTTTCTTTTTGTCAGAGTCATTAGATGTTACATTTTTCAGCAGCTTTTGACTCATTGAATACCATATCTTGGCTGTGTAACACCTTTTTTAAGCTTGGAACCCAAACTCTATAGCCCATTTCACCCTCATCTCCATAACCCATGAAGATACCTTTATGAGATTTCATGTCAAGTTTGGTTCTGCTATTGACAAATACGTGGACATAGCATTCCCAGCCAAAGACTCTTAAGTAGTCATATGAAGCAAGTTTGCCAAACCAAACCTCTTCAGAAATGCCACTTTCAAGTGCACGATGTGGAGATCGATTGCAAATATGAACCACAGTTTAAGTACCTCTTCCCAAAGCAATTGCAGGAGATTAGTTGTGGACAACATGCACCGAATCTTCTCACATAACGTGCGATTCATTCGCTCAACCACACCATTAGATGATGGATTATAAGGAGTGATAAGCTCCCTTTTAAACCCATTTGTATCACAAAATTTATTGAATTCTTTAGATACATACTCTCCCCCGTTATCTGTTCTTATGCATTTTAATTTTAAACCCTTTTGAGTACTAAGAAATGCATAAAACCTTTTAAAAGCATCCAATACCTCACTTTCTGCTTAAGTAAGTAAACCTATAGCTTTCTAGAATGGTCATCAATGAAAGACACAAAATAATGGAAACCACTATGAGTTTTTATTGGCATGGTGCATTCATCAGAATGGACTAAATCCAAGATACATGCCTTCCTAGAGGCTCCATGAGAGTATGGACTCTTTACATGTTTACCCAAAACACAGCCATCACAAAAGTCAAGCTTTGAGTTTTTTACAATTAACTCTTCCAAGTGAAGAAAGTGCATACAGACCCTTTTGGCTCTATGTGTCCAAGGCACTTGTGCCATAACTCCATGTGTGACTGCACTTCAGCAACTGCAACAAACTTACCAAGAAGTGCCTTACAATAGAGATAATATGGAGTCTCATTTTTACCACCTCTAGTGACTAGCATAGACCCTTTCTAAATCTTCTACATTCCACCACCAAAAGTAGTGAAGTAACCTTTGTTGTCTAGCTGCCCAATAGAAAGCAAACTCTTCTTGATGCCAAGCACATACCTAACATCATGAAGGATCAATTCCTAAACATTTTCATGAGCCAGGTGTATGGTGTCCATTCCTTCAATATCACATGCATGATTGTTACCAAGGTAAACATTTCCAAGATTACCTTCTGCATAAGGAAAAAAAAACACTCCAAAGATGAAGTTACATGAAATGAAGCACCGCTGTCAACAATCCACGATGGTGACAAACCATCATGAGCTGACAATTAGGCATCTATCACATCTGTTTTAGTGATATACGTGTCCTCCATTGTCATAGCATGTAGATCTGAAAATGCAGCCAGCAAATCAACATCTTTATCGTCTTCAATCTTCTCAATAAGAACACTAGATACCACATTTACTTTTTCTGTCTCTTTAAGGGTAGAGCTGCCATCCTTTTCATTCCTTTTGAATTTTTCATTAACCTGCTTCTTGTGTTCTTGTTTCCTCTTAAAGTACCTGCAATCGAGCTTTTTATGCCCTTTGCGACCACATTGATAACAAGTTATATCTTGTTGTTTTTCCTTGCTTTTGCTGCAATTTTTGTTCTTATTTGCAGCATTAGATCTTTTTTCAGTTCTTCCTCTTATATTATGGTCTAATCCACTGTTTTTCCCACTTGCCTTGTGTCTAATCTCTTCATTAAGAATAAAACCACACACACCATCAAATGTCAAGTTGGGGTTATTGCTCAACGACACAACCAATGCTTCCCATGAATCGGACAAGGTCATGAACAATAAGATAGCCCTCAATTTAGGATCAAAAGCTGGGAAGCCTGCATCCTATAACCGACTCAAAATACCAGTGAAAGCGTTCAAATGCTCTGAGGTACGTTTAGACTCATCAAGCTTCAAGTTGACCAACTTTCGCATGAGATGTACCGGATTGACTAGAGTTGTATTCTCATAAGTAGCCTTGAGACCATTGCATAGGCAGTATCAAGCCCCTTTATATCAACCAAGATATCATTTATGACTGCCATTTTAATGTAAGTAATGGCCTTTTTATTTATTTTAGCCCAATCCTCATCTAACAAAGCAACAGACTTATGTTCTACTAAAGCATAATCACAATCCTTTAGAAAAAGTATACCCTGCATACGATCTTTCCAAAGATCAAAGCCATTGCTATCGAATTTACGAAGCTCAAAGAGATTCTTTGTCTCAGATGTAGATGCACTGCCAGCCATCTTTAGCAATAAAAACTGCAATAAAGGGCTGAATGCTTTCAACCAATAGCAAGGTTGTTGAATGTAATAACAAGTACACACACTTGTACTTCCAAGGTGTCCAAGAAGCAAATGTTTAGCTGCAATTTCAGTCTCAAGTACTGATTACAACATATTCACGAATCAAATCTGATACATTTGCATTAATAACAACTCCCACTTCAATAACACATCACCATAATGCCCAAATGCAATAACCCAAATGCTGTATTTACCACTGTTTTACTGCATAGTGAGCATTCAGCAATACATATACTAAGAGAAACTGCCCTTTTACAACATTTGAAGCATCCAAAGCTCAAAATTCTCCCACTCAGCAATGAATCTGCAGAAAATTTCACTATCCAGTATCAAATCGACTCAAAATGCATCGCCAATGTGGAAAGCCCCAAAATTTTTATAGTAAAACTATCCCAATTGCATCAATTCATGTCCCCGAGTATCAAATGTGGGCAAATGTTGCAAATATTTTACGAATTCTGCAAAAGCCCCAATTTCAAAATCCAAGAGTGAATAAATTTCAAAGAAATTGGCTCAACAAAGAAAAATTTCACTTACACCTAAAAATCCCCAAAATTTCTGAGGCTCGTTTTACTCAATGTCTGCAATTTATGGGTCAAGAGTCCCTAAAGTATATGTCAGACACCAAATCTGGAAAAAGGCCCAAATTTCCAGGAGCAAATTTGCACAAATTTATGATTTGTGCTTATGCATGTGAACGCTCGGTAGAGAAGGAAGAAATTTTGAAAATTCCAAATTTAATAAAGAGGGTCGTTGACCTGCCCATCTCCAACCTGGCCCCCGTCGACCTGTCTGTCATTCCGACACGTGCTGCCCATAAGTCGATTGGTCACCACGTGCTGGTTTTGCATGCCGGTCTTATCGTCGTGTGCCTGCCGTCTACCCCAACCCCCACATGTTGGTCATGTGTGCTAGCCCTATTGACTAGTCTCCACGTGCAAGTCTCGTCCACCTGACCACCGTCTAATGCCTGCCTACGCTACTTGTCAGCCACCTAAGCTTGATGACTGTCGCCGCCCACTGCTAGTGCTTGTACACCGACTCTAGCTATCGCTTGTAGCTAGCGATTACTACCTATGACTGTCAATGTTGCAGCTGCCTGCGTGGACCATCAACTCTGATACCAGTTTGATGAGTAGGAGCAGAAGCAGAGAGAGCACACATGTCAACCGAGGTGCTGAACAATGAGAGTGAGTATGAGTGAGAGTCAACATATAGGTGTCTATAAATGTGGTACACACAAAGAATAAAAGAATGTATTTATACTTAAGAGTACGATACACTTACATCCGCTAGGGTGATGTGTAAAGTAATATATACACGGGAGAGCATAAGGGGCCTTTACACCCAACACTGCCTTTGAGGACTTGATAGGCCACTGGGCAACCGACGTGCACCCTTTATCAAATGCCATGGCCTCTCTAGGATGACCCCTTAGACTCCCTTGGTAAGATAAACATTGCTTCTGTAGTCTTGGTAGGTCATTGAACAGCCACTGTGTACCCTTTGTTCAATACCCTAGCTACTTTGGGGTGGGATATCTTGGGATAAAAGCAACAAAATAAACAAAAATACACAAAACTTTGAGTTGGCCTTCCTTTCTAGCTCGGTTTTTGGCCCTGACAAGGGTGTTGAGCTAAAATAAGCATTACATACTAAATTAGCCTCTTGAACGACCCCAAAAATGATTAATTAATAAAGACCCTAAAATGATGTGTGGTTTGAGAGAGTTTTACAAAAGTGCATGGTATGAGGTCTTGAAACTTTCCATAAATAGATAGGTTGCCCCTCCATTCAATATAATCTTGTTTTTGAAAGTTTCAAGACCTCTAGCTTCGCTGCCCACACCCCATTCACGAAGGACATCTAAGTCGAAGCTGTCCATCACTGCCTACACCTATCCATTGCCTATTTCCAACCTCTTTGCAGTTCTCACCCCCAAGAGTTGTCACAAGTTTCCATTCAGCTTCTAGTACCTTGCGTTTCAGCATGGTGGAATCATCGCCTATGTTTGCTACTCCACCATTATCCCCAGTTGCAGGCTACCTATCCAGAAGGTTGGGTTTTGTACCAACAAGCTGCATTTGACACTTTTCCTTGAATTTATTACTCCCTACTGCTCTTCAGCCTGTCGCCTTGCTCCTGGAGGCTGTGTTTGCTGCTTTTTACTCTCTCATGCATGTCCAACACTGATTTGGCACCACTATCTGCTGCATTTGCTGATATCCAACATCTTGGAGGCTGTCTTGCTGCATTTCGGGATCCGTCAAGAGTACGACACACTCTTCTACTCATCACCTCCGCCTTGATCCTCAAGACACGAGTTTGGGAGTTTGGGATACAGTTTCCATTCCCTGCACAGTTTGTTTGCTGCATGAGCATTGTATATTCAGTATTCTATCATTCATTTGGATTTCCACTGTTCATTGTCTCTAAGTTACCCTAACCCTAACCGTGTTATGTTGAGTTTATGCTTTGTCGTAGGCTTTTATTTATGTTTCTGCGTTAGGGTATATCTCTTCACAGCCCATGGGTTCTCTCTGCTAACCAAGACTCTACATGTGGTCCAAGATGATACCCAGTGGACACTACGGCTCATCCATCCTGCACTTTTCTTCTGTTCATTGGAATCAAGAAGACAAGTTCTACTCAATCAGCTACAGGGCATGCCTCTCTACATGGACCTCCTTCAAGATGCTTTTTTTGTCGTAATTCCTTTTCAAGTTTCAATGAAGGAGAGTGGCTCAGCTCAATTCTGAAGAAAATCCTATACCAGAAATACCATAAAAAGCTCATGTTGAAAAAAAGATCAGTAGGTTAAACTAGGGCTATGGATGAGTAGCACTAACATTGAGGAAGAAAAAAGAGGAGAACAGAATTATATGCACAAAGAAGCTTGAGCTGAAGTGACATGTCATAATAGATGCCTCGTGTTTCAGTCAACAAGCCTCAGTGATAATCCTGGAAACGTATATTCATTCTTTTAGTCAACATGCCAAATGTGATTAGCATTAATATGAAACACTCGTTACAGAATGGCATATCTTCAATATGGACACGATACAGTGAGCCTTACCTGCAGACACACTGAAAAAATACTCCCACTTGAGAAAGAAGTTTGAAATAAGGTTGAAAAAACTTCATACTGGGTGAGAATATATTTGTTCTGTTTTTTCTTTGGTCCTTGGATGCACCTCTCTGACTGGAGAAATCTGCAGATTACAAGGATTTTGCATAACAGGCTGCAGACAATAATACAATTCATGGCCGATTGTAATAGGTTGCTGGCCAATACGAGAATTTGCAATAAAATCTTGAATGTTGGAAGCCATTCTCAATTTTTCCAAATATGGCCACAAGACATCATTTAAGTAAGTGTCGTTATTCTGACCATCAAATGCCTCAGGAAATATACAATTGTAAGGATTATTCATACAAGCTTTGTATGGAGAATCATCCACCAAAATTGTATTATAACAGCCTAAATTAGGATAAAAATGTTTCCAAACATGAGACAGGGGCTTGAAATCAGCAGGGACACAAGTTTTATCTGGTCTCACCATGCCCTTATGTCGATAGCACTTCTCCTGGCTCCAAAGCATGAAAAAGGGAAGTTTCTCACCTGCATGCTCCTCCAGTAATGCACGAGTCTTTAGAAGATTTGCAGGGGTCATTGTAGACCATATGCCAACATGAAAGAAGCAAAATGCTTTCTTCAAAAAGTCCACACAGCCTGGTCTGAGCTGAATCCACTTCTTCATTGCTTTCTCTACACCTGGTAAGTGAGGATTTTTATCCCACCGCTTTATAAGTACACCATTCAAGTCAAAGATAATATACAGCTCATCATGATGCCTCAGGGCCAGCTGCACCTGTAGAAACAATAACATTTAACCAAATCATAAGTAAAAGCCTCTGACAAATATCACCAATAGCCACTGATAAGTAAAGACAAGGTGCGTCTATATCCATGTCAAAGACTGAAGGACTCTTAATTTGGGGTTTCCTAAACCCTCCAAATTTGCAAATATCGATCAAAATAAGCACTTGGTAAGGCTCAGTCTGCAAACAGATTTAGAACAACAAGAGATCTGGGAGCCTGAAATATGTTTCACCTAGGGTAAAATCAAAATAAAACAAATATACAGATACTCCACTTGATATAACCCCTAGACGTGCAGCATATGTACTCCAAATTTTATAAGAAAGACACAATGTGCAAGCAAAGGAGCAAGATCAATGTGGCTATGAGAAAAGAATCTACAAGTCTGCAACATGACAAGATACAACTGCCATCAGCATCATGCAGAGAAGTAACAATTGTAACCTCCCATTTCATTGAATCCAAGGTCTCCACAATGTGATGCCAAAATATTAGCATAGGAGCCTCAGAGTAGTGTATACAGGCAAAACCAAATGCGCACCCCATGAGATGAACAAAGAGTGGTTCAACTAGTGTGAATGTGCCAATAACCTTTAACGCCCTCTCTCAACTCATAAGCGATCACCAATGAGAGAGAGAGGGGACAAGAATCAAGATGCAGTCCATCAGATAGACCTCAATAAGTTGCACCATGAATCCAAATGCTGATGAAGTGATGCACTGACAATGCTCAAAAAATAGTGCCCATTAAAAAAGTGACCAAAATGTGGACACCAATCCTTTTTGGGGTTGTCAGTGCAAAACCCTAAATGACGTGTCTAAACTGAGGAAGTGATTTCTCAACATCTCTCTCTCTCCCCTTCTGCCTTGCACCTATCTCCACTCTCACCTTGCACTTGTCCTCGCCCTCACCCTACCCGTGCACCCTTGCCCTACACCTGTCCTCGCCCATGCCCTACCCTACACATGCACCTACCCCTACCTCACCCTACCCTACACCTACCCCTGCGCTTGCCCTACACCTGTCCCACTCCATCCTGCACCTGTCCCGCCCTGCACTTGTCCTGCCCTGCATTGCACTTGCCTCGCCCTTGCCTTGCTTGGCACCTACCCCCACCCTTGTCATGCCCCTGTCCCGCCGGCGTGCACCTACACCAGTCCCTGTCCTGCCATCCTGCCCTCTGCCCCGCCCTATACCTTTTCTGCCACGCCCCCTCCCTCCCTCCCTCCCTCCCTCCCTCCCTCTCTCTCTCTCTCTCTCCCCCCCCCCCCGCCTACACGTTCCCTGCTCTGCAGCCTGCCACCTACTCTTAACTTCTCCCACCACTTGCTCTGCCTGCCCTCCTTGTCGCAGACCCACCCCTCTGCTCCAGAATACCAGCAGCGTGACGTGCTGAGAGGAGACTCCAACCAAGAAGACCAAGGACACAGCAGAATGGATGATAAAATTAAACAATTGGAAGAATGGTGAAAAGATAGGCTCCAATAAAAAAAAGAGGACGATGGACAATAGCATCACAAGAGCCCAATGCAGTCCATACTTAAAAAGGAGCAGCTGAGCATGAAGATGGAGGTAAGAGGCATCGAAGCAAAGGAAGGCAGCACTCTCATTATAGGTGGAGCAGCTCAAGGCTGAAATCATGGAGATAAAAAATCAGGCACCAAGTGAGGGGCTGCAATTACAGCAAATATTCAGCAACTAAAAAAGTCAGTCTCCACACTTAAGAACTGCCCCAAAGAGAGGGAAATATCAGGGGAGCCCATCATAGCATTGAAAGAAGAAATGATCAAGAATTTGGAAGGTCAGCTTGAAGCCAAGCAACAAGGCTAGGTGGAGGTGGTTAAGAAACATGTGAAAAAGGAAGTGAAAGAAAATTGCAACCCAATGAATGTATCTGACCTGCTAGCTGACACTTCACATAGGCTGAAAAAAAGCTCACTACACCCATCAGCCCTTATAAATCAGCCTGCTGTTCACCGTTCTCATAATGATTTAATTGTAAATGTTTGGCCACCCAAGCCTCAGGCAAACAACAATTTTGAATTCTTCTTACTAAGCACCAGCCTCACTAGTGTATCCACTTGCCACTAAAAGAAAGGCACTCTAGTGAAGTGACCTGCCAAAAGATGTAAGGTAAAAAGAAGAACCAACATTCTTGGCATAAGAGCACAGGCAATTGAAGGGGGCGGGGGCGGGTGTATACTCTTTCTTGGAGTTTGGCAGCTAGGTCCCTTTCTCCTTGTCAGAGGAGGAAAGACTCTGTGGCTTAGTGTGTCCCCCCTAACCACTTCCCCCCCTTTCCCAACAACAACTATGATGATAATGTATATAAAAAGAAAATCTGTTATATCAACCCTCTACAATGGGCAGCCTAGAAATTCATGTTCCTGCTGTATTCTGCACCCATGCTGTGGAGTCTTTGTAGCCCTTTGGGCCTTTTTAGTGACTGTACAGGCGCTCTTTCTTAGCCCATTCAGCATCTTTATCCATCCAGGCTCTCCCATGTGTGTGTGTGTGTGTGTGTGTGTGTGTGTGTGTGTGTGTGTGTGTAACAGACAGAGACAGAAACACACACACACACACACAGTCTGAGTGACAGCATTAAGATCCTCTCAACCACAACAGAGTGAAAGATTGCCCAAATTTGTGGACCAAAAGTGGAAATAGGTTTACACTATGAGGGACAAAGGCATCACCTTGCCAACCACAACGCTCCAGATTCGTGACAAATGGTGTGAAAAAGCACACTCAAATAAGTCTTCATGGAAGATAGACAAGGCAGCACTGTATTTGCTGGCCTTGGACTTGACTACTGGGTTGCAATGTTCTTGCAGTCATGGGCACATTACTTGCTACTTTAGATGTATACAACATAAAAAGTTAGCCTGTTAAGCAGCTAAACTCTAACGGTAGAGAAGCAGCATAAATTAAAAAATCATTGATTTATATATGTTTTCTTGCAACTTCAAATGCTTACCTCTCTGTATAACCCTTCACCTAAATGGGTGGTTGAAGAGGAAGCTCCGCCTTCAGAAGACCACTTCATTTTCTCACTCTTGACAGGATTTCTGGTTAGAGTACCCTCTACATGTTTGAAGCATGATTGGCCTAATCTTCCTTGCCTTTGATCTTTCCGCCTAACGATCTTTTTCACTTTCCTTGGCAAACCCTTGAAATGCCACATCTGATCCTGCTCGCTTCTAATTTCCAGCAATCGTGTCTCACTTGAATGTGTCTGCTCCACGAATTCATTCCCCCTTCCATAACTGCACTTGGATTTTTTCTTACCAAAACCTGTTTTCTCACATGGTTTCTCCAACTCATGCAGATTAGTCTTTTCTGCATTGTTCAAAATTGCCTCAGCTTTGAATCCTTCTCTATTCCCTATATAACTTTCTAAATTTACAGAAACAGCACTTGCATTTCTATCATTAGTATGCAATTCCAATGGCAAAGCTATCACAGATCCTGAAGCCTTTGCAGATTCTTTATGCATGGTTTGACCTTCCTCCTTCAACTCACCAGTAGACTGAAGATAGTCAGCACTAGTTTGATTGGCCTTCCCTTCTTTGAATTTCTCCAGAGAGAGCAAATTAAGCGCAACATCATGATCGTCGAGGTCAACAATGACACATGTAGATACTTTCTGCAACTTAAGTACCTGACTGTCTACTTGAAAAGGTTCAAGACCTAAACCATCCTTATTGTATTCACAAATTTGTGATCCATGTTTTATTACTTGAGAAAGATGTGCTGATTCAGCTATCATTGTGATGTGAACACCAGTACTCGACCTGATTTCACCCACATCTGCCAGCCCAATCAGCTTGCATCCTTCTTGTGCAATGCCATGCTGTCGCCCATGTTTCTCAAGCCTGGTATCTTCAATAACTAAGTCAATACATTCATTGCCTTTCATTTTATCTTCCCTCCCAGGTACCACCGATGATTCTGTCAAGGCTCCCTTCTTCATCATCCCAGCATTTACTTGCTTTCTACTGCAGTTCTCAGTTAAAGAACCCTCAAAATCCGCTACCAGCAGTTTGTAATTCTTTGAAGAATCAGGACAACTGTTGACCGGAGATTCAGTTGAAGACTTAACCGGGTAAGAAACTAACTTTAATTCCACATTTTCAGCCATAACATTGGTAGATGAATCTTCTGCTTTCTGTGCATACTGCCACCAAGGTTCCTGATCGTTAACCACTAACAATTCAGTCCTCATCTTTATTTTGTCATTGCCATTAGCCTGAGTGCTGGTCATGGACACAATGCTTTTCTTTCGTGCATCACCAAAGCCATTGCATTCGGCAGGTGCGACAAACTGCTTATCCTCTTTCTCTGAATGATTTCCTATGCCAATTATGGTTTCTGGCATTTGCAATGCAGTATCGTGACCACTCAACATTTCTGAAACATTGTTTGGACTTGCTCCACCTGTTTCTACGGTGTCCGCACTACATGAAGACCTGTCAGGGCAAGACATCGCCATGTCCTCATTCGTCATGGTAGATGCATATTCCTGTATCTGCAGAGTATCGTTAGATCCTGGATCTTCCTTCTCCATCAACGTCTCGGCCAACTCCATGATGTTGTCAGCTGTGTTCCTTTCCGCATCGTGCTCAGTGCAGGGTGGTGCCATGTGCTCGTGACGATGCTGGGATTGCATCTCGGGGTTACTATTCACGTGAGGAAGAGCCATCGATTGCAAACGGAGAGGGGAGGCACGGGAAGGTCTATGGAACAAGCCATGCGAAAGGCGATGCAGCGAATTTGTTCTTCTGACGTCATGATCTCCATGA